>NW_021131538.1:0-384413 GCF_004193835.3 Ostrinia furnacalis | reverse complement strand
TCTTAGGATTTCCATATTTTGTATTCCAGTTAAATTAAACAACCTTTTTTATCAATAAATAATCAGTTTATTAACATTTCATTACACCTTATTAAACATTTCATATCCATTTAGAGAACTCTATGTTTTATGCAAAATACATTTTTCAAAACACATTATTTTTAAGAATTAAACAATGAAAATGATTATATGTACATTAGAAATATTTAATAAATTTAAATATTTAATAAATTTATTTGATTTGATTTGATTTAGAAAGAATTTAAACTCAATAGTTTACATTATACTGCTACATTTTTTTCAACACACCATTTCTTTATACACATCACATTTTTTAACACTAGAAAGGCCGCCGTCCCATTTTTGTCCCACTCGCGAGTTTGAACAGCTCTAACTTTTTTATTTTTCAACGAAAGTCCATGAAACTTTTTGACTTTTTCTGATTTATTGAATTTTATAATTTTTTAATGTTTTTGATAATACAACATTGATAGAATTTTTTTTTAAATCGGTTTTACCTAGAAGCGCCACTGGGTCAATTTTGTCCCACCCTGGTATTTGCCACAATAATTCGATGAAGAGTTCTTTTTTCGAGGAGATACGAAAGTGGAGAGGTGAGGAGAGTTTAGGTAACTCGTGACAATGCAGAAATGTAAATATATTGTACTAGTTTTTGCCTGTGACTTCACCCGTGAGAAATTAAGTTTATCATAGAAAGACCTAATTTCTTGACACTTATCGTTGCTTTTGGACCAAATAACTGGATATTATTCTAAATTATAGCCTATATTATGTTATTCTGAAGTATTTACAATAAAATTACAAAGTTTTATTAAGATCGGCTTAGTATATTTTGCGTAAAAGAGTGAAAAAACATCCATCGATCTAACCATGAATCCATACTCACTTAGTTCAAGTTCCAGGCATATATCCACCTATTCATCCATCCTATCCATTCATCAGTCCATCCATCCTTCAATTCATCAATATTTATTAACTTCGTTCGTTCGTTTCAGCCAAATGACGTCCACTGCTGGACAAAGGCCTCTCCCAAGGTTTTCCATAATGAATGCATACTTACTTACCTACATACGTACCTCATTACAAATAAGTAGATTAATTATTTTTTCACTAGACAGCAACCCTAACAGCGTAAGAAGAGTTCAGAGGCACGCGATAGAAAGAGACAAAACTTGTAGGTGAATAAAATTGTAGGTACGTAGTGCTGTACGAGCTGAATTCCACTGTATCGCGTCGTAGCAAGACTCGCATTTATTTAAATCGTCTTGCGGAGTAATCCTTCTGTACCTGTACTATTACTTATTCTGTGACTGTGCATCCAAAACTGTTATAATAGCAAATAGCAATATAGGTTATTTTACATGAAATCAATTACTTATTTTCATAGTTTATCTAAAATTCTCAACAAGTAATGTTCAATGAAATACCTATTTCAAATTTTATTCTTGTCGTGTCGACAAAAAACCTATACATTGTCAGCCCAATACTCCGCTACAAGATTGGCGTAGTCAGTAGGTATTTTTTAATAATAATATCATTTTTTTTTATTTGGAAATGTATTAAAAAAATACTCGTAGTTGTAAAGTTTTTTTTGCTAGCATAGTAAGGGTTTAATTACATCTACCCACAATAAGAAAAGCCTGTAAAAACTAAGCTAATTAGTAGTTACGTCGTTTTCAAAAGGAACTACTTAGCTTAAGTTTAACTTTTTTTATGATGGTAAAAGGATTAAAAGTTTAGAAATACTTACAAATTAGTTTAAAAAATGTTTTCTAAACGTTACTTACCTGGAATTTTAAAGATCATTGTTAAGCAGAGGTTGCCTAATTCTTGGTCTATTATTATTTTGTTGTATAGATTGTGAGAAAGTAAAATTAATTATGAAAATAACGATAACATTGTCTACAGTGTTATCGTTGTTACTAACTAAATATTAAAATAGAAGTAATTTATACACCGATCATGGCAATTTTGTAAATGAGTTAGATTAGGAGGTATACCTTCATAAAAAAAATATTTAAACCGACAAAATATTAAATTGACAGTGAACCAAATAATATAAACTGTAAAAAAAAAATCTATCCCACTTATATTTTATTCTATAAGATAATTATCCTTGGATTCCTTGATATCAATTTCACTCAACTATTTTGTTAGGAAAATTGGTATTCTCTATTATGGGGGATATATTCCTACTTAAGCTTTATTATTATTAGTGTAATTGAATACAAATAATTCTACTAACCTTTTGAGGTGAAGCTTCGATATTTCAAAACAGTTGCACACACCATGATCACAGACGAACTATCTTTAAAATCTTTGAACTGAATTTAGTTATTATCGTTAATGCGGGTTGGTGGGTTTTAATGTAAAATTTAGTCTACCCTCTTTTTCGTCTTTTATTACATTCGACTCTGGTACCATTGTTCACTAACTCACTTGTTACTCGAAGTTTTTTCGATACAAACTTTTGTATTTTGTACGAGTACATAATTCAATAGTGTATTTCAGACGATTAATAATTGAAAATAGTCTTAAAAGTTAATTCAATCCAACTATGGACTTTTTCACGCAAAAACTAAGTACTGAACGGATATTAAAAAAAATTACAGTTTCTTTAATAGTGTATAAAGGTTAATTTATAATGATATTTCTATGACAAACTTAATTTCACGCGGCTGGAGCCGCAGGCAAAACCTAGTATTTTTATGGTTTTTTTTAAATTCCAATAGCCTCTCGGACCTTTACTCCTAGATGGGTATGTTAAATGTTGAATTAATCGGAGTTACTCTTATAAATATTTTCTTGTATTATGTAAGTAAACAAGAAGCAGAAAAATACGTCTCAACCTGTTACCAGCGGCCCGTAGATCCATAAAATGTCTTTTTTATTTTCCTCAAATGTGTTTGACATCCTCCAACATACTGGCTATATTTTTGATAAAATACGAGTCCTCCTACATATTCTGTAAATATACATCTTACATAAACAGTTCTGTTAGTACATAATATAGCTATGCAGGTCGCTACCAATCGGCCATTATGGAAATCGTTGGGGGAGGCCTATATTTAGCAGTAGACGTCTTATAGCTGATATTATGGTGATGATGGTTGCTATTTTTATGAGGCCAATGGTCCAGCCTATAATATAATTATCTACTATTTAAAAATAAGTCGGGTTTTCCTCCCTGACGCTATAACTCCAGAACGCACGAACCGATTTCCACGGTTTTGCATTCGTTGGAAAGGTCTCGGGCTCCGTGAGGTTTATAGCAAAGAAAATTCGGGAAAAGGGGGTAAAACAGGATCCATGCGTACGAAGTCGCGGGCAGCCGCTAGTTATAATATAATATAATTAAATCAAATGAAAACGATATCTTCTAAGATTGAAACTTACATAATTGGCAAACCATTGTACGGTCTATTGAAACTTCGTTGATGTTGTTTTGAATGAAGTTTGCAGAATCTCCTCGGATCATGGTTTTGACATCTCTTAAGTTTTGGAATCGAATCATTATGTTTGTCAGAAACAATGATTTGACTATACAGTCAGATTATAATCTTAATAAATATTAAATAAAATATCATTTTAATCGACTCGATCAGGAACTTTTACTAATAAGTACCTATATTATTTAGAATGTGTCTGGGCCTCTGATACGAGTTTTTAGCTTTACTTTATATAGTCAGAACAATGTTATAATGTAAAGATATTTAAGGGTTGTGTTGTGATGATGTAAAGAAATCAAACACATTGCTTCAGTGTTTGTTTTTTATTTCTTTTTCTTATGTTTTTTATTTTTATTTGATTTTCTTCCGTCAGTTACGGCGCCGGCACACATCATCTGTCTTTGCAAGCGCCAACGCCTGCTGCGTCGCCGTAAGATAGGGGCGGAACCGGTCCACCCCTATCTGGATCCCTCCAAACCTGTAGAAAAATCTTTTAAGCATTTTTTTTTCTAATCAAGTTCTGAATTTCAAAAAATCGAACTGCCTCAGACGGGAATCGAACCCACGACCTTTTGTTTGCCGGGCGACTGCTCTTCCATCCGAGCTAGGTACTTAGACACTGTATGAACCGGTCGAAATTTTCAACTGTAATACGCTGTTGCGGCCAGCGTTTTTTCATCAATGTTGGGTAGCCTCTGCTAACTAGTCTACCGGATTTTTAAGAGCTCAAATGATGAAAGGGGAACTTACCATCGTGTCACTACCACAACCGCGTTGCGGGCGTTCATTTTGTATAATAGGTCCAACATTTTGGGACCAGCGTGCGTCTCGCCGTCGTCGTCATAGTTTTCGACGACGCCGCCCGGACCTTCGAAGGTATTATGCTTAACGTTCAGAATTTTTTTATTTTTTTTAAGTCCTTCAGGACCTGGCTTCAAATTAAAACACGTTTGATTAATCCCCACAANNCCCACACTCACAAAAATACCATTACATTACATTTTGTCCTAATAAATAAATAATGGAATTATTTTCTACTTTTTGCAGGTTTTTTGGAGTCGGTTTTAATTTTTTTGTTAACATTAATTTATTTCATGCTTTTAGTTGATTAGTCCTTGTTATTCTCACTGAAGATGGACAGTACCATTCACAGACACCGACACTAACGTCGACGACGCAGTCATTATCCGCAGGCTGCATAGATTGTATTTATGAGGCGAACGTTCGACGCTTCGACTCTCGTGCGCGTACCTGATAGTTTCTCTGATTTTGTTCAGCTAGGCGTTGGGAACGTTCAGGTGAAGATTCTCCCATACGACGTATTCTTGCTTCCCGTGCTTGACAACTATGTTTAGAAAGTTGAGACCTGGCTCTCTTAGGCATTTTCAAATGTTTNACTAATAGTTTAATAGCTATAGGAACGATTAAAGTCGGTGTTCCACAAATGGAACTGGGTGCCTTGTAGGGTTAAGAAAATGTTGATAGCGGGTAAAATTCTAGCTCTGAAAAGAACTGTTGTTTAGCCCTGAAAAGAACTGTTGGTTACCCCTGAAAAGAACTGTTGGTTAGCCATGAAAAGAACTGTTGATTAGCTCTGAGAAGAACTGTTGTTTAGCTCTGAGAAGAACTTTTGCGTAGGTTGAGCCTAGTCATGTGTGATGTGTAAATTGTAAGCTTTAGGCCTAAAATATGTCACTTTTTAAGGAATGAAACAACTGCATAAAAATCATTCATTATATTAAAAAAAATCCTTACACAAATACAGGTACATACATTAGGAATGCTTAAGTCTAAGAATTACGCCGGTTACCGCATAAGACTGGGCTAGTCGGGGTGAAAGAACTTGCACTTGGAGTTGACGAACGAAGAGTAGAATTTGCACGTCCCGTGGAGGGCGCGGCGATCGCCTTGAGCTCGCTGCTGGCACCACGAGGGACGCTGCGGAAAACAACGATACGTTAGTTTATTTTGTAAACATAAATAGAGATCACTAGGAAGAATTTAGAAAGAAAAATGTTATTTAATAAAAATAAGCCATTACGGGGATGAAATAGGGGGATGAAAATTTCTATAAGGAACAAATTACTATGTTGATAAAAAAGAAGCGACCATACAGGACACATACTAGAATTAATAGAATAAAATGGACGATGTCAAAGGTTACGGCATTACTTACATTTATGGAGGGCTTAGGTGGCGGGGATACGTGCAACGGCGGGGACGATTGAGGCGAGGTCACGTCAATCGACGAGGTCACCTCCATGGGCGATTGTGCCGGCAGGGTCCCGTGCGTTCGCACGCAGCCTCGTACTTGCATGGTGGGTGCTGGAACGCACACACGGCGCGGAAGCGACACCACGGGAACATGCGGCACCGCACCGGCTTGCCGCCCGCGGTGGATACTGTAGACAAGCAAACATTTTAATACACTTCTTGATGATCTGAAGAAATCAAATACATTGCTTCAGAGTTTCTTTTTTATTTACTTTTCTTATTTTTTATTACTTTTGGTACATTTCTTTTCTTCGGCCACGGCGCCGGCGCACGTCACTATCCTTTTGCAAGCGCCAACGCCTGCTGCGTCGCCGTAAGATAGTGGCGAAACCGGTCCACACGCATCTGGATCCCTCCAAACCTGTATAAAAACAGTTTTTAGCATTTTATTCCAAATCAAGTTCTGAACTTCAAAAAATCGAACTGCCTCAGACGGGAATCGCACCCACGACCTTTTGTTTGCCGGGCGATTGCTCTTCCATCCGAGCTAGGTACTCAGACACTGTATGAACCGGTCGAATTTTTCAAGCTGTTTCGGCCAGCGTTGTTTCATCAATGTTGGGTAGTAGATACAACCCTTAAACATCCAACAGAACTTACTGCATTATATGGTGGGCTTAGGTGTCGCCGGTGCACATGCAACGGCGGGGACGGTTGAGGCTAGGCCACGTCCATGGGCGAGGCCACGTCAATCGACGAGGTGACGTCCATGGGCGAAGGCGCTTGAGCCGGCGGGGCCGATTGTGCCGGTAGGGTCTTGTGTTCGTACATACAGCCGCGGCGTTCGCACGCGGCCTGGTCCATGCAAGGCGGGTGTTGGAACGCACACACGGCGCGGAAGCGACACCACGGGAACATGCGGCACCGCACAGGCTTGCCGGCCGCGGTGGATACTGTAGACAAGCAAACAATATATTACACTTCTGTTCTAAAAGTATAAAAGAAACAAAAACAAAGGAAAAACTAAGTATATTTTAAAAATAATGCTATGAAAACTTGAGAGTTCATGAAAATAACAAAATATTGAGGTATAAAATTAGCTTACCCTTCTGGAATACACTCCATGGTTTTTTCCCAGTCTGCCAATGTTTGGTCTTTTTTATTCCGTGGCGTAACCGGAAAAAATCTGAAAATAATAATTTTAGAGAATTAATAATAGAAAATACGACATTTATGAGAAAAATAGAAATACCTTTATTTAAGAACAACAAAAAGTTAATCAGGGAGTCGAACCACTAATGCAAATCACTTAAAAATATTATAAGATTAGCAAAGAAACTAATACACTTCTCAAGTTAATATTTTTACTAGCAAATGAATTCTATAAATAAATCAAAATAAAAATATTGCAATATAAACTTACATTTTGTGTACATTTATGATTTCTGCATCGCAGCTGTCTTCTTCAACGTTTGCACTTATTATTTAGTATCACTATTGAGTCTGACGAAACAATATGAACTGAATTTTTACCCCATCCCGGTGTACTATGCGCTATTAGGGGTACCTGAATTAGTGACGAGTGCTGGAAACGCTAAAGCGTTTCGGCTGCGATGCTGCAGCCGTGGTCACAAGCAGACTGGCGGTTCGTGGCATCGTCCGTTCGGGCGGGCTTGAAGATTTTCAACTACCCTCATATTGTCATTTGTTACACTACCACTAGTGATGTTACCACGACACACAACACTCACAGTATCCGTATTCGTACTTGACGGCAAAATTCGCGGTTTGCATTTATTAATCACCGGATTCCACACTGGTGACAATTTAAATCCGTCCTCCCGATTGAAATTTTTATTTTTCTTAATTTCAATCGCTTCTCGAACTATCCTAGTGTGATAATGCCGATCAGTGGAGAGGATTTTTGGACTGTGAAACTCCATCCAGTGATTAACTCCTGTTTCCAGCAGGTGTTCAGCCACGGCGGATTTGCTCGTCTGTCGATTTTTACAAGCTTTATATTGACTTCACTTGTTAGTATGTGTGGGACAAATCTTGCAACTGAATTTAAGACCACTTCTCCTCAACCGATTGAGCTGAAATTTGGTATACTTATGTAAGTACGATGACAATGCAATGTTATGGTACCATTGAGCTGGTCTGATGATCGAGTCAGGAGGTGGCCATAGGAACTCCTAAACGAAACGGCGGAATCGCATCGAGTTTGGGTTCGTTGGATTTGTCTTTTCGAGCAGTTTAGTGCTAGATGATGTTCAGGGTCCTGATGATGGATTAGGGAGGTGGCCATAGGTACTCCTAAACGAAACGGTAGAAACTCATCGAGTTTGGGTTCGTTGGATTTTTCTTTTCGAGTAGTTTAGTGCTAGATGATGTCCAGGGTCCTGATGATGGAGTCAGGAGGTGGCCATAGGAACTCCTAAACAAAACGGCGGAATCGCATCGAGTTTGAGTTCGTTGGATTTGTCTTTGCGAGCAGTTTAGTGCTAGATGATGTCCAGGGTCCTGATGATGGATTTGGGAGGTGGCCATAGGAAATCCTAAAGGAAAAGGCAGAAACTCATCGAGTTTGGGTTCGTTGGATTTGTCTTTTCAAGCACTTTAGTGCTAGATGATTTTTTTAAGGGACGCGCGCTGGTAGCTTGAAGAGCTTTTCCAGCTTCACCGGGCAGAATGGCGAGTACAGAAGGTAAGGCGATCGTCGGTGCGCGTGCCGACGAGGCCGAGTGTGGCTGGCTCGTCCGCGTCGGTCGCAGACCGACGTTCGCGATCGGGCCGTATCGAGCGCATAAGGCGCCCGATCAGTGGCGAACCCAACTAGAGGGTTGCCCACTGAGGACTTTGGTACAATACCGCGACCAAAGTCCAGCCTACGGCGGGCTCACTCTAGTGGGCCCGATCGAGGGGGACTACGGACGCGGCTTGAGGGCGCCACGGTAGGCTCGGACCTCGGGTCAGGCCGTGACTAGATGATGTCCAGGGTCCTGATGATGGAGTCAGGAGGTGGCCATAGGAACTCCTAAACGAAACGGCGGAATCTTATCGAGTTTGGGTTCGTTGGATTCGACTTCTCGAGCACTTTGGTGCTAAATAATGATCCAGAGATTGAGATACAACTAAAAAGTGTAAAATAAAATTATAATAAAAAAAACCTTTTTAAAAAACAAGCTTTATCTAAATGCAGATGTACTAAAACGAAAAAAATAATTGTATGCTTGGTTCAAAGAATTTCGAAAGCTTGTAGCGCAAACAGAAAAAAAGAGGAATAAATTCCATGAGCGATACAAGCTTTCGAAATTCTTTGAACCAAGCATACAATTATTTTTTTCGTTTTAGTACATCTGCATTTAGATAAAGCTTGTTTTTTAAAAAGGTTTTTTTTAACAGCTGCGATGTGTTCTTTGACACGTTCGGCAATGGTGCGCTTCGTCTGTCCAGTATACGAACTACCACAGCTGCAATCGATTTTATATACCTACTCCCGAAGTCTGGAAAGGTATAACATCTTCCGGCGATCGTAGTTGTTTTGCTATTTGGCATAACGGAGAATATACAGTCTTGATGGAGATCTTTCTTAGTACTGTTCCAATGTTGTCTGTTACACCTTTGATGTACGGTAAAAATGCTGCAGTCGTCATACATGATAATTCTAATAAAACATGCCTTTCCTTGCACTAAACTCACATCCTAATATTAAAATCACATCATGTGTTAAGAATCTTGTTGAAAATAAATTTGACTGCTCTTTAAATAATAAAACAATTGAATAAAATTCATTTTTTCGGGTCCTCTACGTAATTTCGAATGCCTCTGTGGCGACGAACGCAGTTGCGAATTTCTTTTCCACTGCCTCATAGTTTCGAAAGCTTATGGACCCGAGTAATATAGTTGAGAACGACGTTGTTTTGAAAAACATTTTCTTGTAGTCCGCTACTGGCGCCGTGAGACGCCTTGGGAGAAATCGTCATATCAATAGTTTAGTTATTTTAAAACCAAAATACAGCTGGTATTCAGATGCCTATTTCTTCAGTTCATAAGTCTGAATAAAGAAGAAAAATATATCTGCTGTATGAAATAAAACACCACTTCAATTTTTATGTCCCTAACATAAATTAACTTGAACCCTCACTCATAAACTTGGAACAATAAACTCGAGTCGTCAATGGTAGCAGAAATATTTGCTCTCATGATATTATTTGCTACCATTTTACAAATTGTTTGCGCACTTCAATCTCGTCAGAGCAATGAGCAAGTGTTCCCAGAAAGGCAATATTTTAGGAAGAAATATACTTAACGCAATAACCCAACGGTCGGAAGATGGTTTTTGAAACGAACACCTACGTAGTTTTTGCTGGCAAGATGTTCACGTTTTGTACAAAAGACATTGTTCTGTTTCCATTCACGGTTCGTCGACAGCAAGAACTTGCGGTTTATTTCTTCCTTACCCACAAATAATAATAGGTATTGTGCTACTTTAATTAGATTCTTTTATAAAAAGTCCAACGCTCCACGTAGGTATTCAATGCTACATTATTGATGATAAATTAAATAAGTGTTTTAATATTTATTAAGTATCTATTTAAGAAGTCTGTTGTGGATATCATCGTGGTAGGTATATAAATAAGACAGCTTATTTCCTTATTGACCTTCAAGAATAAATAATAAACCAAAAACATAAACCTCCTTCTGGCGCAGTGTGGTAAAAGGGACCTAAACGAAGTCTTAAAAGTCTTACAAAGTATTTATTGAATTCCAAAGAGACTTTNCGATTTTTAACAGCTGCGATGTGTTCTTTGACACGTTCTGCAATGGTGCGCTTCGTCTGTCCAATATACGAACTACCACAGTACCACAGCTGCAATCGATTTTTTATACTCCCGGAGTCTGGAAAGGTATAACATCTTTCGGCGATCGTAGTTGTTTTGCTATTTGGCATTAACGGAGAATATACAGTCTTTATGGAGAACTTTCTTATTACTGTTCCAATTTTATCTGTTACACCTTTGATGTACGGTAAAAATGCTGCCTGACGACAGTCGTCATACATGATAATTCAAATAAAACATGCAATGATATTATAGTTCTTTAATATCATTGAAAACATGCCTTTCCTTGCACTAAACTCACATCCTAACATTAAAATCACATGTGTTAAGAATCTTGTTGGAAATGAATTTAAAAACTATCTGCTCTTTAAAAAATAAAACAATTGAATAAAATTATTTTTTTCGGGTCCCCTACGTCATTTCGAATGCCGCTGTGGCGACGAACACTGTTGCGAATTTCTTTTCCACTGCCTCATAGTTTCGAAAGCTTATGGACTCGAGTGATATAGTAGAGAACGACGCTGTTTCGAAAAAAAAATCTTGTAGTCCGCTTCTGGCACCATGAGACGCCTTGGGAGAAATCGTCATATCAACAGTTTAGTTATTTCAAAACCAAAATACAGCTGGTATATCAGATGCCTATTTCTTCAGTTCATAAGTCTGAATAAAGAAGAAAAAATCTATCTGCTGTATGAAATAAAAAACACTAATTCAATTTCTATGTCCCTAACATAAATTAACTTGAATCCTCACTCATAAAACTTGGAACAATAAACTCGAGTCGTCAATGGTAGCAGAAATATTTGCTCTCATGTTATTATTTGCTACCATTTTACAAATTGTTTGCGCACTTCAATCTTGTCAGAGCAATGAGCAAATGTTCCCAGAAAAGCAATATTTTAGGAAGAAATATACTTAACGCAATAACCCAACGGTCGGAAGATGGTTTTTGAAACGAACACCTACGTAGTTTTTGCTGGCACGTTTTGTACAGTCATTGTTCTGTTTCCATTCACGGTTCGTCGACAGCAAGGACTTGCGGTTTATTTCTTCCTTACCCACAAATAATAATAGGTATTGTGCTACTTTAATTAGATTCTTTTATGAAAAAGTTCAACTCTCCACGTAGGTATTCAATGCTACTTTATTGATTATATAAAATTATATAAGTATTTTAGGTCTCTCATCTAAGCGCGTTATTATGTTTTAATATTTATTATATCTATTTAAGAAGTCAGTTGTGGATATCATCGTGGTAGGTATATAAATAAATACAGCTCATTTCCTTATTGACCTCAAGAATACTAAACCAAAAACATAAACCTTTCTGGCGCAGTTGGGTAAAAGGGACCTAAACGAAGTCTTAAAAGTCTTGCAAAGTATTTATTGAATTCCAAGGAGACTTTAAAGTCTTGTAAAGTATATCGAATTCCTGAACTCGGCATCAGAGGACTAACGAAGTAACGATCCTTAGGCGAATGACGTCAAAACAATACGCAATGGATTCCACCAATCAGCCAACTTCGGAACTGGAGTCGGACAGAGGGTTTTGATAATGATCAATTAACCACAAACAAATAAAAGTCAGTAGACTTAAGTCTTAATTACAAAATGCTCAATCGATTAAATCTCAAGCCTTCGATTAATAACGTATAGATGGACAATTGGACAGTCTTCTCATACGAGAGCTTTCGTCTAAAGTGACAGAAAAATTTCATCCTTCACAGTTTTTAATAGAAAGACTTTATTGACACAGTAAGTAGGTACAATAACAACACGACAAGAATAAAAACAATTTCTGAGCCACTGCGCCAATAGGCTTCCACTCAACATTTATTATTTTATCTTGATAGGCTCGTAAGGGGATGTCAAGAAGCTGGTTTTCCGCGAACGTTTGCCTTCGTCAACTGTCAGAGGGCGTAGCGTGAGTTTACATCACAGCGCCCCTAGCGGAAACGTTCAAGAACAGAATTTTCATACATTTTTTTAACGCGCTCACTAGTGAGGACGTTTAATGTAAACTCACACTCAGCCCACAGAATGTATGGAAAAAGTAAGTCACTGCCCTATTTGAAGTGCCTCACTTATATTGAGCTTACTTGTTGAGTTTCTAGGCGTTATAATGTCTTAGTCGTTGATTATTATGTCCTATGATTGAAATAAATATTGAAATTCAACCCAAATGGACAGACTGAAAGACGTTGCCTCTCACTCGGTGGACCGACAATCTGATGAAGGTCCCGGGAAGCGACTTGATGGACTGGTTGTTGTGGAAATCCCTAGGTAAGTCCTTTGTCCAGCAGTGGACGTCTTTTGGTTAAAATGAAGATAAATCACTGTCATTATTGTCGTTGCGACACATATTGAGACAGATACAAGCGGACCTACTGTTATTTTACCTACTTTGTGACTTTGCCTTCCAATTTCATTCTAAAACAGAAGTAAGAAACTCAGGTAGAAGTTGTGGGAACTTAAGACTCCAGGAAAATGTTGTGGTAACTCCATTATTGAATTCAAAGAAGGATTACCTATTTGCATACCAATAAACCTCAACATTCCAACATTGTATCTGTTCTTAGACTATTTTAATTAAAGCTTTTAATTATAAAATCGCCACTGTATAGTATGTTACTAATTAAAGGGCAATAATAACAGAAAAACGTCTTACTATCGTGAGGTATATTTCAGATTTAATTAATAAATTATACTTCAATAGAACGATTATAATATTATTATGATTTTGAAATTATTAATTAGTGCTTAAATAAAGAAGCAAGTAAGCATTGGAGAAAGGAGAATCCTTCCAACTCTTCTTTTATTTTAAAAATAACACAAAAGCAACTAAATTTATTATTTCAAAGTCAATTTGTCACTTAAATATCTCAAAGGAAAAATCATAAAGGCTTTTTTTGTTTCAATGAAAAAATTAAAACCCTGTAAAAACTGAAAATTCTTAGAGACAGAGGGAATCCTTTTCAACGCCCTTCGACGTTAAGCTCAAAATCCTTTTTTTCAATAGAAATTTTCGGCAAGAGCCCTAGACTAAGGCTGGGTTACACCATCTTACTTAACTAACGTCAACACTCTGTCAAACTTTATACAAAAAGCACTGGTTATCGTTAAAGTTACGGTCAAAGTTAGGTGATGCAGCAATTTAGGCTTAGTAAAATTTGTGATCCACTTTTGGGCAGTAACTCATTTTAGTAATTCATTTGTAGATTGCTTGATTTGCATCATACGTCATTATAATAACTAATAAATTAATTGTTTATCTCTGAAGACTGCATCTGTGAAAAGTCCTGTATTTTTATTGCATCGATCGTTACCGTTAATTACAGGGATGAAATCTCTCTAACAAACATAATAACAATAAGTCAAATTAAAGGAAAACCATGTAATCTTAAATTATTTTACAGAAAATTTTATGGTGAATTTTAAAAAATTTCGTAATATTGAATGCAGTTCTCTTTCTTTTCAAAAATTAAGGAATGTTTTCTTTGAGTAAAATCTATTTATCCACAGTTAAAGAGTATATTTACCCTCCAGATGGCATTACAAAANGTAACGATCCTCAGGCGAATGACGTCACAACAATACGCAATGGATTCCACCAATCAGCCAACTTCGGAACTGGAGTCGGTCAGAGGGTTTTGATAATGATCAATTAACCACAAGCAAAGAAAATTCAGTAGACTTAAGTCTTAATTACAAAATGCTCAATCGATTAAATCTCAATCCTTCGATTAATAACGTATAGATGGACAGTCTTCTCATACGAGAGCTTTCGTCTAAAGTGACGGAAAAATTTCATTCATCACAGTTTTTAATAGAAAGACTTTATTGACACAGTAAGTAGGTACAATAACAACACGACAAGAATAAAAACAATTTCTGAGCCACTGCGCCAATTGGCTCACGCTCAGCATTTATTTTATATTAGAATCAGAATGTATGGAAAAACTTAAGTCACTCCCCCATTTTGAAGTGCCTTACATAATGAGTTTCTAGAGGTTATAGTGTCTTAGTCATGATATTATCTGTCCTACGATTGAAATAAATATTGATATTCAACCCAATGGACAGACTGAAAGATGTAGCCTCTCACTCGATGGACCGACAATCTAGTGAAGGTCATAAAAAGCGTTTTGAAATTTATTTAATTTTATATTATTTTTCTTTATTCAGAACACAGCTCTTTATAATGGACTTTCTTTCTTTATGGTGGACTGGTGGTTGTGGAAATCCCATAGAAAGTCCTTTGTACAGCAGTGGACGTCTTTTGGTTGAAATGAAGATAAATCACTGTCATTATTGTCGTTGCGACACATTTTGAGACAGATACAAGCGGACCTACTATTATTATACCTACTTTGTGACTGTGCCTTCCAATTTCATTCTAAAACAGAAGTAAGAAACTCAGGTAGAAGTTGCGAGAACTTAAGACTCCAGGAAAATGTTTGTGGTAACTCCATTATTGAATTCAAAGAAGGATTACCTATTTGCATACCAATAAACCTCGACATTCCAAAATTGTATCTGTTCTTAGACTATTTTAATTAAAGCTTTTAATTATAAAATCGCCACTGTAAAATATGTTATTAATAATAGGGCAATAATAACAGAAAAACGACTTACTATCGTGAGGTACATTTCAGAATTAATTAATAAATTATACTTCCTTAATTTTTAAGCAAACTTAGGACTACTTCACAATAGAACGATTATAATATTATTATGATTTTGAAATTATTAAATTAGTGGTTAAAATAAAGAAGCAAGTATCTATTGGAGAAAGGAGAATCCTTCCAACTCTTCTTTCATTTTAAAAATAACACAAAAGCAACTAAATTTACTATTTCAAATTCAATTTGTTACCTAAAATCTAATACCCAAAGGAAAAATCACAAAGGCTTTTTCAGTCTCAATGAAAAAATTAAAAACCCTATGAAAAATTTAAAATTCTTAAAGACATTCAAAGGGAATCCTTTTCAGCGCCTTTCAACGTTAAGCTCAAAATCCTTATAATAATTTTCGGCAAGAGCACTACAAATTTTTGATCTATTTTTGGTTACCTAGTAAAGGTTTAGCCAAACCAACGCGTGCAGCCCGCATGCGCAGTGGCAACGGCGATCAGTATCTTTGCCACCTGAAGGCAAAGTGCTCGTAATACTCTAGATAGAAAATTTTACTCGAACATTTTTGAAAATAAATAAAACTGCATTCAAAGATCTACAGTATTAAAAGTAGATATACTTTCCCCCCAGATGGCATTACGAAATTCCACCCTGTATATTCAGAACCTTTGTTGAATGTTTTCAGGATGTGTGTAAAAAGGTCCACTTGTGTTTGTTATTTATCACACCACAATAGCCGTAACGCCAACTCATTTGCAGGTAAACAATAAGACCCTAAATTATTTAGGCACATTATTAAGTCCGTTGGAACCCTTTTGGGTTGTGGGCATGCATTTAGGTCTGGTTCGTTCAGGGAAATCACAAAAGAAAACGTATACAGTGTGTTTGGGATAGGGCTTAAGATTTGATTTTATTATGTCAATTCTTCTTCTTTTTTTCGTGTCGACAACAATGCCCCCATATGTAGGCCCACCTCCCCCCTCTTATGTGATGTGACTCTATATAAAATTCTTCATTCTGTGAATCTACATCGACATAAAGTTGTTATATTCTACAGTATTGTACAATTAAGGTTCTTTTCAACTTAATACTTTTGTTTAGTCTAAACAATTAATATCACAGATAAGAAGCCTAAAATTACATAAATGACTAGTTTTATTTCTAAGTAGTGCCAGAACAAGTTGGCATATTTTCCAGTCATATGCATATTTCAGAATGAAATATTCGAGACTGAACAATTCAATTGCATGATTGATAAGACCATCACAATAAGGGTCTGATTTCACGATAAATGTAGGTATGCTCATTCTAAATTCAGATCAAATTTATCCCGCTTATATTAATAACATTGTCTTTCTCAGTTTTTCTTCTGAAATGATGTCCATGTCAATTTCGAGTGCAATATTATGATACTCATATTGTTCTACGTTAAACCATTGATCTCCCAACACCCCAGGGATGCCGATCAAAGGTATACCATCTGTTATGGTTTCGTCAGTTGATTGTAGACCTCCTTGTGTGATGAACAGTTTTATTTTTGGATGACCTGGAAGAAAACGCAGTTGAATTAACTGATAATATTATTACAGTTTTCTGGGCTTTTTAGTTAACTTAAAAATATGATACGTGCGTAAGCCCTAACAATAGACAGAAGTAGGCTTCGAGTATCAGCAAATCGAATTTCTGCGACATTATCAGTCAGAAGTTTTTGAATTCGTCGAGTTGCAGCTGTTTAACTTAATGTTAACTTGACTTTTATCTTTCATAACAGTTTCGATACCGTTCCTCTGTTTTTCTTCTGAAATGATGTCCATGTCAATTTTGATGCCAATATTATGATACTCATATTGTTCTACGTTAAACCATTGATCTCCCAACATGGGGATGCCGATCAAAGGTACACCAGCTGTTATCTATTATATAAAAGAAAGTCGTGTTAGTTACTCCACTTATAACTCAAGAACGGCTGAACCGATTTAGCTGAAAATTGTTAGGGAGGTAGTTTAGAGCCAGGAGAAGGACATAGGATACTTTTTATCCCGTTATTTATTGCCATTAAGGCGGAACAAAGTTCGCCGGGTCAGCTAGTTAATAATATTAGTTCCTCAGTCTTTCTTCTGAAATGGTGTCCATGTCAATTTTGATGCCAATATTATGATACTCATATTGTTCTACGTTAAACCATTAATCTCCCAACACCCCAGGGATGCCGATCAAAGGTACACCAGCTGTTATATTAATAATATTAGTTTCTTAGTTTTTCTTCTGAAATGATGTCCATGTCAATTTTGATGCCAATATTATGATACTCATATTGTTCTACGTTAAACCATTGATCCCCCAACATGGGGATGCCGATCAAAGGTACACCAGCTGTTATATTAATAATATTAGTTTCTCAGTTTTTCTTCTGAAATGATGTCCATGTCAATTTTGATGCCAATATTATGATACTCATATTGTTCTACGTTAAACCATTGAGCTCCCAACATGGGGATGCCGATCAAAGGTACACCAGCTGTTATATTAATAATATTAATTCCTCAGTTTTTCTTCTGAAATGATGTCCATGTCAATTTTCAACCGACTTCAAAAAAGGAGGCGGTTCTCAATTCGACCCGTATGTTTTTTTTTTCTATGTTTGTTACGCGATAACTCCGCCAATTATGAACCGATTTGAACAAATCTTTTTTCGGCGTATAGGTAATACCTCAAGGGTGGTCCCATTTAAATTTATTTATAGAAAAAACAACCCCCAAGGGTGGAAAATTGGGGATGAACTTTTTTTATACGAAATATCTCCGCCGTTCGTTCGTTTCAGCCAAATGACGTTCACTGCTAGACAAAGGCCTCCCCCAAGGTTTTCCACAATGAACGGTCCTGCGCCGCCGATTATAAATCAATTTGAACGATTATTTTTTTGTTGAATAGGTATTATCAAAAGGGTGGTTTCATGCGAATTTGAAGAAAATATTTCACCCCCAAGGATGGAAAATTGGGGATGAACTTTTTTATACGCAATATTTTTAATTTTTAGTTTTTTTTTGTGTTCACGCATTTGTAGTCGGTTTTATTTTTTTTAAAGTTAATTATGATGCCAATATTATGATACTCATATTGTTCTACGTTAAACCATTGATCTCCCGACATGGGGATGCCGATCAAAGGTATACCATCTGTTATGGCTACGTCAGCTGATTGTAGACCTCCTTGTGTGATGAACATTTTAACTTTTGTATGACCTGGAAGAAAACGCGGTTGAATTAACTGATGATATTAATACATTTTTCTGGGTTTTATAGTTAACTTATAATAATATGAGTAAGGTTACCTAAGGAGTGTAAACCTGAATATTCAATTTTGATATTTCAAGTGTCATTCTGATTCAGACAATGTCAGACGCTTTTGATTCTAAAATCTGATATAAAATCTATAATTTATGTTACAATGCACAAAAACATATTATACAATAAACAGTGCAAATGCCAACTAATCCTAATGTATTACAATTGAAAGTATTTATAATATACTCGTACCTATTACTAATATTATGGCAAATAGAATGAATCTTATTATTAATACGGACGTAAAAGGTCCGACTGTGGAAACCATTTTGAAATTCTTATCTTGGAAATTGTTCCCGGCAACTCATCTTGATTCCACTTCCATATCACATTGTGAGGTAACTTAGAAACTGCATCAATCATTGATTGAATTTTTTTGGAGGTAACGAAGCTGGTTCTACGTTGGTTCCAAAGCTGATGTATATGACACCATTTTCAGATGCGTCTAAATATTTTTTGAGATCCTGAAAATATTATTTAAACAGTTTTGTATTGTTTAATTCTGATAATTAAATTTTGATGACCTCATTCTTATTTTTAGACTAAGTGAAACTTACTTACCTGAGGTAATTCCTTTTCTATTATGCGATTCCTTTCCCATGTCGGATGGATATTTAATAGCAATAAATCAACAATGTTTTTAGATCTTCAATCGATGGGACACTCTCACCAAACACTCTTTTAAGCATTAATTTATTGGTTAGGTAAAAGGTCCGACTGTGGAAACCATTTTAAAATTCTTATAGGNTAACATTGTTTCTCAGTTTTTCTTCTGAAATGATGTCCATGTCAATTTCGAGTGCAATATTATGATACTCATATTGTTCTACGTTAAACCATTGATCTCTCAACACCCCAGGGATGCCGATCAAAGGTACACCAGCTGATGGCTTCGTCAGTTGATTGTCGACCTCCTTGTGTGATGAACAGTTTTACTTTTGGATGACCTGGAAGAAAACGCAGTTGAATTAACTGATGATATTGATACAGTTTTCTGGGTTTTAAAGTTAACTTATAAATATGAGTAAGGTTAATGTAAAATACGTGCGTAAGCCCTAACAATAGACAGAAGTAGGCTTCGAGTATCAGCAAATCGAATTTCTGAGACATTATCAGTCAGAAGTTTTTAATTTCATCTAGTTGCATCTGTTTAACTTAATGTTAACTTGACTTTTATCTTTCATAACAGTTTCGATACCGTTCCTCTGTTTTTCTTCTGAAATGATGTCCATGTCAATTTTAAAAAAGGTACACCAGCTGTTATATTAATAATTATAATATTAGTTTCTTAGTTTTTCTTCTGAAATGATGTCCATGTCAATTTTGATGCCAATATTATGATACTCATATTGTTCTACGTTAGACCATTGAGCTCCCAACATGGGGATGCCGATCAAAGGTACACCAGCTGTTATATTAATAATATTAATTCCTCAGTTATATTAATTCCTTCTTCTGAAATGATGTCCATGTCAATTTTCAACCGACTTCAAAAAAGGAGGCGGTTCTCAATTCGACCCGTATGTTTTTTTTTTCTATGTTTGTTACGCGATAACTCCGCCAATTATGAACCGATTTGAACAAATCTTTTTTCGGCGTATAGGTAATACCTCAAGGGTGGTCCCATTTAAATTTATTTATAGAAAAAACAACCCCCAAGGGTGGAAAATTGGGGATGAACTTTTTTTATACGCAATATCTCCGCCGATTATAAATCAATTTGAACGATTATTTTTTTGTTGAATAGGAATACCTTTACATGAAACCACCCTTTTGATAATAATTAAAAGGGTGGTTTCATGCGAATTTGAAGAAAATATTTCACCCCCAAGGATGGAAAATTGGGGATGAACTTTTTTATACGCAATATTTTTAATTTTTAGTTTTTTTTTGTGTTCACGCATTTGAAGTCGGTTTTATTTTTTTAAAAGTTAATTATGATGCCAATATTATGATACTCACATTGTTCTACGTTAAACCGTTGATCCCCCAACATGGGGATACCGATCAAAGGTTGAACACCAGCTGTTATCGCTTCGTCAGTTGATTGTAGACCTCCTTGTGTGATGAACAGTTTTACTTTTGGATGACCTGGAAGAAAACGCAGTTGAATTAACTGATGATATTAATACAGTTTTCTGGGTTTTATAGTTAACTTAAAAATATGAGTAAGGTTAATGTAAAATACGTGCGTAAACCCTAACAATGGACAGAAGTAGGCTTCGAGTATCAGCAAATCGAATTTCTGCGACATATCAGTCAAAAGTTTTTGGATTTCGTCCAATTGCTTCTGTTTAACTTACCTTTTGTCTTTCATAACAGTTTCGATAGCGTTCCTCAGTTTTTCTTCTGAAATGGTGTCCTTGTAAATTTTGATGCCAATATTATGATACTCATATTGTTCTACGTTAAACCATTGATCTCCCAACATGGGGATGCCGATCAAAGGTACACCAGCTGTTATATTAATAATATTAGTTTCTCAGTTTTTCTTCTGAAATGGTGTCCTTGTAAATTTTGATGCCAATATTATGATACTCATATTGTTCTACGTTAAACCATTGATCTCCCAACATGGGGATGCCGATCAAAGGTACACCAGCTGTTATATTAATAATATTAGTTTCTCAGTTTTTCTTCTGAAATGGTGTCCATGTCAATTTTGATGCCAATATTATGATACTCATATTGTTCTACGTTAAACCATTGATCCCCCAACATGGGGATGCCGATCAAAGGTATACCTTTATGGCTACGTCAGTTGATTGTAGACCTCCTTGTGTGATGAACAGTTTTACTTTTGGATGACCTGGAAGAAAACGCAGTTGAATTAACTGATGATATTAAATACAGTTTACTGGGTTTTTTAGTTAAC
Source organism: Ostrinia furnacalis (assembly GCF_004193835.3). Lineage (NCBI taxonomy): Eukaryota > Metazoa > Arthropoda > Insecta > Lepidoptera > Crambidae > Ostrinia > Ostrinia furnacalis. The sequence goes on along the minus strand of NW_021131538.1, from coordinate 363,032 downwards.
TTAAAAAATATGAGTAAGGTTAATGTAAAATACGTGCGTAAGCCCTAACAATGGCCAGAATTAAGTAAGCTTCGAGTATCAGCAAATCGAATTTCTGCGACATATCAGTCAAAAGTTTTTGAATTTCGTCCAATTGCTTCTGTTTAACTTACCTTTTGTCTTTCATAACAGTTTCGATAGCGTTCCTCAGTTTTTCTTCTGAAATGATGTCCATGTCAATTTTGATGCTAATATTATGATACTCATATTGTTCTACGTTAAACCATTGATCTCCCAACATCCCAGGGATACCGATCAAAGGTATACCATCTGTTATGACTTCGTCAGCTGATTGTAGACCTCCTTGTGTGATGAACAGTTTTATTTTGGATGACCTGGAATAAAACGCAGTTGAATTAACTGATGATATTAATACAGTTTTCTGGGTTTTATAGTTAACTTATAAAATTATGAGTAAGGTTAAGGTGTGTAAACCAGAATTTTTCAATCAATCATTGACTGAATTTTTCTGGAGGTAACGAAGCTGGTTCTACGTTGGTTCCAAAGCTGATGTATATGACACCATTTTCAGATGCGTCTAAATAATTTTTGAGATCCTGAAAATATTATTTAAACAGTTTTGTATTGTTTAATTCTGATAATTAAATTTTGATGACCTCATTTTTATTTTTAGACTAAGTGAAACTTACTTACCTGAGGTAATTCCTTTTCTATTATGCGATTCCTTTCCCATGTCGGATGGATATTTAATAGCAATAAATCAACAATGTTTTTAGGTCTTCAATCGATGGGACACTCTCACCAAACACTCTTTTAAGCATTAATTTATTGGTTAGGTAAAAGGTCCGAGTGTGGAAACCATTTTAAAATTCTTATAGGTATTGGATGTTCTTTCCGGCAACTCATCTTGATTCCACTTCCATAATTATGATAGCACATCGTAAGGTAACTTAGAAACTGCATAAATCATTGATTGAATTTTGCTGGAGGTAACGAAGCTGGTTCTACGTTGGTTCCAAAGCTGATGTTTAAGACACCATTTTCAGATGCGTCTAAATATTTTTTGAGATCCTGAAAATATTGTTTATACAGTTTTGTATTGTTTAATTCTGATAATTTCATTTTGATAATCTCACCCTAATTTTTAGACTAAGTGAAACTCACTTACCTGAGGTAATTTCTTTTCTGGTTTCTGATGAATACATCCCATATAAATCACGTTTGGCGGAACCGGAAGATTTCTTTCCCATATCGGATGGATATTTAATAACAATAAATCAACAATGTTTTTAGGTCTTCAATCGATGGGACACTCTCACCAAACACTCTTTTAAGCATTAATTTATTTAAAAAAGTTATAAAACTCATTTATTTTTAACGGCCTTCAACAAAAGGAGGAGGTTCTTAATTCGGTTCGTATTTTTGCAAATAGGCTTTTAAGAAGCACTTTTACACGTCCCAGTATTAACCCTACCACTGCTTCGGGACAAAAAATGGGCTAGTGCTATTGGTATATCATATAATTTTGCTAGATTTCTTTCTATTATGTAAGCATTGTAAATATTTGATAAGTACCTTCTCCCAAAATGTCAGGTTATTAACTCTCTGAATCCCGTTGGATAGAGAAAAGAATGGATTACTGCACCAAAAGCTTTTAAAATATCATCATTCAATCGAAATGAACTGACCTGTATCACTGGTGCTTTAAATACGTGCGTAAGCCCTAACAATGGCCAGAAGTAGTCGAGTAGGTATCAGCAAATCGAATTTCAGCGACTTATCGGTCAGAAGTTTTTGAATTTCGTCCAGCATCTGTTTTTTGAAGAGCGACATCAACAATCTAAGGATTAACCTCGATTGGGCACGTAGNGCGCGTAATTCCTTTTTATTGCCTGTTGTAACATTTGATGAAGTAAATATTTACCAAGAATCAAAGGAAACGTCATGAGCATCAATTTCGAGCAAAATCTTTGGTGACCCGCCATCTTTGAAAATTGGGTCCGTTGTCAAAACAACTACTTCGTGAGCTCGGCTGACTAACTCTAATGTCAGCGTTAGAAACACCACTTGATGACTTATTGAAGGCGTAGGAAACACTGCAAGTATCCGAGCACCTTCATCACTAAGAATAGCACAAGCAATAACTATCACAGAGGAACCTTTGTTTGTCACCTACCATCCGCTTTGCAAGGGAGGGAAGTCGAACCTTATCTTCGAACTCCTCCTATGTTCTTCTGATTAATTTCGTTGTAGGTCCAATGACAGTTTAACTTACCCCCGGGACAAACTTCACATTCTGGATACACTGGAGATGCAGCGGTGGGTAATAGACGTGGGAATAGTCCCGTGTATCACTAAGGAAATTAGCCTAGCCATGGCTGTATTGTTGTCACCATAATGCCTAAGCTCGTTCTGATAGATAACTTGAAAATTAGAATATTATATTATGCGTCTAATTGTTTCAAAGATTTACTTTTTATTGAACTTGAGTCACATTAATTTGTGCTACAATGTATGTATCTATCGGCATAATAACCTTATCTTCTATTTAGAAAACATACAAATAGACTTGTCGCACTATGACAAGACAACCTTTGTCCCGGCGTTTCTTCTAGCAATTTTCTCATATGTTCGTCTCGAAACACCAAAAGATAAAGAGATAAAAAAGCTCCTTAATAATCTATTTTGACATTAAAGCCCCAAAATATTGGTTAAAACTGAATAAACATTTTTCATTTCAAATATTGCAATTTATTTTATCCCTTTGCGCTTTAGTCGCTGCAACCCTTCTTTAATTAAACTTTTGATGTTGGCAACCCTGCTCGAGTTACCATTTTACGTTTTATGGAATAAATTAACCGGCCCTGGGGTTTTTAATTCCATTATTTTAGTGTTTGTTAGCTTCTAACGAAAGTTATTTACTTCAATAAAATATGTCCTAGTAATTTTGAACACTAGACCGAATCTTTAAGGCTACAAAAGTTACTATACTCTTTGAGAAAAGATACCCATCTTTTCACACTTGTCACAGGGTCACAGTACCCTTTACTTACTAAAATTGATTTTGTGCCTGTGGCGCTTTTATTGTCTCGACTTGGCGGAGTCACTACCGTGCCTCCAGAATCGAGATTTTATCAGTATTTCACTAAACATATTAGTTAACCTGAGATACATAGATAGGTCAGATACCTACCAACATTTTTTTTTCAATTTCGATTCCGTCTTACAGTTTATGAATTTCAAACTGTAAGAACGTTTTTGCACACCCTATATCATCCGCGTAATAGATGAAAATATCTCTAAATGGACGTAATATCGTAAATCCTGAACGTTCCACGATATCTACCAAGTGTCAGAAATATAGTGGTCTCAGAACTATCGTAAAATATCCAATTTTATGCTCACTTCTTGAGAAAAGTGTAAAATGTGAGAACTGGGGCGAATGTCGGTCACGAAAATGTGTAAAACTTTATACATGGTGACGTGCGAATTGAAAATTTCATTTGTGGTAAAAATATCAAGTTCCCTAATTCATCCATAAAGTTCCAACACTGAAGTGATTCCCTAAGTAAGATAGAAGATAAGAAGGAAGATTTAGGATTCCGGATGAAGCTCGCTTCCACCTTGGACCTGATCATCACTTTCCATCAGGTGAGATGAATGCCCAGAGCTTCCTCGTTATGGACAAAGAAAACGTTACGTTTTCAGAACTTTAATTTTAAAAGTGTAACCAAAGCTTTTCAAAAAATACTATTATGTAAGGTAGGCACTCCATAAGGCTTAAACGGATAAGACAAGTAAAATATTTTTTCATTGTTTTTGGACCTGAAGGCAAGGTAAATAGATCAAAAATATGGTGGGAACTATATCCCCACTGTCTTAAGGATTAATAATTGCTATGGTGGGAACCATATGCCCACTGTGATGTCTTAAGGATTAATTGCTATGGTGGGACATATTCCCACTGTCTTAAGGGTTAATTGCTACAGTGGTTATACATATTTCCCACTGTCTTAAATGTTAATTTCTATGGTGGGAACTATATTCCCACTGTCTTATTGAGAGTTATTATGTCCAAACACAGCTAACAATTGGCTGTGAATGCAATTCTCGTTTTTCAACAAGAATGCGAATGTGGGTCGAATTTGCAAGTATATTGGATTGCGTGCGATGCGTCCCAGACATTGACTGACGTTCCAATCTGCACCCTATCATCCTTTATTAAAGTTAAATTAAACTTCGTAGATATTCTTTTTTTACTTGCAGTAAACGTGTAGAAAGACAAGCTGTGCCCCCGAATTCGTACGCGACGCGTGAAAATTGTCTAAATATTTTTTCCCGTTTTTGCATTATATTTAAAGATCACTAGCTTTCCGCCCGCGGCTTCGCACGCGTGGAATTTTGCCTGTCACAGAAAAACTTTATCGCGTGTCCCTGTTTCAAAAACCGGGATAAAAACTATCCTATGTACTTTCTCGGGACTCAAACTATCTCTATGCCAAATTTCATCAAAATAGGTTCAGTGGTTTAGGCGTGAAAGCAAGACAGACAGACAGAAAGAGTTACTTTCGCATTTATAATATTATTATAGTAGATTAAATGGACTGTCCAACTCTTTCCAAAATTAGCACGTTTAACCAAACAAACAAACTTTTTAACTTTAATGATAAACACAGGATGCATATGTATTTACAAATGTGCTAAAAAAATTAAACCTACCTAAATTATTTAGATATTTTGTGTGTTCGTAATCTCGAAACTCCGTCATTGTCTGTTACCATCGGAGACATAATATTATTATTTATTATTGCTCAGCTTATTATTAAAACCCTGAATAATAGATATTGTTTAATTCAGAATTAATACCTGAAGATTATCAGCCTCCCCAGTTGAGACAGGATTATGTTTCGCAGTACGGACGACAACACAATAAGCTTGAGGGCTTATTGTCACGGAGACATCCGGTTTTTTGCAGGATCCTGTAATGTCTGTTTAGTAGTATACGTGTTTTAATATAACCACAGAATAACAATAAGTACTTAATAACGTTCACACGAACATTTTTTTTATCCACATCGAGGAAGCTCTTGGCCTGTATCTCACCTGATGGTAAGTGACGATCAGGCCGAAGGTGGAAGCGAGCTTCACCCGGAATCCTCAACCACGGAGGAACTGGCTATCTTACCTCTAACTGCCTGTTGTTATGGCGTCAGACTTAGATAGGATGGTGGTTGCTAGTCAGGCGGACTTAGAAAAAGAAAGATAGAAAAAGATGTTTATTAGGGTGGTCCTTATTTTTTGATTTTTGAATTATCCCCGGGGCACTTTCTCATTCGATTATACATATACCTCTAAATATGAAATTAGCTTTTTTTATTTTTTATTTTTTTTTTGGTTAAGATTTAGAGGTCGCTACCAGTTGTCAAAATATTTACAAAAAGCTTTGAAGATCTTAAATCATGGTTTCATAAATGTTTTATTTAAGTGTTTATATCACATTTTAGGTGCAAATGAACATCGCATAGATAGAATAGACAATCGCTTCTTGTCCCCTTCTCCCCTCAACCCCTCTTCTGTACCGACCATGGTACCGACGCGTAGAGATAAGTACTAACAAGTCAACTCTTATATCTTAAAAATAATTGATTCAAATATGTACATTGTACTTAATATCTTAGTTCATAGCAACAACAATAATTTTGAAATATTTTTATTTGGCTTTGGCTAAAAATAAATAAGTGTAACAAATACAGATTTTGTGTTTTACTTAAAATTCAAACCTTGGTAGCGACCCCTAAATGTCTTTTAAAAAGACTTTCATATGGTATATATTCACATTACGTGGTGCCCCGCAAAATATAAGAAAAAAAAATTTTTCGTAGGAATAAGGACCACCCTAATGTTTATTCAGTATCACACATACATACATACGCCCGTATTCACAAACATTACTATCAGGAACCAATCGCAGAGCTCTATTTAACGCTGTGCGTTCGATTTGCTGTTTCACTTAAGTAAGCATCGTCTTTGTAAATACGGGCGATAATTTACAATAACAATAGGTAACTGATTATGGTGGTATTACAATGACAGGCCTTAATTTAATCTAATTAAGCGAGATTATCAAGCAAGCGCACTAATCCTTGTAACCTAAATCGATTTGGGCGCTAATTCAAAGTCAAAGGTCAAACATGGCAGTATTCGCGAAGGTACCTATTTAAAAAATTTATGCTCAATGTCATTATAGTTCCAAAATACTGAACTGTCCTATCGATGACATTGACAGCGGGGCGCCACCGTCTTTACCGAATCGCTGGTTCCGATTTTTGCCATGTTGGAAACCATAAAGTTGAACGATGGTAGCGCCCCCCTGTCATTGAGTTTGGCGGGACAGTTCAGCCTGGGTCATCTATAACAATATTTTATGGTGTAATTTAGCTCACCATTTTGTTGACAAACGTCAGTGATCGGTACTGCGCCGAAGCCATAAGCATAGGGCTGACTTCGGTAAAATGATGTGTGACGTGAGGTGCCAAACTTGGTAGGTACCTACTAACTTTTGTCCGTGGCTTGTCTTTTTGTCACCGTGACAGCATATTTGTCTCTTTTGCACGTATAAAGAGAGAAAAAGACATACTGTCACGGTGAACCGTAAAGTTTCATTAAAATGAGTTCAGTATTTTTTGCGTGAAATAGTAACAACACTGGATAGGTGTTGTTACTATTTCACGCAAAAAATACGTTAAGTTAGGTTAAGCCCAAAAATTTTCATATTTATAAATCTTTTTATATATAAAGCTTTTCTTAGAAAAGTGTCTAGTAACTATTTTTTTATTTAAATGTGTAAATATTTTAATGTGCCCCACAAGGGCTACCTTTTCTTTTTTTCATTATTTACATTTTGACGTTCATAAGTGCCACTTGTGGTCTAAACTGAATAAATATTTTTGATTTTGATTTTATGAAGTACTTACCGAAGACGAAGATATTTATCTTGTCCTTAATTTTATTTTCTTTCTTTACAGGTCGCCCTTTTCACTTCAAGCAACATTCAGATGGTTTAAAGAATAAGGCAAGTCATTAAAATTTATATTAGGTACTTACTGATCATTTAAGAACCTACATTTATTAAACATTGCAAATTAGCGCTTATTCTCCACAAAATAAGAGCGATCTCAAAGACAAGTCACAGCTGTTGTGTGTACAAGTTATCCTTCAAGTTTCAATTCGCAACTAATATGAAGTTGCGCCATCAACCTAGAACAACATCTTGAGCTGGACTCATTATTAGTTCATAAATCGTGTCATGGACAACTTAGGTCAGCTTGTACAATCAATATTTCATGTCGTGGGTCGAATCACGAAAAGGCTGATCAAAATTACAGGAGCGACGCTTAAAGATAACTTGAAGTATGGAAAAATTGGGCCCTTTTTACCTGTCAAAGCGGGCTTCCTGAAAAATAATTCAGACGATCTTATGTGAGGTTATAAAATGCATGTTTTTAATAACATGGTGTGTTCAACTCAATATCGCCATTTTGTTAGATACCTACGCTTTTTCGTGATTCGACACACGACATGAAAGATATGAAGAAATTTCCCCGTTAAGGCACTTAAAATTTTTAAGTTTGTACCTACCAAGTATGTTTGGTATACATAATATACAAAATACTTACAGTGGAAAACATGGAATCTCCCCCTTTTTTGAAGTCAGTGAAAAAGCGATAAGTTCGCGCCTAAAAATAACGAAATCTTTTATGCGATACAAATATGCCGCCTCCATGGTCCAGTGGTTAAAACAAAATGTTACTAGAAAGATGCAAAAGAACCTGATACTATGTATTACGTTCGTTAAATTACTGAAAATAAATCAGATCAAATGAAGTCATCAGTTTGAATAATAAAGCCTGTTGCTGCTATAAATGAAATAGTCAAAATTGTTTTATTTTCCTTATAGACCACTATCCACTAGTGGCACTTATGAACGTCAAAATACAGTAAATAAAAAAAGGTTATTATTAAGCTTATGGGGCACTTTACATGTCTCCTTATCTTTTGGGCCCTACCAATTAAAAAAATATCTAAGAAACACAGAACTTTAAACTTTCCTTACGCAAGTTGGGCTTAATATTCACAATACCAAACAGAAAATGGCCTCTCACAGCTAAATTACGTCACCATTTGTCAGGTGAAGTGTTTCGACAAATCTCACCGGCTGCCTCATTACTTCTAGTGTTGCCGTGATTTTTCTGTTTTTCGGATGTGTTAGATATTTTTTATTTCGGGTTTTTGTTTGAGAAAGAAACAAAAATAGTTGTAGTTGTGTTCATACAGGGTGGAATTTTGTAGTGCCACCTGGAGGGAATGTAGGTACTCATAATACTGTAGATAGAAAATTTTACTAAAAGAAAACATTCCTTTATTTTTGAAAAGAAAGAGAACTGCATTCAAAGATTTTCTAAATTTTTTCGAAAATTGACCACCATACCATAAAATATTCTGTAAATAATTTAAGATTTCATGGTTTTCCTTTCATTTGATTTATCAAGTTTGTTAGAGAGATTTAATCCTTATACTTAACCCTAACGATCGATGCAATAAAAATACAGGGTGTAATTTTTAACAAATAGTTCGATTCCCAGGTTGGCAAGCAAATTTTTAGAAATCTTTGATGCAGTTCTATTTCTTTTTCTAAATTAAGGAATGTTTCCTTGAAGTCGCGGGCGGCCGCTAGTATCTTATGTAATAACTAGCGGCCGCCCGCGACTTCGTTCGTACGCGTGGATCCCGTTTTACCCCCTTCATCTATCTTAGGCGGTTTAGATTTTTTCATACAAATGTTTTTTCCCGCTAACTCCCCTTCCCGTGGGATTTTGCAATATCCTGTTGTAACTAAGCTTTAAGTTTACTAAGGTACCTGCATGCCAAATTTCAAGCGTCTAACTTAAGCGGCTTAGATTTTTCATACAAAATGATTTTCCCGGTAATTCCCGTTCCCGTGGGATTTTCCGGAATTCCTTTCTCATTCCACCTCTACGGTACCTAAGCTACGTCCCTTCCAAATTTCAAGTGCCTACGTTTAGCCGTTTAGGCTGTGCGTTGATATAAATAACTTAATAACGCCATTTGAAGTGTGTTGGCTGTTCTCTTTTAACTGGGACCAATTTTAGACACAGATTCACGTGAATATTTACACGATGGCTTAACTAACTTACTATAAACTAATGTTATTATATTAAATCGAGTGGGTTACGATATTACGCAAAGGCGGAACTGGGGAAGGAAATTCTTCCCAAGGGAAGATTTCTCTGAATTGGGCTTAATTAATTTTCGAAATGCTCAATAAATATTCAATTTGAGGTTCGTAGTTCGCAAAATGAGGTTCGTCAAACAAATATTTGATATTGAAGCCTTGTTTCTCCGCATGCTGAAGGTTAAGACTTATCTGCCTTATAAGGCGGAGCGGGCCTCATAAGAAGGCTCAAGGTCACCCAAAGGGCGAAGGAGCGGGCTATGCTCGGGGTTTCCCTGCGTGATCGAATCAGAAATGAGGAGATCCGCAGGAGAACCAAAGTAACCGACATAGCTCGCAGAATTGCTAAACTCAAGTGGCAGTGGGCGGGGCACATAGCTCGTAGAGACGATGGCCGTTGGGGCAAGAAAGTTCTCGAGTGCGACCACGGGCTGGAAAACGTAGCGTGGGCAGGCCTCCTACTAGGTGGACCGACGATCTGGTAAAGGTCGCGGGAAGAGCCTGGATGCGGGCAGCGCAGGACCGTTCATCGTGGAAAACCTTGGGGGAGGCCTTTGTCCAGCAGTGGACGTCATTTGGCTGGAACGAACGAACGAACGAAGGCGGAGCGGAGCGGATAAATGTTTTGAAAAACCAATCAGATGTCATTCAGATTGAAAGAAATTGAAAAACCGGGACTAAATTTACTACATAAGGATGGTTTCAAACTAGTAACGGGGGGATATATGCCCGTATTCACAAACATTACTATGAGGTCTCACAGTGCGCGTGGACGCACAGGGTCACACACGAACCAATCACAGAGCTCTTGCAACGTTGTGCGTTCGATTTGCTGCTTTACTTAAGTAAGCATTGTTTGTGAATACGGGTGATAGTTTTAAAACTGTATACTTGACTACTTGTCTGTATTATACAGTGTGTCCGGGCATGTAGTGATCAAACTTTAAGGGCGAAATCTAGGGACAATCTTATCGATGGGGCTTGACCCATTTATCACAAAATTACAAGGATTTATGTTTTTAATTTTTAGTTTTCACTTCTTCCTTCAAAAACAAGTGAAAGCGTGGGTAGCTTAACATTAATAAGCAAATATTTTAGCCCTTAAAGTTTGATCACTACATGCCCGGACACACTGTATAACGCCTTTGCTTCCTTTCTTTCCTTCAAAAAGGAAAAATGCGAACCAAAAACAACTGTTCTAAATTTGTATTCCGTTGCCATAAAAAAGATTGAGAACCTAAGCGGTGACATTCCAATCTTGTTCGAATTATACACTTAGCGCGGGAAATTGCAGGCGGCATTCGTTTTGGCGCCAAAATGAGCCATCATGGCGGCGGCGCGAAAGAAACGGATTAACCTAAATGACTGCTGCAGGGCTTTGTGCGACAGAGCGTTTAAATGGAAAGTTTAGTGTTTCACAGTTTAGTTGCAAGGAAGTCATTATATGAGTTTAAATTCCTTTTTTGTTTTCGATTCTTTCCTTTCTTGGAAAGGCAAAGGCATTATGCCATACTGCCAAGTATTCAGATTTTCTTTTCTCAGTTATTGACCCATAACCTGTTTTTATATGATTAACGAATGACGAGCAAAAAAAAGTATTTTTTTTAAGAAACTAAGTACCCTATGTCTAATTAAAATCAGCGAAACATTGTAAAATCTTACTGCTGTTTAGTAAGTAGATGAACAATTTTATTTTTCCAAAGCTTACAAAGGGACGCAAGCAAAGGTAAGTAAGTACTTACTTATCTAATTTTGTTGAAGCAACATTCATTATTTTTCTTTGGTTAATCCTCTTAACACGAGTTTATTATGAAAATTTAATTACGGGGTGGAAATAAGATTTATCTTCTAAATAAGGTTCTGGTATTCACTTTGATAAAATTAAATGTCAGAGTATCCGAGTAAAAACTGGGCTAAAATTAGAACATACCTCTTGGGATATTTTGAAAATGTTTCCAAATTTTCACTGCTAGCTTTCATTGCAAATCGCAATTTGAAACTTTTAACAAACAGAGAAAAATTTGATAACTATTTAGGCTTCACATTAACTTTAACAAAACCTATAACTTTAGCCGGTGTTTTTATGGAGTTTATTTACCTGTTTGTACAGATACTTTTGTCATTTCTTACAGTTAAATTAAGATGATGCAACCAAACCTTACTATTCCATTGAAAATAATATCAATATTGTTAAAACAACTTTTATGACCTAAAAAACTAGCTTTTGATTTAACCATTTGGGAACTGTTTTGAAATATCTGTACATTTTAAAAAATATTACTTAATTGAGTTTTCATGCCTACACGCCACTAAACCAATTTTATGAATTTTGGTATAGAAATAGATGGAATTCAGGAAAAGCTTTTGAAGAAAAAATAAATTTTAACACAGGTAAAATACACATAAATGTTTGACATAACTTGACAGTGGGTATTATCAGATAGAAAAAACCCAAATCAATACGCACATATTTAATTGTGTTCGAATTAAGACACGAATGGTTGCTTTTACGGGGATCGAACCCGTGGTTTATTGAATCCAAAATGCAAACCAGCCGGGATAGAATGCGCGCCGTGATAAAATCTTATCGATGATTTTAGTCGACAAAATGTATGGGTTTATCGCGTAAAATCCCTCGATAAAAGTTTATCAGGGAACGCGCCACGCAACCTAGGCCCAATATAGGTCAGGCGAATGAATTTGTGTGACATTTGACCCAAAACTCAGTAAATAACGTTACTTCAAAACGTTATTTTTCTCATTACAGACCACAATTAATTTATTGCACAGCATAAATCTCAATTAAACTGCTTTTGTGTAATACCCAATGAAAAATGGCCGTTCCAAAGCGCATTATTAAGTAAAAAGAGTGAAAAAGTGTCTGGAATTCATTAAAATGAATAATAGATCTGGAATTTAAATGAGTGATTTAACTAGATTAGGTAAAATGGGAGGTATGACATATTGAAAGTACTTGGACAAAAATGGGCTATAATTATTGAAAAATGTTGATTTAAAACTGCATAATATTTCACAGAAAATGTATTATTTATAACATCCATTTTGTAAAGTTAATAAATAAATATGAAAGTAAATGACAAATTGACTAAAGTATCCTACGCTGCTTTTTATTAGTGGCCCGCGTTAAGAAACTTAATTAAAATTAAGTTAGGACGTGTGAAAAGAGCCAACGTACTGTAAATTTTTAATTAAACCTAACCTAGGTCGTAATTAGAGCCAAAAATAAGAGTTGATTGTCAGTAATATGTATAACCTACCACTTTATTATTAAATCAGTAAGAGTATTTTTAAAAGCCAACATACTTTATTTATGTAATATATTTTTTTTTATAGATCAAAATCAATTATTAAAGGAGCAGGGACTTTTTGTTCGAAAAAATACGATGTTATCTGTGGTAAAATTAAGCTCGACCAATCACACCATGACAGCTGTAATTTTTCCCGCCAATTCCAGAACAATGGCGACGGGCTAATTTACATGAAATGATTTAATACTCATTTAAAAAGTGACAGTCATTTTATAAAAAAAAAGATTTACGCNATTTACGTAGAAAATATGAGAGTTGGTCGCGGTCTGTAATGAAGTAGTTGAGATCTGACACCATCATTTTTTAATAATTTTCCAAGATACAACTTCTTAAATATTATTTCATGCTGTGGCAGCCTTTAATTAAGAGAATATTATTTTAGTCCCTAGTCTGTACCTATTTAACGTGTTTGTGTAGCTCGATGTACAGAAAAATGATTAATGAAATCAAAATAATTTTTATCCTAATACTAATATTATAAATGCGAAAGTATGGATGACTGGATGTCATAATGTATGTTTACTTGTTACTTTTTCACGCAAAAACTACTGACCGGATTTTGTTGAAACTTTACAGTATTATTGTTTATAACCCAGATTAATTTAGATATGCCTATGTGTACTACATTTCACGCGGGTGAAGCCGCGGGCAAAAGCTAGTTTAAAATAGCTTTTACAACTAATCATAAATTATTCTAACCATAGCTTAACAATAAGAGCACTGTAAAATGGTTTCTAAATCGCTAAAACTTAAATCCGCGTGGTATCCGGTCGGATCCCGTGAAATCCGGTCGCTTGCAGCCTTAACCGGCTAGAGCCAGATTTATGCGGGTAGTGTACAGTCAGCATAGCAAGCATTAGTGTATAACGAAATATTTTCAAGCAAAATTTTGTTTTAGTTACAAAGGCCTTTTTTGCAGCTTAGCCCGCGTGACATTCATATCCTTATAACCNCAGAGGGCGCTGCTGTTAAAATAAAATATCAATTTATTTACATAAATACAAAACAAAATATAAAAAAAAAGGTAGACCTAAAATATTACATTTACAAAATATTTATAAAGATAAACTCCACAATTGTTCCAAGTGCACTAAACAAAATAACGAGACCAGAACACAATCAGTTAACGGTATAATTATTAAATAAAAAATAAAAAAACGGTATAACGTTTTCACTATAAAAAGGTAGGTATTGGATGTTCTTTCCGGCAACTCATCTTGATTCCATTTCCACATCATAGCACATCGTAAGGTAACTTAGAAACTGCATCAATCATTGATTGAATTTTTCTGGAGGTAACGAAGCTGGTTCTACGTTGGTCCCAAATCTGATGTATATGACACCATTTTCAGATGCGTCTAAATAATATTTGAGATCCTGAAAATATTGTTTATAAAGTTTTGTATTGTTTAATTCTGATAATTTCATTTTGATGATCTCATTCCAATTTTTAGACTAAGTGAAACTCACTTACCTGAGGTAATTTCTTTTATGGTTTCTGATAAACACCTCCCCATAAAGATCACGTTGGTGGAACCGGACGATTCCTTTCCCATATCGGATGGATGTTTAATAACAAAATGTTTTTAGGTCTTCAATCGATGGGAACCTCTCACCAAACACTCTTGCATTTATTAATTTAAAAAAACTCATAAAAAGTCATAAAACTCATTTGTTTTTAACCGACTTCAACAAAAGGAGGAGGTTATCAATTCGGTTGGTATTTTTGCAAATAGGCTTTTAAAAAGCACTTTTACATGTCCCAGTATTAACCCTACCACTGCTTATCATATAATTTTGCTAGATTTCCTTCTGTTATGTAAGCATTGTAAATATTTGATAAGTACCTTCTCCCAAAATGTCATGTTATTAACTCTCTGAATCCCGTTGGATAGAGAAAAGAATGGATTACTGCACCAAAAGCTTTTATCATCAGTCAATCCAAATGAACTGACCTGTATCACTGGTGCTTTAAATACGTGTGTAAGCCCTAACAATAGACAGAAGTAGGCTTCGAGTATCAGCAAATCTAATTTCTGCTACCTACTTATCAGTCAGAAGTTTTTGAATATCGTCCAGCATCTGTTTTTTGAAGAGCGCCATCAACAACCTAAGGATTAACCTCGATTGGGCGCGTAANTTATAACCTTTAACCGACGACGTGATTTTTTTGTCACGTCGTCTGCGACGTGCGGTCTGTGGGACCGCTATACTGTTTACTCAAAAAATGATAATTTTTTGTATAAAAGTATATTGGTTTTATTTTTTTTGAGAACATTATAGTATTACAAATAAACATACTAATAATTTGTGAGGAAATAATGTATATTATTTATTTAAATATGGCTAAAACTTTTTTGACCCTTAATTTCATTGAAATTACACTAGAGCTCAATAATACCTTTAAATCTTGTCAATTTTAACCAAATCAACAAAAACCATACTTCTTCCTAAATAAAGTGAACATAATGAATAAAATAAAAATAAATGACACGTACATTACATGCACAAAGAAAATTTTGACGTAGGGTAAACATTAGGCACAATCTGGACATATTTTTTACTGCATGCCAAGCATTTTCGGTATGCATAGGTAACACCTGTAAGATAATATCGTTTGCAATTTAGGTGGACTAAAATATACGTCTTTTTTGCAATGAAATGAGGCTGATTTGGCATGTCAGAGCCAATAATCATGTCACTGTTTGCTTAACATCCGTTCCGCGGTTTTTTTTTTACAGACTACCATCTTTTACATAATATTATGTCCTAATATCAATATATCATTAGGAAATGTCTTTCCCTAGGTTGTGATGGCTCAGGATCCATCATTTTTACAAAAAAATCAGTCGTCTAAAACAAAAACGCAAGTTTTAGTATGGTACAAAAATGTTACGTAGTCTGCGACGTGCGGTCTCACAGACCGCTGTTGAACTTTAAATCGAATTATCTTAATAAAACTGCCCTCATCGATGTAACCACTACCTGTAATGGCGTATGGGTAACTAAACTCGAAGGTACTGAGACGCTCGGGACACGGGAGTAAGTAGAACATTGCAATCTAGAAATTTCAAAAACCGGAGCGGTCTGTGAGACCGCACGTCGTCGGTTAAAGGATAACTGTTATGTATTTAAAAAAAAAGAGTTTTTATGAGTAATAAATAAGACCCAGAATGGATCTCTTGAAAGCACCAAATCTTCCCGGGAACAAACATGAGAATACTTTTATTATTTTCATGCTGACTGTACTTTGAGCGAGTTGTTAAATAACACGCCCAGTTGGGTATTTATTATTCGATTCTATTACGGCTTATTTTCTTCTATTTATTTGCTAAACGTCTTTTGCAGTTGAAATTTTAAAGGGACAAAAATAATGTTAGAATAGTTACCCCATTAAGGGTTGAATTTTGCAAAATCCCGTTTTAGTGAGCACCTACGTTATAAAATGAACCCCCAAGCAAAATTTGAGACTCCTAGCACTTTTTTTGCCCACAACGAGGAAGCTCTTGGCCTGTATCCCACCTGATGGTAAGTGGCGATCAGGCCGAAGGTGGAAGCGAGCTTCACCCGGAATCCTCAACCACGGAGGAACTGGCTATCTTACCTCTAACTGTCGGAACACAACAATGCTGTTAACATTGCTGTTATGGCGACATTCTTAGGTAAGATGGTGGTAGCTAGCCAGGCGGATTTAGAACAAGCCCTATAACCAACCAAACCGAACAGAAAAATCTGCCCCATTTGGGAATCGAACCCGGGACCTCGCGTTCAGACGTTAATACAGAGGTTAACTTGCAGTTTCTGAGATTTCGTGATGATTGAGTCAGTCAAAGACCTTTCGCTTCTAATAAAAAAATGGCTCAAAACTCTTGACTCCAGTATCCAGCCGGGAAGCAAACAAGTCAGAACATAGTTCAGCATAGTTCGCTAATAACAAAGTTACTATCCAGTTATTAACTAAACTAACTAATTATTATTGTTAGCGTTAGTCGATAACTTTTGTTTGCACGGTAAACAATATCCTTGTTTATTCTTCGGATAAGTTACAAGTTAGTTTCTTCGGTTATTAAGCCAGTTTTAATTATTTTTTGGCGTAAAGAAGGTATCAGATATCCAAAAATTGTTAATTGACGTTTTTATTGTAATCCTTGAAAAGCGCAAAAAAGTAGTATATTTGAATTTAGTTTCTAAAATCCGTTTATGCTACGATAGGCGATATCGCGTACAGGAAAACGCAGCGTGGGACGTCCAACCATAAGGTGGACCGACGACATCATAAAGGTAGCAGGAAGGCGCTGGACGCAAGCCGCTACCAACCGAGCAACATGGAAAGCATTGGGGGAGGCCTATGATGATGATGTGATATTTTAGTTAGTGTGTCATACCTGTGTCGAATCCAGGACCAAGGCCTGGCCTTGACCTCGTGGTTGCTTAATTTAGAACTCTTGTCTCTTAAAAATAAAGAGCAAAAAGAATTATTCAGCACAAAAGATTGCCCTATTATAAAATCCTTCATCGAATTTACTAGAACAAATATTTTTTGTTTCCATTAGCAACAAGAATTCAATTAGTACTCCAGTAAGTCCAATTCTTCCTCGAAAAAACCAATTCATTCTATTTTAAAACAGTAAAACAGGGATGTTATGGATATCCGTATCCGTAACCGAAACTATCAGATATCCGAAATAAAAAAATATCCGGAAGCGTAACCGAAACCGATTCAAAAGTTTCGGTTAAAAGCGGAGTCTAAATCTTCATAATTTTAAATACATATTTGTTACTTGTCTGGTATCTCTATTATCATTCTGATATACCTACTCGCCTGTTTTACCAGTATGTTAGTCGTGCAGCATCTTGCTATTTGAATTTTACCTTTTTAAAATTCTAATATCCGTAGTTAACAGAAATTATTCGAAACTTTCGGATAATCCGAAATGATTTACTATCCGTAACCGTAACCGGTATAATTATTATAATATCCGTAACCGTATCCGTAACCGAAACTTCATATCCATAACATCCCTGCAATAAAATACCTACCAGCTTGTCACAATTCCATTCCATTAGCGGAAAACTAAAAGAAAATTCTTGAACATTGCGATGTTAAAAGAACCGATAAATTGTAACAATCCCCGAAATGTAGTTGGATTTTTAATAAAATATGAAGGGAATATGAAATACGAAAACTATAGTTCATTGAACGAATTACTTCACCGACATTACGAGAGATTAATTATTGAAAGGCTTTACAATCAATTAAAACATGACATCATTAGTTCAAGAGAAGAAAAGTCAAGAGAAGAGAAAAAAGTGACAGTCGTAAAAACGTAAAATAAAAAAGAAGTTTCTCGCCGGCCAGGCGAGCGGCCAAGGAGTTTGGTCGTAGGTATACGACCTTTACTCGTACAATAACAATTTCTCCTAGGCCATCATCATAAGACAGACCTGTACAATCATAGTATGAATGTACAGGTCTGTCTTATGATTTGGTTTTGGTCTTTTCTGGGAGTATGAATTTCATACTCCCAGCCTTATTGGCATAAATCGCAGATAATATAATCGCACTTTTTAATAAACTGTTTATTTTTTTACCAGAATCCTAAGTAATTAATTAGGTAAGTAAGTGAGTATTTAATAATATTCATATTCTTAGAAAAAACTGGTTCCATTCATAAAATGTAATTAATTACCCCTTTATTACAAACACTGGCTTTTGCCCTCGCCCGCGTGAAATTTAGCTTGTCACAGATCGTTATAAATTATAACCTAAATGTTAACTCTGACTGCTGTATAAGCAATAATACTGTAAAGTCTCATCAAAATCCGTTCAGTAGTTTTTGCGTGAAAGATTAAAATCCATCTATCCACACAACACATTTATTAGTAGGATAAAGGACGTAGCACACTTATCAACCTGGAAAGGGATCGTAAGTCGTAACCGTATCAACTCGAGGCGGTCAGTATTCTTTGTATGAAACTCCATACTGCAACATTCATTTGTCTTATCCGCACCATAAGGCCTCAGCCTCGAATTTAGCGGGCAGCGGCGCGGGAGCGGGGCGGGCAACGCAGACCCGTTCTCGAAACAAGCGGGCAGCACGCGCGGCGCTTTAGCGGCGAAGTGTTGTGTTCGGGGTTGTGTTGTCGAGATATTTGTTTTCATTCGCAAACGAAATGTCTGAACAACGGCGACAATTTTATTTCGATTCAAATTTATTCCTGACACTCGATTTATTGTAGGCAAAAGAAGGAGTGCGCTGCCCGCTCGTTGCCCGCTCCCGCGCCGCTGTTTTCGAGAACCGGTCTATTTGATTTTACGCATAAGATCCTGCCGCTCCCACGCCGCTACCGCCGCCGCCCCGCTGCCCGCTAAATTCGAGGCTGAGGCCTCCTAACGTAGACGCCTCGCCTCGCGGTTGACAGCGCACGAAAGGCGATGACAGCTCGCGAAAGGCGATACGGAGTTGATCCCTTTCCGAGTTGATAAGTCTGCTATGACCTTTAACATCTTCCTTGGTCCGGTCGTAACTTTTTTAATAACGTTGCAGCCGGGTTATGAATGATAGAGTGACGTCATGGAGAAGTTTTATAAGGCTCTCGATGACGTCATAATACAGCCATGCTTTGAATTGTTCATCAGTTTTTCTTACTTTATTACTTTTCTTAATTTTGGGGAAAGTAGGCCCATTTAATGTAAAAAGTTGCTCTTCATCATAAAACTATAATATAAAAATGAATCGCAAAATGTGTTGATAAACGCATAACTCAACAACGCCTGGACCAATTTGACCCAATTCTTTTTTTTTAATGTTCATCGAAGTCCAAGGATGGTTTTTACGGCGAGAAAATTTCGAATAATTTCCGGGAAAACCCTAAAAAAACTCGAAACTTCACCCCTAAGGATAAAACGGGGTCCACGCGTACGAAGTCGCGGGCAGCCGCTAAGTAGTCCTATCCTACTAATTGGATGTCTGGATGTTTGTTACTCTTTCACGCAAAAACTACAGAACGGATTTTGTTAAAACTTTACAGTATTATTGTTTATACCCCAGATTAACATAGGCTATAATTTATGACGATATGTGACAAACTAAATTTCAATAAATAAATAAGACGTGGATAAGAAGCGCCANTACTTTTTTTTTTAAATAAATAAGATGTGGGTAAAAAGCGCAATCTATCGTCATTGATTAAAATCTACAGCCAAAAAATTTTGACGTTCGTAAATATTCATGCGGGGGAAGCCGTTAAAAGCCATCTATCAACATCATTAGTAATTACGCGTACGAAGTCGCGGGCGGCCAACAGTAGATAATATTTTTATTAAAGGATCAGTAACTTCATCATTTCATCCATCGCTGAACATAGGTATCAGTTGGTCCATATTCAACAGTTGGTAGCCTGCATTCAGCGCTTTCCTGCTTTATGACGTCGTCGGTCCACCTAGTGGGAGACCTGCCCATAGTGCCCATAAGAGGCCTGCCAATAGTGCCCATATTAAATACCAATAGCTTAGAAGATTAATGTTATTCTTATTAATCCCTGATAAACACACAGGCATTGTTGCCGTTGTTATTTCACTACCTAATCGAAACTTTGAAAGAAAACCAAGAGAATAGGCGATCAATCTTTGGAAAACCGATCGTCCCTACTCAATGGTAATTAAGCTATCTAATAAATAAATTATCTCTATACACTCTATCTATACTACAATTTATTGACTCTCTCACATTATACCTAAATTAATGGCCTTGTAAGTTTATTTTTTCCTTTTCTTTTTACATTTACGATTCTAACAAATAATAATGATGTAACTTTTAAAATCTATACTAATATTTATTTTTTCCTTTTCTTTTTACATTTACGATTCCAACAAAATAATAATGATGTAACTTTTTAAAATCTATACTAATATTTATAATATATAAAATATAATATAAAATATGCGAAAGTAACTCTGTCTGTCTGTCTTGCTTTCACGCCTAAACCACTGAACTGATTTTGATGAAAGGCATAGAGATAGTTTGAGTCCCGGGAAAGGACATAGGATAGTTTTTATCCCGGTTTTTGAAACAGGGACGCGCGCGATAAAGTTTTTCTGTGACAGACAAAATTCGAAGCGGGCGAAGCCGCGGGCGGAAAGCTAGTAAAATATAAGTACTTGAAGATTTCCCAAAAAATCGGAGATGATTATCTATGGATGGATTAAATCGATTCATAGTGTAAGACATTTTGGAAACCACAAGTATTTGGAAGGAGTACAAACAATGACATAACAAACTTTTTTGTAACCCCGTTGGCGTTGCAGGGTTAATTTTATACTCAAGTTTTTCCAAGAAAGTTTAGTGAAAATTCTTAACCCACCTGGCACCACAGAATGCCTGTTCATCACTTCTAAAACAGATAATGTATAAAACACATGGTAAAAGCATAGATATTATGCTAGACACTTTGTAGCTTGCTAAAGGGCATGAAATATGCATCGCCACCTTTGAAGGCTGTGTTCCAGTACAAGATATGATATGCCTAGCTATTATAACGTTAAAAGAACATAGTGGTTAGAAAAACCTGTGCATCTACATGGCCGATGGGGCAGCAAAGTTCTGGGTAGGACTTCTACCCACAAGGTGAACTGACGACTTCATAAAGGTAGCAGGAAGGCGATGGATGCAGGCCGCTACTAACCGGTCATTATGTAAATCATTGGGGGAGGCATGTTCAGCAGTGGACGTCCTATGACTGAAATGATCATGATGATGATCCGTCTGGATTTAGTATATGAGCTCACTGGATATAGGTAGATAGAGTTTTAAAGTTTTTTTTAATTAACTCGAATTTTGTGGACGTTTTATTAAGCACCTTTCTTCTTATTGAGTTCGTCAATATTGGGACATGGAAATCATACACATAAAAACTTTCTTCAATTTTATTTAAATCAGCTGTTTTCTCATTTTTCCATTTCAATGACATGAAAAATCATATTACCTACTAAAGTAGGTAATACTAAAGTACCTAATAAAGTAGGTAGACGTCATAAATGACGTCTAGATTCATACAAGTATAGCTCCAACCTCGCTTTTACTGGTAGACTGGCTCTAGCGAACTCTAGCTAAGTGGTATGTGTCAACATTGTTGGAAAGTTTCATGAGTTCCTAACCTAATGGACTTGCCGGTTCCGAGGGCCGTATGTAAAAATAATAAGTTAGACACACACTTTTCGTCTTTTAGTGATTATTAAAAAATAAGAAAGAAAGAGAGAAAGAAAAAAATATTAATTTGGTCGAAAAAAATAAAAAATACAGATCAACATAAGATTAAGGCCATAACGTAGGCTCGAGCTGTTGTTTTCATATTTTTTTATAAAGTACATTCTGGCAAGAAAAATAATAAAAAGAAATCCCCCAAAAAATTAAAATTCAGAAAAATTTAAAAAACTTCATAACGTTTGGAGTTATCCACATCAGTGTACCTACCATGAGTTTACGTTAGGTGTGCTCGCTAGCGAGTACATCAAAAATCTCTATGACGATTTTGTTTCTTGAAAGTAGCCGCTAGGGGCGCTGCACAATATGTCATACAATTAAATGTCATTTTTTTACGCAGTCGCTAGCGAGCACACCTAACGTAAACTCATGGTAAGCACACAGATTAGGTGACTGGAAGAGAATGGCATAAAGATTTCCGTTTGTACTTTGATATATTAATTTATTATGCAAGTTTTAAATAAATAAGTAAATTAATTTAAAAAGCAACTGCTCCAAATGGGTTATGAACTTACGTACTTTTGCTTGTCAAATGCTTTAGAAACCACAAGCTACCGAGTTTTAGGTAATTTAATCTTGATACATTTCTCAAGTGCTTTCTTCAAGAGATCGTAGATGCGTAAGGAGAAGCACGTTCCGAATTTCAAGTGCTTGCTTAAAATTAAATATACATTTTCTCCACTTTCAGTATTATAATTTTAAGACATAATTTACAAAAAAATCACTAAAATGTCTTTGGTAATTTTGGACAGCCATCAGATCCAGACTGTTTTTTTTTTTGGGATGGACTGTCAGATTCAGACTGAAATGTTTGTATGAGAAAATAACCAGAAAAATAGAAGATCACAAATATTTCATCATACTGGTTATGTACTNGTATGGCCACCATAACTGGTTTCTACGAGCTTTATTCCGCTGCCGCAGCCTACCGCAGTACCAGTGTTGCTGACCGCAAAAATAATTTGCTGTTATTTTTGTTTCGCAAAATCTAACGCAAGACACATTTTTGATTTTCCGTAGTGGCTGACCAATGGCATATCGCTGCGCTGAAAANCGTTGAAGTCTAAGGATGGTTTTTACGGCGAGAAAATTTCAAATAATTTCCGGGAAAACCCTAAAAAAACTCGAAACTTCACCCCTAAGGATAAAACGGGGTCCACGCGTACGAAGTCGCGGGCAGCCGCTAAGTAGTCCTGTCCTACTAATTGGATGTCTGGATGTTTGTTACTCTTTCACGCAAAAACTACAGAACGGATTTTGTTAAAACTTTACAGTATTATTGTTTATAACCCAGATTAACATATAGGCTATAATTTATGACGATATGTAACAAACTAAATTTCAATAAATAAATAAAAGAAATAAATAAATATCTTTGGACAATCTCACACAGCGCCATCTAGCCCCAAAGTAAGCAATTAATATGCTTGTGTTATGAGTGCTAGCTTAACGGATATACTACTTATATACTTTTTTTTTTAAATAAATAAGATGTGGGTAAAAAGCGCAATCTATCGTCATTGATTAAAATCTACAGCCAAAAAATTTTGACGTTCGTAAATATTCATGCGGGGGAAGCCGTTAAAAGCCATCTATCAACATCATTAGTAATTACGCGTACGAAGTCGCGGGCGGCCAACAGTAGATAATATTTTTATTAAAGGATCAGTAACTTCATCATTTCATCCATCGCTGAACATAGGTATCAGTTGGTCCATATTCAACAGTTGGTAGCCTGCATTCAGCGCTTTCCTGCTTTATGACGTCGTCGGTCCACCTAGTGGGAGACCTGCCCATAGTGCCCATAAGAGGCCTGCCAATAGTGCCCATATTAAATACCAATAGCTTAGAAGATTAATGTTATTCTTATTAATCCCTGATAAACACACAGGCATTGTTGCCGTTGTTATTTCACTACCTAATCGAAACTTTGAAAGAAAACCAAGAGAATAGGCGATCAATCTTTGGAAAACCGATCGTCCCTACTCAATGGTAATTAAGCTATCTAATAAATAAATTATCTCTATACACTCTATCTATACTACAATTTATTGACTCTCTCACATTATACCTAAATTAATGGCCTTGTAAGTTTATTTTTTCCTTTTCTTTTTACATTTACGATTCTAACAAATAATAATGATGTAACTTTTAAAATCTATACTAATATTATAAATTTTATAATATAAAATATGCGAAAGTAACTCTGTCTGTCTGTCTGTCTTGCTTTCACGCCTAAACCACTGAACTGATTTTGATGAAAGGCATAGAGATAGTTTGAGTCCCGGGAAAGGACATAGGATAGTTTTTATCCGGGTTTTTGAAACAGGGACGCGCGCGATAAAGTTTTTCTGTGACAGACAAAACTCCACGCGGGCGAAGCCGCGGGCGGAAAGCTAGTAAGGTATAAGTACTTGAAGATTTCCCAAAAAATCGGAGATGATTATCTATGGATGGATTAAATCGATTCATAATGTAAGACTTTTTGGAAATCGCACGAATTTGGAAGGAGTACAAACAATGACATAACAAACTTTTTTGTAACCCCGTTGGCGTTGTAGGGTCAATTTTATACTCAAGTTTTTCTAAGAAAGTTTAGTGAAAATTCTTTAACCCACCTGGCACCACAGGATGCCTGTTCATCACTTCTAAAACAGATACTGTATAAAACATATGGTAAAAGCATAGATATTATGCTAGACGCGTTGTAGCTTGCTAAAGGGCATGAAATATGCATCGCCACTTTTGAAAGCATGTGTTCCAGTACAAGCTATGATATATGTCTAGCGGTAAGATAGAAATATTAAAGTGTATTAGGTATACATAGTAAAGTTTACTATAGTTAAGTCCCATTATTTTTAAGCTTTTTAAGCGTAGTCAGGTAAAAATAATATGAAAACAAAATTCCTGTTATGTGCTACCATAGAGGTCACTTAAAAATTAGGGATTGATGGTGAAAACGGGCATTACTCACACAGTGGTGATGTTTTGCAACAATAATGCAGTCTGATGTGATGTCTAGTATACATATACATACATACCTCATAAAATATAGCTTCTGCCCTTTCACTGGTGTACTGGCCCTAGCGAACTCTAGCTAAGTGGTATGTGTCAACATTGTTGGAAATTTTCATGAGATCCTAACCTAATGGACTTGCCGGTTCCGAGGGCCGTATGTAAAAATAATAAGTTAGACACACACTTTTCGTCTTTTAGTGGTTATTAAAAAATAAGAAAGAAAGAAAGAAAAAAATATTAATTTGGTTAAAAAAAATACAGATCAACATAATATTAAGGCCATAACGTAGGCTCGAGCTGTTGTTTTCATATTTTTTTATAAAGTACATTCTGGCAAGAAAAATAATAAAAAGAAATCCCCAAAAACATTAAAATTCAGAAAAATGTAAAAAAAACTTCATAACGTTTGGAGATATCCACATCAGATTAGGTGACTGGAAGAGAATGGCATAAAGATTTCCGTTTGTACTTTGATTTATTAATTTATTATGCAAGTTTTAAATAAATAAGTAAATTAATTTAAAAAGCAACTGCTCCAGATGGGCTATGAACTTACGTACTTTTGCTTGTCAAATGCTTTAGAAACCACAAGCTACCGAGTTTTGGTTAATCTTGATATATTTTTCAAGTGTTTTCATCATGAGATCGTAGCTGCGTAGATGCGTAAGGAAGCACGTTCCGAATTTCAAGTGCTTGCTTAAAATTAAATATACATTTTCTCCACTTTCAATATTATAATTTTAAGACATAATTTACAAAAAAATCACTAAAATGTCTTTGGACAGCCATCAGATCCAGACTGTTTTTTTTTTGGGATGGACTGTCAGATTCAGACTGAAATGTTTGTATGAAAAAATAACCAGAAAAATAGAAGATCACAAATATTTCATCATACTGGTTATGTATACCATACATACAAACGTATGTCTTGGGCGGGAAACGAACCTGTGAATATGAGTTCGCACCCATTATTTGAATCTAGAGATGATAATTTCTGCAAGACTTGGTGAGAAGTAACTTTTTTATGAAGTCAGAAGTTTTAATTAGGCTTTTAAGAAGCGTTTTTACACGTCCTACTCCTGCTTCAGGACAATAACGTAGGCTGAGAAAAATCAGTACAGTAAGTATGAAAGTTATAAATATTCACAAAAAAAATAGAAAATATTTTCAATAAAGTAAAGCAACCAGACGAAAACATAGATACCTTTGCTTATTTATCAGACAAATGAAATTATTCATCTATTCAGAAAGACATTTCTTTCTAAGCAGCCTTTCATACATTATACAGGAATTTGAATCACAAATCCTGGTTTTGGGAGAATACACGTAAACACCGTCGGGACAAAAGATAATATTTGAAGACGGTACGTACTTATTGTGCCTTTTGAATATGTATGGGATATGTATGAAATTCAAATATATCCTTATACGTCCTTGTTCCCTTTTGCAGTATTTAATCAAAAAATAAAATCAATTTCGAAACAACAATAGCTATAGTTGTTGCAATTCATGAAGGCGAGTGACTGAGTCCAACCAGTGAAGGTCAAGTTTGTCCCGGGGAAAATTTTAACTTTCCGACGGGTTAAAATTTTTAATACCTAAATAAATACAACTCAAAGGTGACTGACTGACTGACACAGTGATCTATCAATGCACAGCCCAAACCACTGGACGGATCGGGCTGAAATTTGGCATGCAGGTAGATGCTATGACGTAGGCATTCGCTAAGAAAGGATTTTACGAAACACTACCCCTAAGGGGGTAAAACGGGATCCACGCGTTCGAAGTCGCGGGCGGCCACTAGTGAAAGCTCGTATTCACAAATCTTCATAGGTATACTCCAGATTGACTAGTTTTGAACTTTAGAATCTAGCTTAGAAGATAAACTGGAAAAACCGCAGGCAAATGCTAGTAATATTAAACCTATCAGTGCATCCAGTCGATTGCTTGTCTAGACAAGTTTATAGCCTAGCTCTAGGACATAAAACGAAGAATTTGACCTTTAGGTCCAGCCCTTAACTCTGTCAGTGCCTGAGATCGGAACAGCACGTGAGACATTGGCATAATGGGCAGTTAGGGCTAAAAAAATTATTACAAAGCAGTAAATTAAACATACACTCAACATCAAATAAACCGCACCTTCCGCGACGCGAACTTTAAAGATTTTCTTCTGACACAATTATGGTACCCCAACAATATTGGTGTTATTTGAAAGCCCAATAAATACCCTTAAAGAAAAATACATTTCATTTCTAAATAAATGATTAACATACACCATAAATGTGACTTGAAAATAGACCTCACTTTGGGCTCACCTCTTACCTCTTTGGGATCAATTAGACCAATTTTTATGGTTATAAAACCAAATAAAGATCTCACGTGTCCTCTTTAACAGATGGATAGCGATTAATCCCAACTTTACAGTTTTATAGTCATAAAAATGGCTATAGCGTAACTACCTATTTTTTGAAGAAGTGACAAAGACACATTTTTGGGGTAAAAACCTTACCTTTAATGAAATGAAGTTTAGAACTAGGCTTTCAAATGGTACCAATGTTGGTGGGAAGTGGGGATGCATACGTTTGATAAGTGCTTGTCGCGGGAGGTGCGATTTATTTGATGCCGAGTGTAGATAAAAGTATTCTTTTTGTGCAAAATTTTGTACGCGGTGTCTTGGCTAAGAACTCATGGCGCGCCCTCGACGGTTGCGGGCCCGCAGCTTCTGTAGAATGCAGATACTTATGTAAAAACTAATGCCAGAACCAGAACTCAAGGCGCGGTTTTGACCCGCAGCGGGCGCGGTTGTAAACGGCTCCCGCTCGGCGGTTTTCGCCCGTGGGAAAATCGCCCGCTCGGCGGGCGACCATTTTGTACCAGTGACTTAGCACTTGATTATTTCTAAACTGTACAAGATATCGAAAAACTAGTTACTGATTCTGAAAGTGCTTCACGAGCTCTTTCAAATGGTACCAATAATAGGTTACAGATTATGGAAGCAGGTAACATTGTTTTTTTTATTTATTTTGTAACTTATTATTGATATCATTTGATACAGAGCTCATGAAGCACTTTCAGGATCATTAACTAGTTTTTTGATATCTTGTATAGTTAAGAAATAATCGAGTGAGATCACTTATCGTATCCACCCTGTATAAATCCGGCTGTATCTCCAGGTCACCTAGATACATTCCATAGCAGCTGTAATAGACATTTAGGTACATACATTTACCAATTTTGGTGATAAATAGGCATTTAATATTAGTTTTTGTATAACGCCTGAACAAAAACAAAGGGTAATGTTTTGGTGTTATACATAGTTTTCGACTATAAAAAATATATAATTTAACTAATTAAGACATGACCAAAAAAACTGAGGTATGTCTCGTTTCTGTCGGGTCTGGGTTTTTTTTGTATGGAGCGTGACCGTTCTTCTTTGAAACTTAAAACTGGAGTCTCGCTGAAGGTTGACGTCACAATAATACCCTCCCGTGCCGCTCCCATACCTCAGGCACTGGCTGAGCTAACCGCTAGACCTAGAGCTTAAACGCAGAAATGTGAATATTTTTATAATATTAAAATAGTTATTGCCATTTGAATGGCAATTTTATATTCATGTCAGAAAAATATAGCCGTAGATGCGACTTTTATTAGAATAATGTGGGAATAAAATTTATTTCTTTATTATGTCCTAAGAGTTATTGTTTCGGGTAAGGATATCGAAACGATATCTTTGGGAACATTTTCATTTGATTACAATAATAACGTTATTTTTCATTCATCAATAAAATCAAAAGAAAACTTATTTTAACATTATTACGTATATTGTAGAATAGAATGAGAAGACGTAATATGGTCCAGCCCACTCCGTGTACAGCAGCGGTTCCCAAACTTATTTTGTCTACTGCCCACTTTGAGAATAAATTCTTTTTAGCGCCCCCATTTGTAGTCGAGTGGCGAGTTCTCAGTCGGTGTCTAAGAGTCCTCCTAGTAAATTACGCCTCCCAAGCCTCTACACAACGTCTCGATTTTTTTTTCTGGGTCTCTTACCGCCCCCCTTTAAGCCTGCAGCGCCCACAAGGGGGCGTTATCGCCCACTTTGGGAAAGACTGGTGTACAGTCACCGTCTATATCATGTCTACTATCATGTACTAAAAGCTAAAAAATATTTCGATAGGTGCTAGGTACCAACAATCATCACGCCACTCTACTCGTTAATCTAGGGCATTGATTAGACAAAAAAATAAAATAGCAAACAAATAAATAAATAACTAAGTAAAACCGTTTAATAAAACAAATATTATAGCAAGCGTTATAACTTAACACAACGTATAAGACCACGGTCAAATACCAGAAAATAAATAAGACGATATCGCCCACAATCAGAGTAGACCAATAACAGAGGAACATTATCAACACCTGTCTTCTGGGATACGTAATTCCCGTGGAATGCGTCTATTGGCCTTTTTAGGGATGTTCGGAGTCGATGTTTTATCGATAGACTAAAAATTTGCTACTTTTATTTAAAGAACTGAATACTACAAACAGTTTCGATTCGATTGAATTTTCCGGGCTGTTTTTCCTTGAGTTTATATCCTACCTGCATCGCATGAAGTAAAACTGCTCTATAGAGGTTCATAAGTTCTAGATAAACTTTTAAATAGTTGTGTGGCATGTAACACTATCTAAAAAAATAGGGTTGCTGATGTTATCAAGAAACTACAAGTTGTGGAATATCTAACAGACTAGCTTTCCGCCCGCGGCTTCGCGCGCGTGGTCTACATTATCTACATATTTTACGGAACCCTATTTTGTTCCAAAATAAAATTTAACCTATGTTACTCGTGGATAATGTAGCTTACGAACGGTGAAAGAATTTTTAAAAACGGTCTAGTAGTTTTTGAGCCTATTCATAACAACCAAACAAACAAAATTTTCCTCTTTATAATATTAGTGTGTGTGTGTAGTGTAGATAAGTTACAAATAAACTATCAGGAACTTTGCCTGCAAGCGGTGAAAAATTATCTTAGGATTTTCGAGTGTGTCATCAATACAATTTTAATACAAAAGAAACTCTCAATTAATTTTAATACAGACGTAAAGATCAGAGATTAATAAAATTATATATTTGTACTTTAAAAAGTCGATGTGTAAACTATCGACAAAATTGAACCATAGATAATTAAGCAACACTATCGACCCCTCTCCATTTTGCCACGTAAATCTCAACTTGGGTCGTGGTATCAAGTTAGCATAGTTGAAGTTAGTCATTTGGTTTGAGTTACGACGTGTCTAACGATATTGAATTAGTTCCGAGGATGGGCATGCGGCGCATACAGGCACTTGTCTGTATAGACTTTAGCAGTTGAAAAATCATAATAGTCCAAGATAATTAATAAAAATCTAAATCCGTTCTGTAACATTTCAAACCCTATGGCGGGAGAAGAAGAAAACTAGCACTAAAATATTATTTACTAGCTTTGGCTCGCGGCTTCACCCGCGTGAAATTTAGTTTGGCACAGATCGTCATAAATTAAAGCCATGTTATTCTGGGTTATAAACAATAAGTTTCATCAAAATCCGTTCAGTAGTTTTTGCGTGAAAGAGTGTTAACATCCAGACATCCACACAAACTTTCGCATTTATAATATTAGTAGGATAGAGCTTCTGTGCTTCGCCATTTCTGATATAAGCGCGTTCAACAAAACAAAACAAACAACTATTCAGCTTTATAATTGTAGTAGTATAGATATTGATGTAGTTCCTCTAATACATCAAACTAGCTCATCTGCGGTTTGGTAATAAAATCGAGTGTTGCCAGCTAACGGATTAGCTAACAAACTAGAATTACTCTAAAATGCGGTTTACAATTCCTACTAATACTCGTATTAATGCTAAATGTATAATAACATAGGCAAATATTTTGAATAAAATAAACAATTTACTAATTGCAAATTCTATTATAATTATAACTAGCGGCCGCCCGCGACTTCGTGCGCGTGGATCTCGTTTTACCCCCCCTTCATCTATCTTACGCGGTTCAGATTTTTTCATACAAATGTTTTTTCCCGCTAACTCCCGTTCCCGTGAGAATTTTGCAATATCCTGTTGTAACTAAGCTTTAAGTTAACTAAGGTACCTGCATGACAAATTTCAAGAGTCTATCTTACGCGGTTTAGATTTTTTCATACAAATGTTTTTTCCCACTAACTCCCGTTCCCGTGGGAATTTTGCAATATCCTGTTGTAACTAAGCTTTAAGTTTACTAAGGTACCTGCATGCCAAATTTCAAGAGTCTATCTTACGCGGTTTAGATTTTTTCATACAAATGTTTTTTCCCACTACCTCCCGTTCCCATGGGAATTTTGCAATATCGCCACGGTCTTCAGGATACTGTTGGGGCTCGCCCGTATCCTACTGAGCAACGAGGCAGTCTTCTTGCATAGGACAGCAAAGAAGCCGTCAGTATGCGACTGAGCAAACATTTCCGAAGCACTGCAGAAGCGAGGCAAGCCCAACAGCACCCTGAAACCGTTGTTATATTGGACCCGAAGGACGCCAAGCGATTTCTGCGAGTACGTGGTCCATAGGTTTCCCGTGTATAGACTCTGACAGTATGCTTTAAACAGAGTGATCTTGACATGGTCATTACATCGGGCAAACCTGCGAGCCAACAACAGTAACGTAGTGCCTGCGAGCCAACAACAGTAACGTAGTGTCCGAGATATTTAAATTTAGTGACTCTGTTTAACTTTACCCCATTCAGCAAGAGGTCGGGTACCACGTTTGGACATTTACTGGCGGCCTTAAATACCATGTATTCGCTCTTCTTCACATTATACAAATAAGCCATGGCATTTAGCATACGCTTCACACACACCCACCCTCTTTCTGAGAGCCCCCATTGTTGGCGCCAGCAGTACCATATCATCAGCGTAGCTTATGTTGTTGATACAAACACCATCTACCCAGAATCCGAATACGCATACTGCTAAGGGCAACAATGAGGTNACTACCTAGAAAATTGATCAACTTACGAGTCTTGTTATTTTCCGGTGACATAGATATTGATGTAGTTCCTCTAAAATTTACATCAAACTAGCTCATCTGCGGTTTGGTAATAAAATCGAATGTTGCCAGCTAACGGATTAGCTAACAAACTAGAATTAGTCTAAAATGCGGTTTACAATTCCTACTAACATAGGCAAATATTTTGAATAAAATAAACAATTTACTAATTGCAAATTCTATTATAATTATAATTATAATAAACGTGGTACAAATGCAAATGGATGGATGAATGGGACTTTATCATGCAGAAACGTGCATGGATTTTGAAGAACCATTAATGTTTTAGCTTTTTAATTCAATTCAATTTATTGCTATTTACATTTTTACATTACTATAAGCGTAGTCTAACTGTATTTAAATTTAAATAATAAAAAGCTTGTAGAATTTAGGAAATTATGTTTCATCTCAATCTAAGCATATGAATTCCCGAGAAAAGTTCTTAAATAACATGAGTAAATAAGTTTAACTTATAATGCAGTTAAGTAAATAACATTTTGTACAGTCGACATCATCATCTTTTTATTTCAAAACTAGCTTTTGCCCGTGGCTTCACCCGCGTGAAATTTAGTTTGTCACATACCGTCATAAATTATAGCCTATAATAATATGTTATTCTAGGTTATAGACAATAATACTGTAAAGTTTCATCAAAATCCGTTCAGTAGTTTTTGCGTGAAAGAGTAACAAACATCCAGACTTCTAGACATCCAGACACCCACTTTTTCGCATTTATTAATATTAGTAGGTAATATCCTACTAATATTTAGTTTAGTTTAGTTTTATTATTGAGTTGAAATGTCACGTAACGTCATTAAAAGTAAAAAAATCTACATAGACGTGACGTCGCGCGCCATTTGAACTCGATGTAGCACTATTGGTAGCACTCTTATTACTGAATTTTAATTAGGTATGTTCCTAATCAATCTATGGCCCAGATTACTAATATTTCCTTTCCCATCCAATCTAATTCATTGATCTACCCTCAGTTCCTTAATCCCATTTCTGTCAGCTATCTAAAAGCTGGATAAATCTGTCCCTTCCTGTCCGGCACGTTTTAGGGCATACATTCAATATCCCGCACTGTCCGGACGTGTCGAACATATCCCAAGGAGCGGGTTAGGGTTGCCACTACGGGATAGTATTTTTTTTACTTGAACGTGCTTATTTTCTAAGCGAGTATAAACTTTTCGTATTAAATTCATCTTTGAGTAAAAAATAAGTGCGCTCAAGCTGGAAATCTGAAGAAACTGGGCCATTGATTTGTAATAGCACTCAGTAAAGAAACGTCATCATCATCATCATCACCTCAGCCATATGACGTCCACTGCTGAACATAGGCCTCGTCCAATGCTTTCCATGTTGCCCGGTTGGAACGAGATGCGTCCAGCGCCTTCTTGCTACCTTTACGATGTTGTCGGTCCACCTTGTGGGTGAAGAAGCGTGATCTTTAAAAACATCAACATTAATAACTTGTAAATAATTGTGTTATTTTTCAGATATATTAATTACTAGCTTTCCGCCCGCGGCTTCGCCCGCGTGGAATTTTGTCTATCACAGAAAAACTTTATCGCGCGCGTCCCTGTTTCAAAAACCGGGATAAAAACTATCCTATGTTCTTTCCCGGGACTCAAACTATCTCTATGCCAAATTTCATCAAAATCGGTTGCGAGGTTTAAGCGGGAAAGCGTAACAGACAGACAGACAGACAGACAGACAGACAGACAGACAGAGTTACTTTCGCATTTATAATATTAGTTGGGATACTTGATGTTTTTATTTCGTTCGTTTCAACTGACGGACGTCTATTGCTGGTCCTCCCCAAGGATTTGCACCACGACCAGTCCTGCGTTACCCGCATCCAGGTGCTTCCCGTGACCTACACAAATCATCGGTCCACCAAGTCGGGAACCTGATTCGCGTCCATTTTTTATTCATCACATAGAATTAAATACTGAATAAAGTACATTTAAAGCAAAATGCTTTTAAAAATTCACCTCTCCACTTTAAAGAACAATCCTCCGTTCCAAGAAATGTTGAAAATACGTAACTACGCAAATAGAAATGCGAAACATTTTCTCAGTGAATTCTTGGTACACTACAGACGGTTAGGGGCGACCGAGGCAGGTTGAACAGAGGAGAGTTGTGACATTGTCGATTTTTGGAAACCCATTAAGAGCGTTTTCACATTATGGCGTTAGAAGCGCGACATCAGCGCGGCAGCGGCGTTTTTGCATCCGCTGCCACATAGTATGAAATTTTTGGCAGCGTGTCTGTCGAAAGAAAGAAAGAAAGAAAGAAAATATTTTATTTGGCCCAACATATTAGATTATTACAGTAAACAGTTTACAATACTTGCACATTTGCACGCACGTTTGCCGCGCTGCTAAATCGCCTAAATGTGTAAGCGCTCTAACTGTTAGTGAGCTCGCAACAACACGCATTCGATAGCTCGAGACTTGAACTAAAAAAGGCCACTGTTACGAGCTCATCATCATTATCATTATTTCAGCCAGATGATGTCCACTGCTGAACATAGGCCGCTCCCAATGACTTCCACATCGCACGGTTGGTAGCCTGCATCCAGCGCCTTCCTGCTACCTTTATCAGATTGCGTTTTCCGATACGTGGCCTCCACTCCAGAACCTTGCTGCCCTGCGTCAGTTCTGCGTACTATGTGCCCTGCCCATTGCCACTTCAACTTGCTAATCCGTCGGGCTATGTCAGCGACTTTAGTTCGTTTATGGATCTCCTCATTTCTGATTTGATCTCGTAAATAAACACCGAACATAGTTACGTCACGAGCTCGCTAGTAGTTAATAAGTTCCAAAAAGTCAACAATGTCACAATTCTTTGTTACAAGTGTTACAACTCACCTCGGTCTCCCCTGCTTTGAAACAATACTGAAATGATAGAAGTTCGAGTGAACACAGACAAAACAATGTAACAGACGTTATGGTTCTTATCTTCGTCTTTCTTTGTTAAAAGCTTGTTTCCAAAGTAATTACTGTTATTGAACTGCCAGCGTACAATAAGGTGTTCTTTGTTAAAATGTCAGTCTGTTCATGTCTTGGGTTGTAGAAAAGTGTTAAAAAAGGCCGAAGATGTATAAAATATACATCCTTTGGGCTTTATAGGTAGGATTAGGTTCTTTCGTTCGTTCGTTTCAGCCGAATGACGTCCACTGCTGGACAAAGGCCTCCTCCAAGGATTTCCACAAAGACCGGTCTTTCACCGCCCTCATCCAGGCACCTCCCGTGACCTTCACCAGATCGTCGCTCCACCTAGTGGGAGGCCTATTCTTATGAGGCCCATAGTAAGCGACCACGTAGGATTGGGTATCTATTCCTTAATTTGATGTCACTGATAACAGAAAATTTAGCATGATTGTGGTTCCTTCACCTTCGATTTATTGTGCCTAAAACCACTAAAACCCTTGAATTACATGTGCGATAGTATTCTCTTTGATTTAATGAAATCATAATAGGTAATAACAAATGCTTTGGTAAACCAAACATGTACAAGTGTACTACATGAATAAAACAAAAGCCTAATTGCTTCAGAGAAAATCGGATCGGACGGATCTAATTTTGTTCATTTATTATTAGAACGTTTGTGCCAACATAATAGCAATAAAGAACATTAAAAGAAGAACGGTCACGCCCCATACAAAAACCAGACCCGACAGAAACGAGACATACCTCAGTTTTTTCGTCATGTCTGAATTAGTTAAATTATATATTTTTTATATTCGAAATCTATGTATAACACCAAAATATTACCATTTGTTTTTGTTCAGGCGTTATACAAAAACTAATACAAAATGCCTATTTATCACCAAAATTGGTAAATGTANGTTAAGGGCTATTACAGCTGCTATTGAATGTATCTAGGTGACCTGGAGTTACAGCCGGATTATACAGGGTGGTTATACATATGGAGCGATAAGTAATCTCACTCGATTATTTCTAAACTATACAAGATATCGAAAAACTAGTTACTGATTCTGAAAGTGCTTCACGAGCTCTTTCAAATGGTACCAATAATAGGTTACAGATTATGGAAGCTGGTAACATTGAATTTTTGGATTTTGTAACTTCTCGTTTCCACCCTGTATAATCCGGCTGTATCTCCAGGTCACCTAGATACATTCCATAGCAGCTGTAATATACATTTAGGTATATACATTTACCAATTTTGGTGATAAATAGGCATTTTGTATTAGTTTTTGTATAACGCTTGAACAAAAACAAAGGGTAATATTTTGGTGTTATACCTACATAGATTTCGAATATAAAAAATATATAATTTCACCTTTTAAAACATGACAAAAAATCTGAGGTATGTCTCGTTTCTGTCGGGCCTGGGTCACAGATGACCGTTCTTCTTTATCGTATTTTAATTTCTTTTAACCTCTTTATAGAGGCTATGCCTCTCAACCCAACAAACTAAATAAAGTCTAGAATTTTAATTTTGAAGCAACCCTGTATTCCGATGTGGTCTAGCAAGAATTCCGTTAGTAATATTCACATGTGAGGGAAGGGCAAACATAAAAGTATTTTTAAGGCATGAAGGAAAATATCTTGCCTTTAGAAGTTTAGATATACGTCTGGAAATGATTTATAGTACCTTCGGGATTTCTTGATAGATTTACCGCTTTTTTATCTGTTAAATTCCGTTTAATACGTACAGGGACTATGGGATTTTGATGACATGATGACATTATGTTTTTACAGATAATAAACTTTTTGGAGATTTTTTTTCATATCGAAGATCAGCTTTTTAATTTTGCTTGTTCCCAACGAGTTTCACCGAATGTGTAACACTGTTACTCGTTGGGAAAAGAATTACTCGTCGGTGACACTGTAACCTGTATTTTCTAAGTTATAACAGTGTTTCTCGTTTCGGTACGACTCGTTGGGAACAAGTGATAAATTTTTAGCTCCAACCAAGCCTCCCTATTTTTTCGGTGGTAAAAATGCATTGAGTTGTATACCCACCACTGTGGTCAGGCGGCGGGTTATGTGGGGCTCTCCCCTCCAGAAGGGAGGGGCCTACCCACTAAAAATCAACCATCTCCGTCTCGCTGAGTATAGGTGGGAGCCGGTGTAGCGAGGCCTTTCCCGACATGTTCCACCTATGCGCAGACCGTCTACTATGCGTGCAGACTCCATCTTCGACCACGCCATCTTTTATTTTTATTATTACAAGCTTTTTTTATTATTACAAGCTTTTTATTACAAGCTTTATATTGACTTCACTTGTTAGTATGTGTGGGACAAATCTTGCAACTGAATTTAAGACCAGTTCTCCTCAACCGATTGAGCTGAAATTTGGTATACTTATGTAATTACGATGACAATGCAATGTTATGGTACCATTGAGCTGGTCTGATGATGGAGTCAGGAGGTGGCCATAGGAACTCCTAAACGAAACAGCGGAAACTTATTGAGTTTGGGTTCGTTGGATTCGACTTCCCGAGCACTTTGGTGCTAAATGATGACCAGGGTCCAAGGATTGAGATACAACTAAAAAGTGTAAAATAAAATTAAAATAAAAAAATAACTTTTTTAAAAACAAGCTTTATTTAGAAAGCTTGTAGCGCAAACAGAAAAAAAAGAGGAATAAATTCAATGCGCGATACAAGCTTTCGAAATAAAGCTTGTTTTTAAAAAAGTTATTTTTTTAT
Organism: Ostrinia furnacalis; assembly: GCF_004193835.3. NCBI lineage: Eukaryota > Metazoa > Arthropoda > Insecta > Lepidoptera > Crambidae > Ostrinia > Ostrinia furnacalis. The sequence goes on along the minus strand of NW_021131538.1, from coordinate 325,415 downwards.
TTTAATTTTTACAGTGACAGTTTGTTGCACTACCACTGACCACTCGGAACCAAGCCTCCCTACTCCTAGCTCCAACTAATCGTTCATCTGCCTCTGGTAAATTATCGCGACTGTGCGACGCGCGCCCGCAGTGAGTGTGCGAGCGCGACAGCAACATAATAACGCGCGAGCGATAAGGATGGGAAGCTTGGGGTCATTGGACGGGATTCTACGTGCTCACGGACCAGGCTTTAGAAAAGGTCATGCTCCTGACGATAATATTATTATGTTCTACTGCTGGACAAAGGCTTCAACCCAAGTGTGGGATGACTCTATCTTTATTCAACGTGGAATGTCATTCTTTATTTAAATAGGATAAAACGACTGATATTATTACTAACTGTTGTTTTTTCTCGAATCTGTTTGTTTTTCTTTTCTCCGAATAACATTAATGTCATACTTCTTATAGGTACGAGTATATGCAACTGAAAATGCACACGTTTTCTGTGAATTCACCGGCTTTTAGTTAGTCTGAATTCACTGTAAATTTCCTTTCACACCCTGTATTTGCATGCAGTCGCACGAATACCATACACGTTTCAGCTTTATGAAGGCGTATCATAAACCGTTCCGCGTGATATACTAATGCTTTCATGTTTGTTGGGAATTCTATAGAATTCTCAAACAAACAAACAAGTTTATACCAAAAGATTTTGAAGTGAAGTTTCAACTTCAAGTATTCCGTTTTCCAGTAACTTGAGCGTGCTGGTATTGTCTCTTTCACACTCGTGAAAATAGAAATAGTGATGTTGCTTTAGTGAAAACTTATCGATAAATTTTTGTTCGCGATAACGAAAAACAACAAAAAGAAAATAGTATGATACTTATGACGTTTTACTATTAATAACGAAGTGAATTTTCGCGTAGGTACTCACTAAGCATAAACGTTTAAAATCAGTTTTCAAATTCAATTTTCTTGAAGGATCGGTTTTGCGGGACATTACAAACGAGATGTTCGTATACACTACTAAACGGGATCCTGCAAAAAACGGGATGTCGCCGTGGGAACAGTCCCTTAAGATGTCTTGCCATCTTTTCCGTTGGTGGTAAAACTTGGTGCCCTCGTGTAGTTTTTTTACATATTATTAATAAAACTATCGACATTTCCATCGACTTTTAACATCACTACCGTGAAACAAAACGTTCGTGCCAGTTTTCACAAGCCATTGTGTACGTATCTTTATTCTGTTTGCGTTGTGGAGTGATCTTCAGTTGGACAGTGTACAACGAATAATGCTCGTAGTTTTCAACTGTACAATAGATCGAGTTTCATGGAAATTATAGTAATATTTTCAGTAAAGTTGAATAACTGGCGCTTGGATGAATCGGAATTAAAGTAGTACTATTTCTCTGAATTCTACACATTCAAGTCAGAACAGCTCAGAGCTTCAATATAAATGTGAGAAAGTTTTAACCTAGGGTCTGTAAGTTACGTAGAATTCAAAGCTTATAGTTAATAATTTAAAAAATAATATCTTTTCTGATAAATAACAAAATAGGAATTCGTATTTCATTTATTTAGATTAAAATTGTGTCATGTTACAGATACTATAGTGAAGTGGTATCATCAAGTAATACTAGAAATGTATGTCTAATTAACGACACATCAAGTTTAAGACTGTGGAAAACATACTGTACTCGTAATATATGCTGAGTGGGGTCCCATTGCGATGGGCATCGCTGTGCGACAGGGTGGCACTGCTTAGTTTACTTGCTCATTCATTGTCTGTTTTATGTCACCTCTGTCTTATTTGCTTTTTTTATTTTTATTTTACCTCTTTTGTCTTTTGTGATGTCCATGGCAATAAATGTTTCTTTCTTTCTAATAGGTGCTATGTTAAGTACACCAAAAAATTATAGCCTGGCAAATTTTTGGTGTAACATAGCACCTATTAATCAATTTGGCTTCATCATCATCATCATCATTTCAGCCATAGGACGTCCACTGCTGAACATAGGCCTCCCCCAATGATTTCCATATTGATAGATTGGTAGCGGCCAGCGTCTAGCGCCTTACAGCTGCTTTTATGATGTCGTCGGTCCACCTGTCGGAAATGAGGAGATCCGTAAACGAACTAAAGTCTCTGACATAGCCCGACGGATTAGCAAGCTGAAGTGGCAATGTGCAGGGCACATAGTACACATAGTACGCAGAACTGTCGGCCGATGGGGCAGCAAGGTTCTGGAGTGGAGGCCGCGTACCGGAAAACGCAGCATGAGACGTCCACCCGCAATTTGGCTTGATGTAAAGAAATATAGTACTTTTGTAAACAAAAAACCAGTAAAATAAACATGACCCAATCGCACACGCTCGATTTAATTTTTACTACCATGTCGAATTGTACAGTCAGCGTCAAATAGTCCGTGACACCCAAAGTAGCCAATAAGTTCGCAACACGTCTTTATTGCAATAAGAATAAGGTTGTGTTTTCAACTTTTTGACCACTTTTGATGTCACGAACTATTTGACGCTAACTGTATCTGAATCATTAACAGCACAATGAACGTAATTACCGTGTATAACATATTAATAACATAACAATAACTTTAATAATTTAACATATTAATAACTTTGAACGGCCAATGAAAGTATAAACGTGAAAATAACGTGCTTGAAACAAACAGATTGGTAACAATAGCTGTTATTGAAGCTTTAATTGGGAATCCAATATTGCTGAATTCAATTTTAAATTCACAAATCCTACTTATTATTATAAATGCGAAAGTTTGGATGTCATGATGTTTGTTACTCTTTCACGTAAAAACTACTGAACGGATTTTGATAAAACTTTACAGTATTATTGTTTATAACCCAGAAAAACATATAGGCTATAATTTATGACGATCTGTGACAAACTAAATTTCACGCGGGTGAAGCCGCGGGCAAAAGCTAGTTTAAAATATCTACTTGAATGTATATCACGAGGGTTGGTAATTATTTTAAGTTTACAAAAAGCTGAACAGCGAGAGCCCTTTTGTTAGTTTTAAACTGAGTTTTTAAACAAAGTAAATAAGCGTACCAGAAAACGCAGTATGGGACGTCCACCCACAAGGTGGACCAACGACATCGTAAGGGTAGCAAGAAGGCGCTGGACGCAGGTCGCTACCAACCGGGCTACATGGAAGTCATTGGGGGAGGCCTATGTTCAGCATTGGACGTCCTATGGCTGAGATGATGATGATGATGATGAAAGCAAGCTAAGGAAAACATGCACTAAATGTTTTTAATGCTGTTTCTTAATGGACTTTCTAAGAACTTGAAAAATAACTAATTGCCTAAGGTGGGAATCGAACCCACGACCCTTCGCTTGCCGGACATTGCTACTTGGACACAATTCTAATAGGCTGTTGCTAATGCAAAAAATATGCTTCAATGGGCTACACAAATCAAAATAAATCATTTGTTTTTACAACAAAAAACATAATAATGCAAACAAAGAGAAAATTCCCATTATATTTCGGATTCATAATCCGGGCCACCACAAATCAAATTCACAAAAAAATATAAATCAAATCAAAACAAAAAATGTTATAAAACAAACATTCGTGACTAGTGATGAAATAATTCTGCGAAATTAGACTCGAAGGAAAAAACCGGTTCCATAAAACAAATATAAATTGATTTGCAAATACCACTAAAGTGTTATTAAATCCACAAATACACGCCCACAATAAATATCCATGAAAAACAGTTTTCATAAAGTGACGTCACATAGTCGATAAAACTATCGATAAAATTAATACAACTTAAACTTTTCATCGCCTAAAACGATCCATCAAACAGCTCTACTAAAGCCTAAGCTCTACGCACTAAGGCCTTTAAACAAAAATGTTAAATAGACGATGCATTATTTACCAATAAGGAAGAAGGAGGCCTGCCCACGCTACGTTTTCCAGCCCGTGGTCGCCACTCGAGAACTTTCCTGCCCCAACGGCCATCGTCTCTACGAGCTATGTGCCCCGCCCACTGCCACTTGGGCAGGCCTCCTACTAGGTGGACCGACGATCTGGTAAAGGTCGCGGGAAGAGCCTGGATGCGGGCAGCGCAGGACCGTTCATTGTGGAAAACCTTGGGGGAGGCCTTTGTCCAGCAGTGGACGTCATTTGGCTGAAACGAACGAACGAAGGAAGAAGCTCTTGGCTTGCATTTAACCTGATGGAAAATGACGATCAAGCCTTTGTTTATACCAATAAAGACTTTATTACTTTAATATGGACGCAAGTCTCATCCGGAAACCTTAACTACAAAGTAACTGGCTATTTTACTTTCAACTGCCATTATGTGTTTTATTTCCTAACACAAGCTTAAATCTATCGACAAATATTATGCCAGCACTATTTAGTAAAGTTTAAATAGCAATTAATCATCGATATCCTCTTACATTATTTACACATACTTTCAGCACTAACAGCGATCTAACGTAAGCGTCTTGGCTTTATCTTTAATAGATAGGTAGTTACGAAGCCAAGTTTTCTTAGGATTAGGTACTCGAGGTTTATTTGAACTGCTGTTATGCTACTTTTACTGTTCTAATAACAAATAATGCAAGCATTAGGCCTTCCCAAACTATCTAGATAACATTGAGAGTGTAGGTCAAATCCTCCATTTGCCTCTGGTGAATTGAGTCCTACTATGGAGACTAAGCTCGTAAGCATAGGTCGTAGAGACGATGGCCGTTGGGGCAGAAAAGTTCTCGAGTGGCGACCGCGGGCTGGAAGACGTAGCGTGGGCAGGCCTCCTACTAGGTGGACCGACAATCTGGTAAAGGTCGCGGGAAGAGCCTGGATGCGGGCAGCGCAGGACCGTGCATTGTGGAAAACCTTGGAGGAGGCCTTTGTCCAGCAGTGGACGTTATTTGGCTGAAACGAACGAACAAACGAGCGATGGAGACTAGGGCCATGTTCACACGCGCGATAACCGGTTTCTGGGTGGATCCCACTGGCGAGGACTAAGGTGGTAACCGTGCTCACGGTTTGGTGCAAATGTACGAGAACTGGCCAACAACCGCGCGATTATCGCTGTGTCTGAACCAGGCCTTAGTGTTCATAATCTAAAGTGGAGCTATTTTAAATGTCTTATGAATAAGATATTCGTCATGGCATGAAATTTTATGCCTATTGTAAATAAATAATACTTAATGTACCTCCATATCACAAAGTCCAATTTATCTGAAGTTTCCATGGAAGTTTATTCCCCCGTCTCTCAAGTCCGAAGTTGCGAACAAAACTCATCGGGCCGTCCGTCAGTTTTTAACGCAACCTTTTTGCTGCTTTGATGACGAAGTTTACAGTGCCACAGTATAAAATTAAATAAACGTAGTAGGTCAGCTCTTAATCGCGTCAATATAATCCGGCTCGAAGGACCATTAATATTTTGTTTTGACTTTGATGATGATGTGTGTAAAGATTCTTGATGGTTTTTTATTTTCAACAAGAAAGCTCTTGGCCTGCATCTCACTTGATGGATAATGATGATGAGACCGATGGTAGAAGTGAGCTTCACCTGGAATCCTCAACCACAGAGGACAGACATTGAAAAAGAAATATCGAATGACCACAAAATTTTACATTGCGCCTCTATACTTTCTACCAATGGATAAGTATACAGGGTGTTAGGTAAATGGGTATATGAGCCGACACTAGCCCATGTTAACATGGGCATATAAATGGTATGGTGAAGTCAGAAATTCGAAATCATTTTATTTTTTTTTAATTTTCATACAAAATAAATTTTATAAAATCCGATTTGTATGAAAATTTAAATAATTAAAATGAAGATATCAATTTTCTGACTTCACCATACCATTTATATGCCCATGTTAACATGGNTTCACCATGCCATTTATATGCCCATGTTAACATGGGCTAGTGTCGGCTCATATACCCATTTACCTAACACCCTGTAGAATGTATTGTGCCTAATTCTCAGTCACCTTCATCGATAGAATTTTGCGAGGATTTAAACAATGGGAACATTCTGTATTTTCCTATTTCCAGTGTAAGTTCGAAGGAAAGTTTTCAAATCGACCGTTTTTGGTACTGTTCGGTTATTCAAATGTATTGTACCTTTCTAGAAAACGTAGAAAGATACTTTGTTGTTTTTGAGAAGTGGAATTTTATAAGGTGCGAACTTAAAACTACTTGTACTAGAGTTTGGAAACAAGTTTTTACTTTTCTTCACTTTAAGTTTCAATTTATTAAAAAAGTCACTTCTGTTATTATTGACACTCTGTTTACATTGTTTAATTAGATAGATACTCTATGTATAGTTTTTAAGTATACGATTTTTTGTATACTCCACAACTTAGACGGTCTAGGTTTGCGGACAAACGCGATCTCTATTATTAAATATTTCAACAAAAATTTGAGAAAATGGCACTCCCCGACAGTTAAATTATACTAAGAATAAAATATGTAGTTGCAACTCCCCTATTAACTTCCTTGCCAGTTATAAAAACACTTATTTGTAAATCCAAAAACAATACATCAGCATAAAACTTTATTCACAGTTTACGCCGACTCCAAAATGTTTATTCCCCGGAAAAAATACCCAGCACATAAATAATTCCAGCATATTTCCGTAAAACAAGGAAACCGAACTGGCAACACTGCAATATTCATAAAATCTAACGCTCCCAGATACATCCCGATATGGTTTTGCTGGCAACACTAAATTTTTATGAGTGGAGTCTGGCCGTTTTACGACGGTAGGGGAGGTTTATTTGTTTTTTTTTGCACAATTAGATCTTGTAGAATGATTGAAGTATTCAAATCGGAGAAAATGAAAGTATAAACCTTGGGGCATTAAACTAGCTGTAATATTTAATGGGCTGTCTCGTCTCTGTCGTCTATAGAAATACAGAAAAAGAAAAACTTTCTTGACACAGTAAGTAGCAATACAATAAGAACAAAAATAATTACTGAGCCTGTGCCAAAAGGCTCTCGCGAGGGTTTTTAGTGGGCAGGTATGTACCAAAGACTACATTTAACTTAAAGCTTTGATTTTAAGAAAAAGTGGTTTTCAAAAGAAAATGAAATGGTTCGGATCAAACACCAGCAGGCCTCTCAACCCGTCTGGCCAATGGGGTGTCTGCCAAATCCATTTTTGCCTCTGGTAAATTGAAGAGAGTCGTACTCCTGCAGTGGAGGCTAAATATGTCATAGACGTGGTTTTCTTTATGTGTATAACTCCTCACATATTAAGTGGCAGTGGACGGGGAACATAGTTCGCAGAGCTGATGGCCACTTTGGCAGAAAAGTTATTGAGTGACGACCACGAGCCGGAAGACGTAGTGTGGCCTCCCACTAAGCTACGTGGACCGATAATCTGATGAAAGTTAAAACTGATGCAATTCAAACAAAATAGTGTAATTGTGTAATTGCAAAATCTATAGTGATGTCGTGGCAGCAGTCCAGAACCACAAACCACATTCGAATATTCCAACAAAACTCCAACGATCTATAACTGTTACGGCAATAACCGCTACGATAATCGAGTAACACGTAATAAACAGTTTTCTGTTAGTTTAACGAACGTTGATAGTAGTAGTTGGGCTTCATACAATTTGTCGTTGACGTCACACTGTTCACGCCTCGTGCGCGTGGAACGTTCGCAGAAAAAGTAGGTCTGATGAAAAAAATATGGGTTTGTTCCATTAAAACACCAAAGTACTTTTTCACCATCAATCCCTATTTTTTAACACCAGAGTACACGCGCGGCCTGCTATGGTAGACCAGGGTAATATTTTACGCTGTAACTTTTTATAAACTTGCGCCAGAGAGCTGGCATTCCAGGAAAGCCTCGTTTACTAAATTTGTCAATAAGCCAGTAAAGCTTAGGTCGCTAGCGTCTGCGCACTTTTATAAAATTGCCCGTCAAAACTGCAGGTCCACTCAAAAGCCCAAAATCACTCAACAAAAAAATTATGGAAGACTTGCAAAAAATTGGTTTACAGCAGTAGAAAGTCTTGAATACTATGACAGATAAAAAACAAATCATATTTTTATAACATGATCCATGTTATTCTGTAATGGCTGAAATTTTTGTTCGTTAATAATGAACTGCACTCATAGTAGGTATACTTTTATGCTGACGGTGACGAGTGCTCGTATATTTTATTAATATCAATTTGTCGCGCTGGAAATTAACGATTTGCCCTTTTCTATATTGCTTGGATATTATGAAACATATTGGAAGACATTTCCGAGGCGTTCTGAGGCATTTGAGGTAAAGAAATTTGTAGTGATTCCAGTTCTGAGACCATTTTGTCTAAGAATCGAAGAAAGGGTTCTCATGGAGACCACCCAGTGGTTTAGAGATAAGACCCGACTCAGATCCAGAGGTTCGATTCCCTGTGAGATCAACATTTTCTTTGCTTGGCTTGTTCTAAGTTCACATAGCATCCCACAACAATGTTTATAGCATTGTTGATTTCAGAATTCGGGATGATAGTCAGTCCACTTTGTAGGTTGGGGAGGCCTGATGCTCGCATATTTCTCCTTCTGTCACCTCTATGAAATCCACGAGAAGAGTGGGAGTGTCACTGTTCTCCACTGCCAGAATCATATGGTGATAGTCATACTTATTATTAAAGTAAATAATAATCTACACNGGTGTTATGCAAGGTATACCTAAAGGCCACTTCCATCATGGCCCATTGTGAAGAGGAGCCTTATAAATGACGTCCTGTTTTTTGTCAACAATAACAGAGGAAAAGTATTATTATGATGACTAAGTAGCCCACGAGTCTGAATAACTTTAACTTGGAGACAAAATAATGACATCATTTGAAATCTTGCCAGACAGAATCGGTTGGTACTGAGCAAATTATCTATGTCTCTTTCATACGCCACCAATCGGTTAGTTAAAAGGAGATAGACGGTTTTTGTCATTAATGTGTCGATTTGATCCTATATTTTTAGGGTTCCGTACCTAAAGGGTAAAAGCGGGACCCTATTACTGAGACTCCAGTCTCCAGTGTCCTTCTGTCTGCCATCAGGCTGTATCTCATGAACTTTGATAGATTTACTTAAGTAAGTAGATAGATGAAATCTTCACAGATGATGTATTTCTGCTGTCGCTACAAATAACAACAAATCCCAACTAATATTATAAATGCGAAAGTAACTCTGTCTGTCTGTCTGTTACGCTTTCGCTGATGTTATTGAATTCGCTCTTTCGGACCATACGGCGCAATTACTTACGTGTCCAGTTAAAGCTACTTGCAATTTAAAACACTGGTACGTCGAAAAACGAGACTACTGCAAAGAAAATATCGCAAAATTTAAAAACTGTATAAATTCACTTAGTTTTAGTGACGTCTTTAACAGCGAAGACCCAAACATTGCCTTTAACGAGTTTCATGAATTGTTCTGTTTGTTTTACGATTTGTGTTTTCCCTTGATTGTTACTAAAATACAGGTAAAGGCTAGACCGAAATGGATAACAAAGGGAATAAGGCAATGTTGTAAGCGCAAGCGGCAACTGTTATGGCAATATAGGAAAAAACGTACTCAACAAAATCGAAACAAATTTGTAGCGCTGTCGTCACGATTAAATCAAATAATCAAATCTACTCAAAAATGTCAAAACAATTATTTTATAAACAAGGCATCTAACAAGTCGAAAGCTACATGGGCCATAATAAATAGTAACAAATTAAATACTCCCAAAGATCAAATACATAACATAAATGTCTGTGGAAATATTATCAGTGACCCCGCAGAAGTAGCAGAGTCCTTTAATAATTTCTTTATTGATCAAATCACGATACTGAATCCAAATTATAGTCAAAACCATATTAATTTCCCAAATGAACCTTTTTCACTTTTTATGAATCCGACTATACCCGAAGATGTCCACAGAATTATCATGAATTTTTTAAAAACAACTAGCAGTACTGGTTACGATGACATATCTACAAGTGTTCTAAAACATGTGTCTCTGAAGGTAGCTTTTATTTTAAGCTTTATTATAAATTTGTGTATAACGAACGGTGTTTTTCCTGACAAATTAAAGCTTACTGTAGTTAAACCACTGTTTAAGAAAAATGATAAACATGACATGAACTGTTACAGACCAATAGCACTTGTGCCTGTTATCTCTAAAATATTTGAAAAGGTTATTCATAATACCATAAGTAACTTCTTTGAAAGTAAAAACCTTTTTGCTTCTGAACAAGTTGGATTCAGAAAAAATAAATCTATAAATATGGCAATTTTCAAGTTTTTAAATGTAGTCATGAATACTATAGATACTAAAAACCATGCCTGTGCTCTGTATATGGATTTAACTAAGGCGTTTGACTATGTGAGGCACAGCCTATTATTAGAAAAGTTATATGCATATGGGATAAGAGGAAATGTGCTCGATCTTGTCAAATCATATCTTAGTAATCGAAAGCAATGTACACAAATTTCAAAATTATGCCCAAAGACTAAAAAGATTGTTAATTACAGATCAAAATTCAAAGATGTTACATTTGGAGTACCGCAGGGGAGTGTGTTAGGTCCTTTATTTTTTATTATTTACATAAATGATCTGCCTAAATTAACTCACTATCAAACCATATTGTTTGCAGATGATAGCACTGTGGTATTTACAGGAAATGACAAAATGCAAATGGAACTTGACATTAATAATACTTTATCTAATATTATACACTGGTTGACATTGAATAACTTAAAAATAAATCTTGACAAAACCAAAGTAATGACATTTAAAAATAGACTTGATAGAGTTGATAACATAAAAATACATTATTTAGATCAAAATATTGAACAAGTAAATTTAACAAAGTTTTTAGGTCTCAACATAGACAATGGCTTAGGTTGGAAGTCACACACTGACACACTATGTACAAAATTAAGCCAATATTCTTACGCACTGTATATGCTTAAAAGGACAGTAAATATGTCTGCTATCCTAACAGCATACCATGGATATGTTGCTCCCCTTTTAAAGTATGGTGTTATGTTCTGGGGCAACTCAGTAAATAAAGGTTGTGTGTTTAGAGCACAAAAGAAATGCATAAGGGCAATGTGCAAAATAAAACAGACTGAAAGCTGTAAACCGTACTTCTTAAATCTAAGGATTATGACTTTAACCTGTATTTACATACTTGAAGTGTCAATGTTTGTTAAAAATAATTTGGATCAGTTTGTAACTTTAAATAGTAAAAGACATAAATTGAAAATTTGTATACCTCCAAATAAATCAGCACTCTTCAATAAGAGCGTTTTCTGTATGGCGCCTCGAATATACAACCATCTACCAAAAGATATAATTGAAACTACATGTATACTTGTATTTAAAGCTAAGCTAAAGGACCTTTTGTTAAAAAAAGGTTACTACTCTGTAAATGAATATCTTTCTGACAGTTTATAATGATTTGTGTGACAATTTGAGTACCTAAGTATTTATTAATGAAATGGTTTTTTTTTAACCGACCTTCCTGGTTCCTCGGCAGCAAGCAACCGTCACTTCACTGGTCACGGGTACAGCTCTGGCCCAGCTCCACGCCCGACCATCGAAGACGCCTCCGCTCACTATCCCGACTCACCGTGGATAGAGCACCGCAACCTGCTCGTCTCGACTCACCGCGAAGACTTGAGCACACTGGCACTTGTAAGCTCATCACGCACAGACTGCTGAGCTCATCCTGACGTCATCCACCTCCGGTTCTTCCGGGGGGAGTGGTGTGGCGACGCCACTACAAACTAGTGACCAACAGATGGCGCTATCACTACTTCACTATGGCACACTCCGCCGCTCATACAAACCTGCATCGCGGTGACGGAGTTTTAGATCCTGCCAAAGTATATATAGACAAACCAAGATGGTGTAAATTGGACCTTGGTTCCCGAGCATAACACCCGCTCGGAAGGAAGCACTAACATCTAGCTTCCTTATTGTGGTTGAGCATCATATACCACAAATGTTATTGTTAATGATAATTGCAAGGTTATTAACTCGTTTATTGATGATAACACTGTCATCCCTGTCAATTCTGCGGTGGTAAATCGCATGCAGCAATAATTTAAGACTACATAACTACAGCCCGATGAAGTTAACTGCCCACGTATTCGTACCAGAGCGGCGATGTGACGTCACGGATGCCAGGTGCGCAGTTAACTCGATTGGATTGTAAGAAAGTAAGATAATAATATTAGTTATAATTATGATGCAAGTACCTACTTAAATTCTAACAAAGTAAAGTATGTAACAACTAAGCTACATAATCAGTAAGTTATTATTAAAAAACCTTTTGAAAACAAGCTTTTATTTAGGTACACCTTCCGGCTCCATCATCAGACCAAAGATCAAGTAGAAAATTACGGGGTGACACGGCAAGTGATGATTTGGCTACTGATTTGAAGATGATACTTAGTTGGCAGTACTAACTCATGAGCTGTGATCTTACTAATCGCACCTCCCCCCATGGCATATCAGGGGCCAGTGGGCTGAGTGTGAGTTCATAGTGAGCGCGTTTAAAAAATGTATGAAAATTTTAGTTTTTGAACGTTTCCCGCTAGGGGCGCTGTACAATCTGTCATACCAGGCCTGGCTCACTTCGCGCGGTACATCCGATAATTACCTACAGCGAAGCGCCCCGCGCCGGCGGGTATTACATCAGTCGNGAATTTCCCGCTTAAACCTCGCAACCGATTTTGATGAAATTTGGCATAGAGATAGTTTGAGTCCCGGGAAAGAACATAGGATAGTTTTTATCCCGGTTTTTGAAACAGGGACGCGCGCGATAAAGTTTTTCTGTGACAGACAAAATTCCACGCGGGCGAAGCCGCGGGCGGAAAACTAGTAGTTAATAAAAAACAGAATAAAAAAATCAATTTTTAAGTGGGATGGGAATACAAAACGTGTTTTTCTGTCATTTTTTGGTCGAAAACTTGAATTTTATAAACAAACTATTGTAAGGATCCCTCGGTGAGCGAGTCCGACTCGCACTTGGTTGGTTGGTTTTTATTTGTAGATGCATTTTTTTTTATCCTAAGGCGCCGCCACTTATTTAGTACCTGTGTAATATTTACTACGTGTTCAGATGATAGCATCTTCAATCTGATTGTTTTTAAATTAAAATAATAATAATGTCTTCATTTAGGTACTGTGTGATTAGGGTTGATTTCAAAATAATAATGTTTTATGTGAAATGGTGAAGTGAAACCGACCGGTCGAATTATTTTTATATTGTTTGTTCTAGTGCTGCCGTAAACAGCTTGGGTCAGAGTGGGCCACCTTGTCTGACCCCTCTCTCTATCAGGAAATCTCCCGATTCCAACCTCACACGAGCTTTACTTTGGGCGTGTATATTTTTGATTGTGTTTACGTGAGTATTTTGGATCCCCTGCTCTTTTTGAATTCATGTTTGGGTCAATTTCCCAAACACATTTTTTGAGCGGCGTAGCTGAAAATCATATGTTTTTTATGACATAGAACTTTAATTTTTTTTTACACGAAAATATACAGAGGTTCCATTTTGAGGACAACATTATTAATGAGTATTTTCTTTTACAAATTCGACAAAAAATAATTGAACTAAGCGTTTCTAATTTTGGTGCAGTGTCCACATCCTTAATTTCTTACAATATGTATTTTTTTAGCTGAAGATCAAAACAGAACTTAGGGAAAAAGTATATTTTTGGATTATACATCTATCTATTATCTAAGATTACCAAATTAAGCAAGTTTCCCAAATAACTGTGATTAAGTCACGTCCTTAAGTTTTGTCCGCGAAAAATTTATGATTTTGGTGTCAATAATGAAATAGCTCGTCAGTTTCTTTAAAGATCAAACAGGATTTAAACACTCCCATCATTCGTTAGGTTTAGTACCGCCCCCGCGAGCAGTGACGGCAGACGGGTGCAAGACCTCTGCGTCTTCCCGCCAAAAACGTAAATGTGTTGTTTTTTTTTAAACGGACAACAATTCTGCAATTTTGGTGTCTTTTTGTATAAGATTTCTAAGCTATTCTTAAATGGCAATGCCAGATTTTGTATGGAAGGTGGCGTCTTTTTTTTTTCGCGCGGCCATCGACCAAACTTTGTTTTTTGATTTCAAAATAGTGTTTTAAACCAAACTTACTATGGCATGTATACCTCTAAACTCAGTCTGAACTGAGTTACGAGCATTAGAAGTTTAATTATTTTCATACTAGATTTGCTTTTTGCGCGCAAGTTTTGTAAGAAATTGCAACAAAATATTGCGCTATTTTTTTATTGCGCTGATTCTGCTGCATACTGATGTCTGGAGCCTTTAATGGATGGTATTGTTTGTTTACACATAAAATGTCATTATTTTGTTGCAATTTCTTACAAAACTTGCGCCCAAACAGCAAATCTAGTATGAAAATCATCAAACTTCTGATGCTCGTAACTCAGTTCAGACTGAGTTTAGAGGTATACATGTCATACTAAGTTTGGTTTATTACACTATTTTGTAATCAAAAAACAAGGTTTGGTCGATGGCCGCGCGAAAAAAAAAAGACGCCAATTTCCGGCATTGTCTTTTAAAACCATTTCTTGAGCTTGGCACTAAGATATGACCGACTGACAGCATATTTTCTAATTTTTGTGCTTTAATATAAATTTTGGTGTTTTCTTAATTTTGGTGTAAGGAAAATCTAAAAAACTACTGGACAAAATTTAATGTCTTAATCATTTTAGAAACAGTATAAGTTTCCAATAAATTTGATCTATAATTAAAGAATAAAAATACACAAATAACAATTTCCACCAAAATTAGGCAAAAATATGCACTTGTTGAAATTCACCCGTTTGATGCTATTAAAAGCCTTTGAATAATTTTAACCGTCACTATTGATAACCGGTGTTTTTGATTGGAGTTTGACATATTTTTGACGTTTGTTGTAAGTCAAAGTAAACCCCGGTTACCACCATGAAGCTCTTCATGGTTACCACCAAGGCGGAGCAGAGCGGAGAAGTGTTTTGAATACTTAACTAATCAGATTTCATTATTACACTTCTCCGCTAGCTCCGCTCCGCACCACGCTGCTGTCATATTCTACAGAAAATATAGACGGCTCGGCTTGGTGGAATGGAAACCGAGTATTTGCTGTAGTTAACAGTGTAGGTATTTTTATACAGGGTGTTTCTGTAAGTAAGGATCAAATATAAATAAATAACTTGAAATATTTTCAGATCATGCCTGGTCAAAGGTGCCGATGTTGGGTCTGGTACTGTCACCGGTCAAAATAATATGATTGACGCAAACACACATATTGGAAACGACTGTATTATTGGAGATAATGCGATTATCACAACTACGAGTATTGGGAACGGTGTTAATATTGCAAGCAACCAGGTTATCAGAAGTTCTTATATTGGCGATGGTTGTAGAATTGGAAATAACGAAGTTATAACAAATTCGTATATTGGCAGCGGTTGCAAGATTGCTAACAATGATGTTGTCACAAACTCAAATATTGGGAGCCATTGTACTATTGGAAACAATGTGAATATCATAGGAAGCCGAATTATGAATAATGTGTGGCGACGCCACTACAAACTAGTGACCAACAGATGGCGCTATCACTACTTCACTATGGCACACTCCGCCGCTCATACAAACCTGCATCGCGGTGACGGAGTTTTAGATCCTGCCAAAGTATATATAGACAAACCAAGATGGTGTAAATTGGACCTTGGTCCCCGAGCATAACACCCGCTCGGAAGGAAGCACTAACATCTAGCTTCCTTATTGTGATTGAGCATCATATCCCACATTGGTGACCCCGACGTGATGTGAGACGCAACCTCCATCACCACCATCTTCGGCATCAGCCTCCGCCATCCTCACCATCTCCGCCACTCCGGCATCATCAGCTCCAGTCTTCAACGAGCCAGCATCCAGCCTTCAAGGGACCATCGCAGATCGCAAACCGACCTTCCTGGTTCCTCGGCAGCAAGCAACCGTCACTTCACTGGTCACGGGTACAGCTCTGGCCCAGCTCCACGCCCGACCATCGAAGACGCCTCCGCTCACTATCCCGACTCACCGTGGATAGAGCACCGCAACCTGCTCGTCTCGACTCACCGCCAAAGATGCTGAAAGGTATGTTGGCCATGTAGGTAATCAATAAATTCTAGGATAGTATAGGAACCTAACCTACCATGACTACTGCTCAGAATGCGTTCGTTCGTTTCAGCCAAATGACGTCCACTGCTGGACAAAGGCCTTTCCCAAGGTTTTGCATAATGAATGCGTACTTACCTAACATACGTACCTCATTACATATAAGTAGACTAATTATTTTTTCACTAGACAGCAACCCTAACAGCGTAAGAAGAGTTCAGAGGCACGCGATAGAAAGAGACAAAACTTGTAGGTGAATAAAATTGTAGGTACGTAGTGCTGTGCGAGCTGAATTCCACTTTATCGCGTCGTAGCAAGACTCGCATTTATTTAAATCGTCTTGCGGAGTAATCCTTCTGTACCTGTACTATTACTTATTCTGTGGTCATACATGCTCACTTGTGAGCGCGTTTGATGTAAACTCACACTAGGCCCTCAGGGCCCCGATTACGCTAAAAATTTTCATCTTCAACGTGCCCGGACGTCAGCTGTTTTGACAAATCCGTATCGCAGAATCGAAGAAATCGAAGAAGCGTGTCTGTATTGGAGACGTTAAAAATTAGCGTAATCGGGGCACAGGCCACCCTGAAAAAGGACCCTAGACGCCAATGGCCAATGGGCAAAAGCAAAGGCTCGTCTTGGCGGGGGCACTACCGTGCTCCCAGATATTTCAACACAACTGAACGCATCACTATTTCCACATAAACAAAAGACTCATTGCAAATAACAATAACAGAGGAAAAATTTATGACTAACTCGACTACTTAGATAATTAAACCAAACAGGAGTGAGGACTGTGGAGGAATTGTCCACCCACAAATTGGACCGACGACATCATAAAGGTAGTAGGTAGGAAGGCGCTGGACGCAGGCCGCTACCAACCGGGCAACATGGAAAGCATTGGGGGAGGCCTATGTTCAGCAGTGGACGTCGGTTCTATATTGGCTCACATAAAATTCTAAATCCTATTCTTTGTCTTACTACCGATTTGTGTTCATAATAATCTCTCTTCATAATTTTATTTTTCATACTTTTTTTATTCATACATTTTTATTACTACCATCGGAGCTCATAACGGTTAGTTATCATAATTTTTTTAATACTGTTACTACCAAGAACCATTTAATATACATAATTTTTATTTTCAGATCTTTTTTCTTTATAACATTCATTGGTCTTATTGTTTTAATTAATAATGTTGTTACTAAGAACATACGTACTTCAACTCATAATGTTGTTGTTCAGAATAATTTACTTTATAACAGACATACCTACTCGTATCTTTAAAAAAATCAGATATAATTTAATAGAGTAGATAAGCATGCAGAGCATGCAGCATGAAAGCAAGCATGCAGCATGCATTGGTATCTCCTCGTCTCCGGCGCTGCGGGATGTGCAGCCCTTCCGCCCTTGCGTAACGAGGCTCAGGCGCCCACGCTTGCTTCCGCAGCTTCGGCTTTTTGGATCGCCACCAGCCTCAGCCGCTCCAGCTCACCCGGGCGCCTGAGCCTCGTTACAGCGGGCGAGGGCTGCCCTCCCTCCGCGCCTCCGGCTTTTAAATTACACTCTAGGGGTAGGGCAGACAAGACTACGTGGAGTCGGTTTTGCAGCGATTCGTTTCTGTCACGTTAGTTTTGTGGCACAAAATATTGCCTGTTTTGGACCATTTCAAATTAATTTAATGTTAAAATACGATTTAATACGAATATAGACATCATGATTTTCAATAATATGGATAAATACACTTATGAGTAATAAATTTATGAAAACAAATATTAGGATACATCACATTTATGAATATTATAGTTATTTATTCGAATGATTATGAGTTTCGATCATTAGTATAGAAAAATATATGAAAACAAATATTAGTAAAAACTAAGTGTATGATTAGTGATATTATGAATATCAATGATTATGTTTTTAAATATGTAGGTTTTAAATTTTTTATGAAGAATGATCATTATGGTATCAAATTGTATGAGAAATATTTTCGGACCTCCAATGATAGGAATTGAAAAGTTATGTAAGAAAATGCGCTACCGTGGACGTCCTATGGCTGAGATGATGAAAGCCGGAGCGTGCCTCTAGCCGTGTTTTTATTTAAAAGACAATTA
Source organism: Ostrinia furnacalis (assembly GCF_004193835.3). Taxonomy (NCBI): domain Eukaryota; kingdom Metazoa; phylum Arthropoda; class Insecta; order Lepidoptera; family Crambidae; genus Ostrinia; species Ostrinia furnacalis. Next base: position 307,151 of record NW_021131538.1, on the reverse strand, counting down.
CACGCATAAAAATAAACGTTGGCTCCACCTCCAGTTGGTTAAAATCCTCTAAGCTTGAATAACGAGAGATAACAACGTCATTCACTTGAAAATGTTGATAGAATGGTTACTGAGCAAATTTTATTAATTCTTTCACACGCCACCATTGTTTAGAGAGAGACAAACGGCTCTTTGTCTTTATGTGTCGATTTAATTTTTTGTTTGTTTACTTAAGTATTTTTATTACGAATCAATTCAATACGGTGCCTCCACATAATTGCATCCTTTAAGCAACATTGAAGTCAAATTGTTTTTAGAAAAATGTCTTCATTCAGGTAGGAGATTATTTTGATTTCTTAAATAATAATTTGTGTACTACGTGAAGTGAAACCGACCGTCCGAATTATTTTTTTGATACTAATTGTTTGTTATGATCAGCTGAAAAACAGGCCAAGTGCGAGTCGGACTCCTACACGAAGGGTCCCGTACCGTATGATAATTTTGCTGTTGTATGGGTATTTAAAAATTATTTAATTTATTTTTAAATTATAGTGAATAAACAACTAAAATTCAAAACATTTCAAGCCACTATCTATTGCCGTTGCTGTTATAATGAGATTTACCAAAAACCGATTTGTTTGTAGTTAATCCCTGAAATAAAAATAAAAATAAAATAAATTTGTTTACTGCCCATAAGAATTTAGTAATTTACTGCTCAATTGTTTATTAAAATGTTTATTTACTGAATATTTTAACTGACAACTTTATTTTTTGTTAAAACGTGCATTTTGTATTTTTTTACTTAACAACATCTGCTGCTATAAAATCATCTAAGCCTTTTTTAATTACATTTATTTATACAATTATGTTCCTTTTATATTCACGAGTAGGTTTAGTTTTAGCTATGTAGTTATTATTTATTTAATTTTTGTTCTAGTACTGACGTGAACAGCTTGGGTCAGAGTGGGCCACCTTGTCTGACCCCCCTCTCTATCAGGAAACCATCTCCCGTTTCCAGCCTCCCATTAGCGTCACTTTGGCCGTATATATTTTTGATTGTGTTTACGTAAGTATTTTGGATCCCCTGCTCTTTATAACTTTGCCATAGGAATTCGTGAATTAGGTGTTTGAGGCTATCAAAAGTAATCAAAAGTATATTTTGCTGTAGGCAGGCACCTTAGCGATTAATTGCAACTTAACAGTTTTATAGCCATAAAAGTTGGCTCAAGTGTAACTACCTATTTTTTGATTAGGTGACTCTGGATCCTTCTAAAGACACTTTATTGGGGCAAAAACCTTTCCTATTGAAATGAAGTTTAGAACTAGGCTTTTAAAATATGGTGCCAATATTGGTGGGAAGTGGGGATGCATACCTACGTTTGAAAGTGCTTGTCGCGGGAGGTGCGATTTAATTGATGTCGAGTGTATCTATATGTTACGGTTAATGTGATAAATTGAAAATTATGAATAATCGCCGGTTATTATGAATAATTACCACCAGGCGAGGTAAAAGTGATAAATTAATCACATTTATCAGTGATTATTTAATAATGTAACCTTAATACTAACAAATATCATAAAAGAGAACACCGGCTCGTGTACAACGCTCATGTACAGCCTCACATTTTGAACGTTTTGATATCATATATTAATATAATTTGGCAAAATGAGTTTGGACTGTTTCTTGCGTAACATTACTTTGCCATAATGCCTATAACACATTGTTATGATTTAAAGTGAAAAATAGGTTAAGGTGCGGCGGGGGTGGCCCTTGGGCCACCCCTAAGCCGCCTATTTAGTTTTATACACACATAAATGATCTCATATTAATCACATTTTACCAAATCATGAGGTCATTATTCATAATAACCGGCGATTATTCATAATTTTCACATTTATCACTTTGACCGTAACATATATTTAACTAATTTAATATTTTCTATTATTTACAGATCTTGCCTTGCCGAAGGTACTCCTGTTGGGTCCGATGGTCACATTATTTATAATATTATTGCCGTGAAAACTTGGAAAGAGTGTACTCTTGGAAAAAATGTAATCAACACGAATACACAAATTGGCAAATACTGTACTATAGGGAATAACGTGATTCTTACAAATTCAGAGATCGGGAACGGTGGTGCTATTGGAAACAACGTCATTGTCGTAGGGAGTCGTATCAGGAATCACGTTATTATTAGGGATAACAGCAAGGTTATTAACTCCGTTATTGGTGATAACGTTGTCATTCCAGAAAATTCTATAGTGGTCAACAGACATGATGGGTGAAACATTTGTATTTTAGTCAGTATACAGTAACACATTTTAGTAACAACTATAAGTCTGGTCTGTGAGCACGTAGAATTTTGTCCAATGACCCCAAGCTGGAAAAGGTCGTAATAATACTGCTTTTCATGAACTTTCAAGGAAAACTATAACGGTTTAAGATACATAGTTAGTTTAAGAGAAATTTCTTAAAATATAGTAAAAATTCCTTAGATGAAAGGGTATTTCTCATCGCCACGGTTCTCATCGTCACCTTCGTGACGAATTTTATTTCTAACTTATTTGAACTTTTTGTAAACAAAAATTGTAGCGCTTGATGTGAAGATTGTATTCTCAGTAAATCAGTCAAATAGTGAGTCTCGTTTGGAAGCTTTAACGTTTTGAATTTTTTGATGCCACGAAAGTGATTCTGTATTTCACAGCAATATTTTTTTCAAACTTTACTACTGTAAATGACTCTTAAGTGTTTATATAACACATATTTTGTCTTATTTTCATAGATAAATAGCAATAACATAATATAAATAGGTACCTACTTAAATACAAGATACAATTTTACCGATTAACTCATCTACTAAGTTACAAGATTCTACGCAATTGGTTTTAAGGGTAACACTGGTGGCATTCTGAAATGCTAAAGAAGCAAAAAACGGAATTATCAGTACCTCAATAAAAAAGAACTCTTACTGATTATCAGTCCCTCAACAAAAATATATTTTTTATTTTGGCCAGAGGGCCTCGTATTTTATTATTATTGCAAGCTTTTATTTACTTTCACATGTCTGGTGTAGGCAAATCTTGCAACTTAAAATTGACCAACTTCCCGGTTTCCCATTGAGCTGAAATTTTTCATGCATGTGTAAGTCGGATGACAATGCAATATTATGATGACATGGAGCTGGAAGGTAGCCATAGGAGCTCTGCAATAAAACGACATAACCCCATAGAGTTTGGGCTCATTTGATTTGTATTGATGAGAACTTCCATCCTATATGGTAACCGGGGTCTGATGATGAAGCCGGAAGGTGGCCATAGGAAATCCGCACTGAAACGACACAACCTCATCGAGTTTGGGCTCATTTGGTTCGTATTGACGAGAACTTCAATCCTATAATGATAACTAGGGTCTAATGATGGAGCTGGAAGGTAGCCATAATAACTACGTAATAAAACGACACAACTTCGTCAAGTTTGGTAATTCGTATTGACGAGCACTTCAATCACATATGATAACTAGGGTCTGATGATGGAGCTGAAAGGTGGGCATACGAATTCTCCGCACTAAAGCGACACTACCTCATCGAGTATGACTTCAATCCTACTTATATGTTAACCAGTCTGATGATGGAGTGGAAGGTGGCCATAGGAACTCCGCAATAAAGCGACACAGCCCCGTTGACTTTGGGCTCATTTAATTCGTCTTAAAGAGTACGTTGGCCTAGATCAGTGTTTTTCAACCTGTGGGTTGCTCTCTCTTCATTTGCACAAGTAAATCTCGCGATTAGCTTTTAGTCATATAAATTGAGTAAAGTAATAAGTTGATGGGTTTGAAACAATTTATATTTTATTTTATTCTTTTTAGCGCATTAAAAGCTTGTTTTTCAAAAATAATTTTTATTCCAATCTTTTATAACTCAAACTTCAGATTAAATTTATCTTACAAACAGATACCTACACAGTCACATATACAGACATACATACAGACAGACAACAAAAATACGAGGCCCTTATTTATTTATTGATGTACTGATCTCTACCAACCACGTATAATTTATTAGTTATTAAAATATTGTAAAAACATAAACACCAGTCACTATATTTTAAAATAAACCAAAGCAAGAAATCACTTTCGTGGCCTAAAATCACCTTCGTGTATAAAACACCACGAAGGTGATGCCACGAAGGTGACGAAAATTTTAGTTTTTTATGAATTATCCTTAAATTTGAATTTAACGGTTCAAGTTGAATACTACACAAATAAGTCTAACATGTTGAGTTTTCAATGGCAAAGTTTCAATTAAATTGTTTAAATTTTAGAGGTAGAAAATATTGTTCAAGCAAGCGACGGTATGTCTATGGATAATCACAAAAAGTTACGTATTTTTTTCGCGGAGCGACGATCGACCTATCTCACCTCCCCAATGGTCGAAGCGCGACTGACGTTAACCGAATAGAATGCTGTGATTGGTTGCTGGTGTTCGGTTTAACGGCAATTTTGTATTATTACTCAAAATTTTAGGTACCTAAAATCGTGTGACCAACGTATTTCGCTTTCTCAATTCAAAATAATTATAAGAAGATATTTTTTTGACTGTTGTGTGGAAAGTATATTTAATTACGATGATTTTAGTATATGATACACACAAATTGAATGAAAATTGTGAATGCAGTAACCAAATGTTTCATTGCAACCGAAGGTGTGACACGATGAGAACGCGAAAAATGACCCCGTTTTTTATCGTTTGTTTCATGTGATTTTTTCGTATTATTTTTGCTTCTATTACGATAAAATTTATTTTGTATGTAGCTAAATAGATATTTTATCATCTGATTTGAAAGTTATTGTTCTAACTTATACCGTTTATGAACTATTACTGTGTGACCATCAAATTTGAGTGTAAATGAGAAGTACCCGAAAATATTAAAAGTGACTTTAGATGAAGTAATTTGCTTGCTTCTGAAATAATATTGTGTTAACGACGGACAACTACGGAACCCTACACTGCGCATGGCACAACACGCATTTGGCCAATTTTTATTGGATTACAATCTAGGTTAAAACTGTATTTATTGTTGGTCATAAATTATTCTATGATTGTACTCGGTATATGACATGTATTTTAATAAATAAAATAAAAATTAGTAACTAAGTCAACTGTATTTTATAATAAACATTGAATAAAACTCTCATTATAGGCCTCATAAAGAAGCATAAAGCTATTGGCGCCTAGTACACTATGCGGGAAATTGATCGAGACCCATAATGTAAACATGCACTTGGATACTTTCGCCGTGCGTCGCCCAACTCGCCCATACTGTACGTGTACGATCTAGCGCTTCGTCTTGGTCAATTTCCTTCATAGTGTAGGAATAGTCTATTCCGCTTTGATCACCCAAACCCAAGTGATCAAAGTGGACTCCAAGCAACAATTTGGTGTCCTGATCACCCATGGATAAGATGACCTGGGTGATCAAAGTGGACTCCAGTTAAATTATTATTTTAGTTTTCTTTGATCACCTATAAATAAAACACACCTCTGAATAGTCACAATCGTCCAATAATTGCTGTCCTTTCCTTATCCTATTTTGTTTTGTAACATTTTTGATATTTTCTAAAAACTGCAACAAACAAATTGGACATTGTCTATGCCGCCATAATGGAAAGGGCTATCAATGAGCATAATATTACGTAGGCACATGCTGGGTGTTTCTTTACGAGATCGAATCAGAAATGAGGAGATCCGTAAACGACGAACTAAAGTCGCTCGCTGACATAGCCCGACAGATTAGCAAGCAGAAGTCCCCACGTTTTTTATATTTGTAGAAATAGGTACTAAAATCTTTTTGCTTCGTTACCAATTTATCAAATACTATTAAGTCACTATGAAATAACAGAGCATTTTTAGTTTCATTTTTTGACACCTAACCCGAGGTTCTGACGCACACGACGCGATGGCGGCTTTCAACACAACTCAACGCACCTTAATTTCATGTAAACAAAACACTCGTTACAAAAACAATAACAAAGGAAAAATTTATGACTAACCAATGACTAACTTATTGCCGCCGTTATGGCGCAGGTACACTATGCGACGAAGTGTTCGGAAAGATACATAATTTCGAAATGCGTGTTTACACGCTCGCGTAGTCTCTGCGAGTCTCTGGGAGGACTCGAGTCGGGTTGACTGTGGTTTTGACCGATGTACGAGTAAACCGTCAATATCAGTTTTAACTAGTTGTTTCCAGTCAAAAGTGTTTTTTTTTACCAAGGGCGTTAGTCAACACCATTTTTGACTGCAAACAAGCAGTCAAAAGTATTTATGGGTTAAGGTAAGCGATTATGGGTTTTTGATTGTATTGTAATATTGCCACTCTTCACCAGATCGTCGGTCCACCTAGTGGGAGGCCAGCCTACGCTACGTCTTCCGGCTCGTGGTCGCCACTCAAGAACTTTCCTGCCCCAGCGGCCGTCAGCTCTACGAGCTATGTGCCCTGCCCACTGCTACTTGATTTTAGACCGGTCTTTGTGGAAATCCTTGGGAGAGGCCTTTGTCCAGCAGTGGACGTCTTTCGGCTGAAACGAACCATTGCCACTCTTCTTGCCACGCATGTTATCTAGTGTGCAGCAGCCCTCAAGCCGGAGAAGTGACAGTTCCTCGCGGTGTTGCACGAGTGTGTGGATATGGTCCGAAGTACCGAAGCGAGTAGTGTAGCGGAGGCTTAAAGAGAGATATAGCATCACATAAAATGTTAGAATGAGCATTTACTAGAGGTACCTACTGAACATATTTATCTTTCTTTTTTTCATTAAACACCATTGGTTAGTTAAAAAGAGATAACAGATGTTTGTCGTTAATGTGTCGATTATTTTGATATAAAGCAACTTTTTTATACAGATCAATGTCAATACGGCGCGGCGCCTTCACTTATTTGTTGCATTAGCAATAATGTTTTCATTTAGGTAAAAACTGCCAAAAAAGTATAATTTGTATTGTTACGTAAAAAAACTGGGGTTAGGGGTGCGGCCGGTCGAGTATTTTAAACTTATTATTATTTGTTCCAGCACTGCTGTAAACAGCTTGGGTCAGAGTGGGCCACCTTGTCTGACCCGCCTGTCTATCAGGAAAGCATCTCCCGTAAATTCCAGCCGGTTACAAGTTTTACTTTGGCCGTATATATTTTTGATTGTGTTTACGTAAGTATTTTGGATCCTTTGCTCTATTTGTTCCAGCAAGTTCTGGAAACACACAAAGAGACTGGCACCCAAACCAAGTCCTCCAGTATGTGTAGAGGGGATAAATAAACCCTCACATATAGCCGAAATGTTTAAAGACCATTTTAGAGTTAAGCCGGTGGTGGGGTTGTCTGGGACAACAACTGCCTCTTCTATTTATAAAAATAAAAATGATAGTACTTACTTTAAAAAAGTCAGTTGTGATTGGGGCAAAGGACATTCGATTTGTATTGAGAGGGATGAGCAGAGGTAAATCACCTGGACACGATAACCTAAGTGTCGAGCACCTGCAATATGCAGGTGTGCATCTACCACGTATTCTGGCAATGTTCTTCTCACTTTGCCTGAACCACAGCTACTTACCAGACAACATGTTGAAAACTATAGTTGTACCTATTGCCAAAAATAAAACTGGGAATGCTAGTGACAGGTCCAATTACGCGTCTTTCCGTTCTATACATGGCCAGAACGCACCCATAGGAAACTGCTCGTGTATATTTTGTAGTGCCTGTTTGTACGTCTGTGACTCCAAACTATACACGAATTTTGCGTACTGATCGTGTATAGTTTGGAGGAGCTTAGTAAAAAAAGTCATCTCCAAACTATACTCGATTAGTTTCTACTACACCACTTACACTTGACTAGAGTGTGTTTAGTTGATATTGATTTAGTAAAATTCAGTAAAATATGGAACTATATTTATTTTAAAATCACATTTTTTTGATATTATTACATAAAATATTATTATTTTACTGAATCTATAAAAAATCTAGATTTTTAACACTATTGTAAGTGGTTTTTGAAATTAAATTGATTAGGTAGATTTCAAATTAAATAACAATTTAATTAAAATGAGAGAGAGTGAGAGAAGAAAGTTCAACGTGCATTAAATACAATATTATGCGAGACTTCAAATGCTAGGTTTGTATTGTCGGCCGTTTGGTGTAGTGGTTCGAAACGGACTACTATTCCGGAGGTAGCGGGTTCGATTCCCGCACAGTACAAACATTTGTGTGCATGAACATATTTGTTTGTATTGGACTGGGTGTTTTCTATGTATAATAAGTACGTATTTACAAAAAAAGTTTTTAAGTATGTTTATATCCGTTGTCTAGTACCCATAGTACAAGCTTTGCTTAGTTTGGGACTAGAAGCGCAGTGTAAAATGTCTAAGGATCCTTCCTCTACAACTCTAAATGAAGTATACAAACCCTGACACAATCAAAATTAAACACACTTTTAGGACTTATCTCATTTGATTTGAATGACCAAAATGATTTCAAAACCTTTTTTCCACCCAAATCGTGATATCACAACAATTTATTAGTCGAAAATATTTATTATTTTTTCATTTCGATATTTTTTCACAAATATACGACCTAAATGTCAATGTGACAGACCCCACAAAGTTGTGGACGCTAGTTGGCGCTGTAATCGTGCACGGAGCCAATACAACAAGCCTCGAGATGGGTATGTTTATGAGAGGAGGCGTGTTTCTAGAAATGTTTTTAAAGCCAAACTAAAATGGTGTCAAAATAATGAGCTGCAAATAAAAATGGATATTTTGATTATAAGTCATGCGCATAAAAAGTTCACAAGTTTCTGGAAACACACCCAAACCAAGTCCTCCAGTATGTGTAGAGGGGATAAATAAACCCTCACATATAGCCGAAATGTTTAAAGACCATTTCAGAGTTAAGCCGGTGGTGGGGTTGTCTGGGATAACAACTGCCTCTTCTATTTATAAGTCAGTTCTGATTGGGGCAAAGGACATTCGATTTGTATTGAGAGGGATGAGCAGAGGTAAATCACCTGGACAAGATAATCTAAGTATCGAGCACCTGCAATATGCAGGTGTGCATCTACCACGTATTCTGGCAATGTTCTTCTCACTTTGCCTGAACCACAGCTACTTACCAGACAACATGTTGAAAACTATAGTTGTACCTATTTCCAAAAATAAAACTGGGAATGCTAGTGACAGGTCCAATTACAGGCCAATATCATTGGCGACCATTATAGCCAAAGTACTGGACAGACAGCTTGACCTGGAGATGGGTACCTGTGTCAAACTACATGACGCCCAGTTTGGGTTCAGGCCAGGTCTGTCTACCGAAGCTGCTGTTTTATGCCTCAAGCAGACTGTCCAGTATTACACGGCGAGGGACACGCCGGTTTATGCAGTGTTTTTGGACCTGTCAAAAGCATTTGACCTGGTTCAATATGATATCTTGTGGAATAAGCTTGCTCTTGAAACTGATCTGCCTCAGGTGTACATTGCAATTCTTAAGTACTGGTACTCACACCAACAGAATTATGTTAAATGGTCTGGGGAGCACTCGAGCGTGTACAGTTTGGAATGTGGAGTGAGGCAGGGTGGAATAAGCTCACCAGCGCTTTTCAACCTGTACATGAACGAGTTGATTGTTGAGCTCAGCGGTGCCGGCGTTGGCTGTTCTATTGATGGGAGTTTTATCAACAATATAAGTTATGCCGATGACATGGTGCTGCTGTGCCCATCGATCAATGCTCTCAATAAACTGATGAGCATTTGTGAGCGATATGCGGTGGGCCACGGTCTTAGGTACAACACGGTCAAGAGTGAGTTGCTGGTTTTTAAGGCTAAAAACAAGTCATACAGGGTTCCATCTGTCAGGCTCAATGGCACTCCTCTGAAACAAGTGCAGAGCTTTAAGTACCTGGGGCATTGGGTCACTGAGTCGCTCAAGGATGACTTAGACCTAGAACGGGAGCGCAGGGCGTTGTGTGTTAGGGCTAATATGATTGCTCGCAGGTTTGCGCGATGTATCTACTAAACAGGTTAAGATCACACTTTTTAAAGCCTACTGTAACTCTCTGTACACGTGCAGCCTGTGGACAAACTACACCCAAGGAGCATACAGGGCCCTGCGCACTCAGTATAATGACGCATTCAGGATGTTGATGGGGCTGCGACGATACTGCAGTGCATCAGGGATGCTGGCAGAAGCTCGAGTAGATAGCTTTGCTGCCATTTTAAGAAAGCGCATGGCGTCCCTGATCCACCGTGTGCGTGGCAGCTCCAACAGCCTCCTGCAGAGTGTCGCGGCGAGGTTGGACGTGGACAGTGCCATCATGCAGCACTGGACACGCGTCCATCTTACTAAAGACACCAAATTGTCGTTCGTTAATTGTGTTTAGGTTACTGTGTGATTTACTAACCATAGTTTATAAGACCTTTGTTACTAACACTTTTATGGGCTATGCCTGAAATAAATACCTTTTATTTATTTATTTATTCTATAAGACTACCATACGAATTTGTGTTAAGGCTATCAAAAGCCTTTGACCTATGGCATACCATTATTATTATGCTTACCCCTGAGTCATACACATTATACACATCGCGAAAACCCGAAAATTCGCGCAATCGCGATGTGTGTAGCCAACCAATTTGCGTATTTCGCTGCTTTCTTGCATATTCGCACGCAACTTCGCAAGACTTCGCTCCGCTGCAGCGCTGTCAGCTGTCAAATCAATGTCGCCCGAATGATATTGCGATTTGTGTGGCCCAGGGGTAAGAATATATTTTTTAGGTTACTAACAGAGAAGGCATTTTTTATTACTGATTATACTACTTACTAACACTTTTCAATGATTTACAGATCATGCCGCCTCGTCGAAAGTGCTGGGTCTGGTACTCACATTGGTAGTAATAACATTATTAGCCCAGACTCACATATTGGGAACGATTGTAATATTGGAAGCAACAATATAATTTACAAAAAATCGTATATTGGGAACGATTGTACTATTGGGAACAATGTAGTTATAGAAAATTCGCATATTGGAGACGGTTGTAAAATTGCGAATAACGAAGTTATCACAAATTCGCATATTGGGAGCGCTTGTAATATTGCTAACAACGAGGCCATCACAAATTCGTATATTGGGAACGGTTGTAATATTGAAAACAATGTGATTATCTCAAATTCAAATATTGGGAACTATTGTAGGATTGGAAACAATGTAAATGTCGTGGGAAGCCGAATTTTGAATAATGTTAATATTATGGTCAATAGCAAGGTTATTAACTCCTTTGTAGGCGATAACGTTGTCATTCCTGTAAATTCTATAGTAGTAAATCGCTCGCAATAATGCTGTGAGATTTAATCTTTAATTTGTGAGGCCCTGGGCTAATAATAATTATTATTTAAGATAAATAAGAAAGAAGGTAAGAAAAATAGTTATTTGATCCCTGTTCCATTAGTTTGGTTGTGGTGTTACATAAAAAGACAATTGCCGTTAAGTTTTTGTAGGAGTTAAGATGTGTCAGTTTGGTGTAATATTAATAAATTATGTATATGTTACGGTCAAAGTGATAAATGTGAAAATTATGAATAATCGCCGGTTATTATGAATAATTACCGCATGATTTGGTAAATGTGATTAATATGAGGTCATTTATGTGTGTATAAAACTAAAAAGGCGTCTTAGGGGTGGCCCAAGGGCCACCCCCGCCGCACCGTAACCTATTTTTCACTTTAAATCAAAACATTATGTTATAGGCATCATGGAAAAGTAATATTATGCAAGAAACATTCCAAACTCATTATGCCAAATTATATTAATATATGATATCAAAACGTTCAAAAGTTTGGCTGTACACGAGCACGTACAGAAGATGTTGTTCTCTTTTATTAAATTTGTTAGTACTAAGGTTGAATTATTAAATAATCACTGTTAAATGTGATTAATTTATCACTTTTACCGCGACTGTCGGTAATTATTCATAATAACCGGTTATTATTAATAATTTTCAATTTATCACATTAACCGTAACATATACATACATACGTAAATGCTGTGTGTAACATTCACAGGAAAAATGTGAAACCTAGTAAGTTATCATTATTATAATTTTATTGATTTGTATTCTGTGGTTGTGCCTTTAAATAAATAAGTAATACAATGAAATAATACTTTTTCATTTACCTGCTGGCCATCTGTATAATAAATTGCAAAAATTAGAGTTCAAAGAGTAAAATAATATTTAGACTTATTAAAAGGCTCCATTGTGTCAACATTGTGTAGGGCAAAATACGCGCTGGAGGAAAGGAAACCCGGATATACGATATCTTTCGAAGTTAATATGTGTGTTATAACCTTTATGCGGAAAGCGGTTTTTGTAGTTTTCCTGCTCTTCGTATTTTCGTAATCTATCTTCATGATATAATCTGTATACAGCTGTCAAATTATTTTAATGGCGGCTGGTCTGTTGATTGTTTCGTAATTTTATTTTGATTTTGGTCGTAATTATGTTTTACGCTAGCCAATGTTGTAAATTAAGTAAATAACGTATAACTGTGACTGTAAAGTTGACTATTACACTGATAAGTCGGAGATTGTATGATAACAACCGCAAAAATGACGACACACGAAGTAATGCACCAAGCTCAACAACAACATATTCATGAAGTTCCTGTGTTGAATTTGTTAGTGCCGATGCAACAACAACAACAGCCTGTTATGACGCAATTGGTGCCAGTGCAGCAACCGGTACAGCCGAATCCAGAGCCTGCCCCGCCGGCAAGCGAGGTCAAAAGACTGAAGTCGTCCGATAAGAAGAAGAAAGAGGCGATCGACGGTCAAGCGAAGGAAATAATATTCAAAGTTATTAAGTTTTTTGAGAGCGAGAAACAGAATAGAGGCTACGCTTTTCCCGTGGAGAATGTTGTCAAGCGAGCGTGCGCGGCGACAGGCTTATCAGAAAGTACAATCAAAAGAATCAAACGGGACGGCTTGCGAGCGGAGGCGACTCAAACAAAAATGACTGGTCCAAAAAAGAAACGGGTTAGAAAAACTAAAGTGCAATTAGACTACTTCCAACTGTGTGCGTTAAGGGGCATAGTGAACAGTTATTCCCTACGTAAAGAAGTCCCAACGTTAGGTAAAATATTGGCATCTGCCAAAAACGAACTCAATTTTAAGGGTGGCAAGGAGTCTTTAAGGTTAATATTATTGAATAAGCTCGGCATTAAGTTCAAGAAGTGCGAGAAGAAAAATAAAAAGCCTCCGGAGCAAACGCCTCCGCCTCCGCAGCAAGTTCCGAACGTAATGCCTCATCCGCCCATGCCTCAAATGAAACCGATGGAAAATCATTGCGTTTACACGAATATGATGCAGCATGTTCCTTCAGTGTCATACTAATACTAGATTAGAATTTTAGCGGTAATAAATGTAAAAAGTATGATTAAGATGAAAAATTGTCGAATAATATTTTTGGTCTGTGTTATGAAATGAGACTTAAAAGTAGGTTACATCCAAGTCTGCGATTTGGTTTAATTAAATTAACATTATTTACACCACCAGAGTAATATTCTGCATCTATATTCTTACATAAGTGTCATTTTATAATACAAACTACGTTGACAGTTTTTGTGCGATGACTGTATAAAAATCAGATCCACTGAATATCAGACGGAGTATCTATAAATCTAACTTTTTCACAGTCAATGCATTCTTTAATTCCCAGTTAAAAAACTTTAGGTGAGCATTTTTCAAACCTAAAAAGTAAGTAGTGCGAGTTTAAGATTATAATTCTTGAAAGTATCCGCTAGGGATGCTGTACAATCTGTTATTTATTTATTTATTTCATTATTTATTTATTTATTTATAATCTGCTTGAAGGCTCACAGAAAGTCCAACGCGCCAACAAGTTATACAATACAGATAATTTATAATGTCAATGCCTATGTAAAACTGTCATACATTTAATGTAATTTTTTTACGCAGTCCCTAGCAACGATATTCAATGCTAACTCGCGCTTATCACACTGCACTGGACCGTAAAGCAAAGAGTTGCTTAGAAAATCTTCAATCTTCAAAAGTACCTGACCTAGTTTTATGAAACAAAATATATTGGAAATATGCAATTTATTTTACACTAGCTTTTGCCAGCGGCTTAGCGGCTAATGGCTGAATTCTAGCTTATTATGATATGAGTTATTAACAATAACACTGTAGTTTCATCAAAATCCGTTCAGTAGTTTTTATGTGAAACGTCCATAAAAACTTTTGCATTTATAAATTATATTAATAAATGAATCGCAAAATGTGTTGGTAAGCACATAACTCAACAATGTCTTGACCAATTTTACCAATTCTTTTTTTTTAATGTTCGTTGAAGTAAAAGGATAGTTTTTCCGGCGATAAATTTTTTTATAATTTTCGGGAAAACCGGGCGCAGAGCTAGTATGTAGTAAGATAAAAAGCTTGAATTAATTTTGTCTTTATAGGTCAGGTACTATCCGTTCGCGATAAGTTTGCCGCTGGCGATATGACGTCACTCGAAGAAAAGCGTCTATAACTTTAGCAAACTATATTTAAAAAAAAATTTATTTATTATTATTGATAAAAAATGTGTATTTGCGTAAAATAAGACACATTAATTGCATTTAATCACTAACTAATTACGTTTAATCGCGGTTGGGGGAGGGGACGCGCATTCCACGGACCGGCTAGCGCGAACGGGTGGTACTTTTGGAGAAATTGAAGATTTAATGGCAACTTATAAAATGGTTTAAGTGGATAAATAAATAAATATGTCCCTGACCATCTCTTTATTTTAATCAAGTTATTTGTTTTGCGGTTTTCACATTTGGGCGAATTTAAAAGCCATTAGTCATTTTCTTTGGGGGCNTTACTTCCAAGGATTTAGAAAGAAAGAAAAAAAAAATTAGTCCTAAATCCTCACTTACTAATATTTAACTTACACGCTCGTTGATTGAACATAGTGTTTTAAAGTGACATTTAGTATGGAAATGTCATTTTAAAACAGTGTTCAACAACTATGTAACTTTTATTATTAAGGGGGTAAGAATACAACAGAGATCAGTGTATATAACTTATTTAATTTTGAACTAAAATGGCACCCACTCAGCGTGTGCTATGCTCTAGGTTAGGACCTAGACCAATTCTGTGGCAGCCATTTCTATCTGTTCAAAATGTAACACATTGTGTGTAAGTGACAACTTTATTTGCCAATTTAACAACTAAAAAGTTCCAAAAGGGACACCTGCTCAGTATATTCTTGACTGCCAGGTACATTGCTGAAGCACTAATATATTGAGTGTCAGCACTATGAAGTCAGATCTGGACTTCATAATGCTACACCAGCCAGTAAGGCTCCGGAGATCAAAGTTGGAAATTTAAAGTAATTTTTAAAGCCAGTTCTTGTAGTAAATCTGGCTAAACAGTCTATTTAGACTGGTAGCTTTTACAAAACTTCAGATATCTAGCATGTGTGACAGTAGGGCAATAGCCCTGGCCATGAAATGACATGGCTTTCACATGACTGGAATACTGGTGCTGCTAAAAGTGTACAGCCAACAGTGCTTGTCAACAGTTAAAGATAGCATTGTTGTTTCCTCAGTAATAATATTCCACACAGGTTCTATACCATTCCACACAGGCATAAGTCACCTCTACTATGTAAGGGATGAATGAACACAACTGCTGGACTCAGCCAATCCCAATACATAATATTATAGCTTTAAGTAATTAAAAATGAAAACTCATTGTCGCAAAACCATGCACTCTGAATTTGTACACACTAGGGTGCATAAATGTACGCTACATTGCATGCCTAACTTTCTAACTTTCCAATGGACAAGATCTTTAGGCACCTGGTTCACAGCGAGGGGTCTAGAGGACAGAGATCGGCGGTCCGTGTTTATTGTAAGGCCCGCCATATACGGACAGCTTGAAGCAGGTGGTATCGACGGCTTCAAGCTGCGACTGCATAGCAAACTACTGTACACAATGCAGTTGTGACTGCTTTGTGTGGTTGGCAGCACTGAAATTTCATCGTGCTGTCAAGCAGTTGCCAAGTATACACTGACTGCTCGAGCTCTTCATTCCACGTCGCACGCGCTTGTGACATGTTGAGCAGTTAATACTAACTGCTCCAGCAGTTATCAATGGCAGCTTTAAGCTGTTGACTATGACTGCAAGAGTACGTGTATGTTCATCACTGGCTAACTGCTCGAGCTGTCCATGTATGGCGAGCCTAAGAGTAAGCGCACACCGTTGCTTTTTAGTTGGCCGATAGTTGTGCCCTATTGGCTATTTTAATTTGTATGAAGAATCGGCCAAATCAGTGGCGGCGTAGCATGGGTTGGCACCCGATCCCGATCACCCCCCCTGTCCCCCCGTCATAAGTCCTAAGGCACCCCCCAGGATTCGAAGAAGACAAAGTCGTACACCCCCCCCTTTTCATGACATAGACCGCAGATTTGCCATGCAGATGTGCCAGTGAGTACTAATCTGCGCGACTTGTGTCACCCCCTGATGCTTGGCACCCGGGGCGGACCGCCCCCACCGCCCCCCCCTTACGCCGCTACTGGGCCAAATCGAATCGGCGTAGTGTGCGCACTCCCACATACAACTTGATGTGGTACAATTTAGCCGACTAGGTGATAGTGCTTTTAAAAAATCGGTAAAAAATATAGCTTATAAATACCGAAAAATGTTTCAAATAATTGTAATCCACACTAATTTACGCTTCTAAATAATATATTAGAAACACTCTGTGATTAAATTTAACAAAATTACAAATTAAACATGCATTGTCAAAAATTACTTGAAAACAATGAAAAAATACTTTTCAAAATAAAACACACGTGTTCGTTGTCACGGCAAAAACCACATGGCCGATATTAATTGAATTTAGTTGTGTATCGCTGAGTGTTGCAATTACAGACATTCAATAAATACTTTACGAAATATGAGGGTGGTACAATTTACCCGGCGGTACAATATACCGAACTCTCCCCTACATTAAATGTATGATGATTGTACAGCGTCCCTAGCAGATACTTTCAAGAACTAAAATCTTAAACTTTATATATCTTTTTGATGCACTCGTTAGCAACAACGTTAAAGCACACAAAAAAAATGTTTAATATTACTCCAAAACTTCGGATTCCATTAAATTTCGGATTTTTTTTAATATCACGTGAGATTTGGGGGTGGGGGAGGGGGTCAGGCAAAATCTCACCAAATCTCACCAAGGGGGGCGGGGGGGTTGAAAAATAGCCAAAATTGTCTCACGTAATTTATGGACGCCCCCTTTCAATCAATGTATAAGAAGCAGAAATTGCTAAATAAGAAATAAAATTATATGAGTATTATTTTTATTTATAATAAGGTTGGGTTTCACCATCTTACTTGAACTTTGACAAACATCAAAAGTCTCATACTCCAAACAAAAAGCACCGGTTATCGTTAAAGTTACGGTCAAAGTTAGGTTGTGCAATTCAGCCTTAATGATACTTAGTGATAATAATGATGGAGGCAAAATAATTTATTTATTTGAAGAGCCAAACGCAATGAGGGCCATCGTTTTAGCGCTCACCAGTTAGCGCCACTGTAGAGTAAGGTCCTGTCACTTGCTAGTAGCGAAGACAGTGGCACCAACTGGTTAGCACTAAAGTGGTAGGAGGACTATCGCATTTGCACTCATCAAGATGGCGCCACTGTAGAGTAAGGTCCTGTCAATCGCCAGGGGTGCCAACTGTTAAGTATAAAAACGATAGCCCTCATTAATTCCATTTGAATCTCGCAACTAGAAGATGTCATATACATATATGACTCAAAAACCCTGTAACTTTGTTGAAGTTATTTACGTACCATTGGCAAAATCGTGGTTCTACTGCTTTTACAATATTTTCCGACGGTTTTTAATCCTAAGCCTAGACTTTCAGTTGGCCAGTACCTAGTTGGGCCCGATTTTAATTTGTATGAAGAATAGGCCGATACCAAATCGGTGTATCGCGTACCTACCTAAATGTTTGTGCATTTACTTCTAGTGATGCTTGCTAAAAACAGTATTTTGTATACTTTATTTTTGTTCAACAGTAAAAAGTATAATTTAGTGAAAAACAGTATAATGCTATTCAAAACAGTAGGTACCCTAGGCCCGAAACTTCTCCGCTCCGCCTTGGTGGGTCTGAATGTACACATTATGCGATTAATTTTATTATGAAATGTAATGAAACCACTGCTTGTGTACATTTGTTTGAATTATTACAGAGAACGTATTACGAGTATACATTATTTCATTATATTAATGATAGAGTATATGGATAAGGCTGAATATTATTGTGTACATCGCGTTGTGAGACGTCAGCGACACGACGCGGTGAGGGTAGTTTGTCATGCTGCTACGAGATGTGAGCCAAAGGATCTTGGATCGCGCTGCTAGACAAGATTCAGCCAACCCAACGCAATCAGCCTGCGTGCGCGATGGCGATGGCGATCAATGCGTTTAAATCTGATCGCCATCGCTATTGTGCACTCCGGCTGCACGCGTTGATTTGGCCGAACCTTTAAAAAAACTACGATTGCTTTGCTGCGTACATAGGTTTGTTTTCTTTTTAACATTCATTTACTATTATTTAACATACATTTAATAGTCCCGTTAGCCCCTCGTATAAAGCTAAATATGCTTGTATCACGAGTGAGCTCACCACGATAGTCGAGCGGCGGCGGGGACCGAACCCGCGTTCCCCGGATCACGAGTCGGCCAGTCCGACCCCTTCACCATTCGGCTATCGTGGCTTTAAATATTCGTCGCGACGCGTCGCGTCGTGGCGAACGGTCGTCTCGTGGCAAATGACGCCTGTGTCGTTTCGCGTGTCTGACGTAAAACACCGCGTAATAGATATTTTTAATCATATTAAATTGATTAAGTTACGATAATGTTTTATTTAATTCATTCCTTACATTAGTAATCGTAAGGCAATTAAAAATTTTTGCTAGCAGCACAGGGAAAAATTAGGATGGGTGCACTACAACAAATAGGGTAGCTAGATGACAAAATTTAAATTATTTGCCCGTCAGAACTAAGAAAATATTTGGCACGTATTTTTTATTATGTTTTTCACAATTAAAATATAGTTCCAAAATACTGAACTGTCCTATCGATGACATTGACAGCGGGGCGCCACCGTCAATACCGAATCGCTGGTTCCGATTTTTGCCATGTTGGAAACCATAAAGTTGAACGATGGTAGCGCCCCCCTGTCATTGAGTTTGGCGGGACAGTTCAGCGTGGGTCATCTATAATAAGGTTGCATCATGTTACTTTAATTTTGACAAACGTCAAAAATCTGTCAAACTCCATACAAAAAACACCGGTTAACGATAAAGGTTCCCGAATGGTGGTCCGCGGAACCCTGGGGTTCCGTGGAAAGGCCGCAAGGGTTCCGTAAAAAATATTATCCCACGTTTCGTGACCGACATTGTTCGCTCGCACCGACTTGTTTACGCACAAGGGAGGGGCAGGGCGTGCGGGCGGATTAGTACGGGGGTTCCGCTAGGAAAAGTATAATCAATTAGGGTTCCTTGGCAAAAAAAAATTGGCAATAGGGTACACTTCTGAGGTGGTCCCATTGCACCAAGTCAGGATCTGATGATGGGAAGTTTTTCATATTTATTCTAAAGTTATTCAAGTATATGCGTCTGGTAGTCATCATCTAATGTTGATGAGGTGATGATGGAAGGTAAAACTCCTTAACGGTTAAGAGTTGGAGAATGATTCTTTAAATATTTTAGGTACGTATGTAGTACATAAAGTTGTATTGTCAGGTTTTTTAGGTGAGCTGATGATGAAAGGTCAAACTTCGTAAGTTAGCTGTTAGATGATACTTTTTAGTTGCCGATATTTAAAAAATAGGCGTTTCTATGAAGATGACCTCGTTTCAGCCGAAAGACGTCCACTGCTGGACAAAGGCCTCCCCCAAGGATTTCCACAAAGACCGGTCCTGCGCCGCTTGCATCCAGGTACTTCCCGCGACCTTCACCAGATCGTCGGTCCACCTAGTGGGAGGCCTGCCCACGCTACGTCTTCCAGCTCGTGGTCGCCACTCAAGAACTTTCCTGCCCCAGCGGCCATCAGCTCTTCGAGCTATGTGCCCCGCCCACTGCCACTTGATTTTAGCGATTCTGCGGGCTATGTCAGTCACTCTGGTTCTCCTACGGATCTCCTCATTTCTGATTCGATCACGCAGGGAAACTCCGAGCATAGCACGCTCCATCGCTCTTTGGGTGACCTTGAGCCTTCTTATGAGGCCCATAGTAAGCGACCACGTCTCAGAGCCATACACCATCACTGGCAACACACACTGGTCAAATACTTTTGACTTGAGACACTGCGGTATTTCGGACGTGAGAATTTCGCGAAGCTTCCCGAACATTCCAGCGAGATGCGCAGTAAGCTCGATCGGGTTGTAAAGGGACACCCTGTATATCGGATTCGGATCGTCAATATCAATGAGAATAACACTTGTGTTTGAACAATTTTAATAATAAGTAGACACATTTTAGTTCACTTAGTTCTTAGTGTTTATTTTATCGTTGCCGCTAGGTGGCGCGCTTGTGTTTCAGTTTAATGTCCGTACTCATGACCAACTCTGTGACATTAATAATTTTATTTTCTAACTTTTTAGCCTAAAGGTAACAATTACTGTTGATTTATCACTACAGAATTAACTGGAATGACTGAATTATCGTCAATGAACGAGTTCGTAATCTTGCTATTATCTTCAATAACGACGTTGTTCAAAATACGACTGCCCACGATGTTCACATTATTAGCGATAGTACAAGCGTTCCCAATATTTGAATTTGTGATAACGAAATTTTCTCGAATATTGCAACCATTGCCAATTTGTGAATTTCTGATAACCGCGTTGCTTGCAATGGTACAACCGTCACCAATTCGTGAATTCGTTATAATGGCATTGTCGCCAATATTACAATTTTTCCCAATACGGGAATCTGGACTAATCATACTATTGCTACCAATGTGAGTTCCAGCGCCAACAGACGCACCCTCGACTAGGCAGCATGATCTGAAATCATTGAAAATGTTTCAAGTTATTTATTTATGTAGGTAGCTATAGTCTGGTCTGCGAGCACGTAGAATTTTGTCCAATGACCCCAAGCTACCCATCCTTATCGCTCACGCGTAATAGACAGTTTGACACCATACCCCAATAATTCGAAACCACAACTGTTTTAAAAAACCCTTCATTCTGGTCTTAAAAACTTAATTCATGTTAAATTACCTGTAAATTACGATTTTTGTTCGCATTGTAAAATTGAAAAAAGTAGTTTGATTGAGTTGACAAAATAGTGACGTCACTTGCTTGTAATGCCATACAAAATCGGGAGTTTCGTTTTGACAGTTTTAAAAAGTACGTCAATTGAGTGGTGGTGTCAACATTGTCTATTATATTGCTGGTCGCGACTGTGGGACGGGCGCCCGCAGTGAGTGTGCGAGCAACAGCAACACCAGGACCAGACTATAGCATAGATTACTCAAAGGCTTTCGATATCCTCAAACATTAATTTGTATGGTAAAGTAAAAGAGCATGGGATCAAAAATACTTACGTAAACACAATCAGAAATATATACGACCAATGTGACGCTCGTGGGATGCTGGAAACGGGAGATGCTTTCCTGATAGAGAGGGGGGTCAGACAAGGTGGCCCACTCTGACCCAAGCTGTTCACGGCAGTACTAGAACAAATAACAATTTAAACTACTACACTAGCGCGTTTACCATGTACAGTCAGCGTGTAATACTTACACAGGTCATCACAAAAATCGGCCCACCTACGTTTTACAGGAAAACTCGTTTCTACTGACACAATTATGGTGCCTCAACAATATTGGTGTTATTTGAAAGCCCAATAAATATCCATAAAGAAAAACACATTTAATTTCTTAATAAACGATTAACATATTATACTATAAATGTGACTTGAAAAAAGACCTAACTTTGGGCTCACTTTTGGGATCAATTAGACCAATTTTTATGGTTATAAAACCAAATAATGATCTCACGTGTCCTCTTTAACAGATGGATAGCGAATAATCTCAACTTAACAGTATTAAAACCATAAAAGTTGGCTCAAGCGTATCTACCTATTTTTTGAAGAAGTGACTCTGGATCCTTCTAAAGACACATTTTTGGGGTAAAAACCTTTCCTTTAATGAAATTAATGAACTTTAGTAATAGGTTTTCAAATGGTGCCAACATTTGTGGGAAGTGGGAATGCACATCTACGTTTGAAAGTGCTTGTCGCGGGAGGGTCGATTTTTGTGATGACCTGCAGTGTAGTTCGGGTCACCCTAATTAACCAAAAAGTTCGTCTGTTAGAATTGGATTAAGGTTGTCAACTTTTTGGCCGCTTTGGGTGTCGCGAATTATTTGATGCTGAGTGTACCTGCCATCAGGATCTGAGGCTCGTATACATATAACACAGTATACAGGGTGGAATTGTGTAATGCCACCTGGAGGGAAAGTACCTACTCTTAATACTGTAGATAGAAAAGCTCAAAGAAAACATTCCTTTATTTTTCAAAAGAACTAGAACGGCATTGCTCTACCTTTGGGCTTCGGCTTGACAATAGTTTTTGGGACACCCTGTAACTATGATCTTATTTACGAGCCTCCGAAAGTTACCTGCATGGTAAAAACGCTATAGTCCGATTTTTAATTCGACGGAATTCTGACAGCTGTCATTTTTTGACAATTCAGATGTAATAAGCCTTTTTTGGCTTTGAATTATTAATAAATAATATGAAATGAAATTTCATCAACTACAACTTACAAGAATGAACTATTGTTTGTTTCGTGAATTCAATGTACACTAATTATTATGTACATTTTAGAGATTAAATATAAAAAAACGTGTTTTTAACACAGTAAAACAACATATTAACATAAACGAAAAATGTATTGATCATCAATCATCATTATCGTCATCATAATCAACTTGGATTATAAAATTAATTGGCATCTTGTTAAATTTTTTATTTTATGAAGCTAAGATTTTAGTAACAAAAGGATTTTCATAAAAAAGGTTTGTAACCCATGGATTATTGGCCAGGGAGTCCAGTAATAAAAAAATAATTTCCCAATTTTTTTTGTAACTTCTAAAATATGATAATAAAAATTCAAATAACCATTTTGAAATGATCAGTACATTTTTAAGCCTTAGTTTTTTAAGTGAAACCTTAAATTCAAGAAAGGATTATTTTTTAATTTGTGAAAATGCTCTCCATCCTTAGTGGGAATGTTTCAATGTTGGAAACACTTCTGAAATGTCAAAATTCCGTCGAATTAAAAATCAGAGTTTAGTATTCTAATAATACACGCAATTATCTTTACAGAAATCAACTGAATCACCATCAACTGAAACATCTTTTACCGGTTGTCACCATTGAGGATTGGAAAAATAATCCCGATTGCCATTAGTGGCGACGCGTATTTATCACATACTTTCCCAGTTGTAGATACTAAGCTATTGCTTTGCAAAAAAGGGAAGTCGAACCTTAACTTCGATCTTTTTCTTTCTACTAGCTTTCCGCCCGCGTGGAATTTTGTCTGTCACAGAAAAACTTTATCGCGCGTCCCTGTTTCAAAAACCGGGATGAAAACTATCCTATGTCCTTTCCCGGGACTCTAACTATCTCTATGCCAATTGGCGGTCTGTAGATCCTGGCTACACAGGAGTTGCAGCGGTAGGAACGAGAGGTGGGAATAGTCCCGTTCACTAGCTAATTTATTATGATAATCACACAGTAGGTAGGTACAGATAGCGACTTACCAAAATGAAAACATTATTAAATTAAAAAAAACAATGGACTTCGATGTTAATAGGTTCGATTCTAATGTTATACTAAATAACTGGAGCCGTACTGAGGTAAATAAAAAATTGCTTTAAATATAATATATTAAATTACACCAAATGGACATTAATGACAAACAACTGTTTATCTCTTTTTAACTTACCGATGGTGGCGTATGAAAAAAGGATTGATAACGTTTGCTCAGTATCTGGTGATTTAGCAAAATGTTCACGTCTAGCGTCTTTATCTCGCTTTAAGCCTCAACTAAACAACTAGCTTTGACTGCTATCGACGAAGTTAGCCGAAGTCCGAACGCCTATCCACACCTCGTGTACGCAATTTTGTATATCTGTTACGGTTAATGTGATAAATTGAAAATTATGAATAATAACCGGTTATTATGAATAATTACCGACAGGTGAGGTAAAAGTGGTAAATTAAACACATTATCAGTGATTATTTCAAAATGTAACCTTATTATTAACAATACTTATCATAAAAGAGAACAATGGCTCGTGTACCTATAGTGCTTGCTTGTGTACAGCCACACATTTTGAACGTTTTGATATCTTTCAGTTCCTTTCGGATTATTTTTTTGATAAAACATGCTTAGGAAAACTAAAACTAGAGAAAATTTCCTATACTTATTTGAAGTGGTCTTATTAACCCAAGAGTTCAGGATAATGAAGAAGAGCACAAGTGAAGTGTGTGCTTACATTATCTACGAGTTCTTCGATCAATTTCGCGAGTAGTGTAGTGGCGACGTTATGGTAATCAAGAGTTAGTCATAAATTTTTCCTCTGTTGTTGTTTTTGCAATGAGTTTGGAAGGTAGGTACCTAGACCTACCTAGGTAACATGAAATAAGTGATACGTTGTGTTGAAATACATAATTATCATCGTATAAGGTCGAACCTGGGTAAGCGAGAATCCAAGGGACCTGAATGTTATTCTCACTTATAGATACATAGTTAAAGAGGTTTGTCACTAAAGCAGTGTCACTCACGAAGGTTTGGGAGTAGTTACTCTCATTACAGGGTGTCCCAGAATGGGTGAATCAAACTGATAGGGGAGGTTAGCTCTACTAATGTACTATCCTAAAAAAAAAATGAAAAAAAAAATTAAGCGCAAACAAACAATTTTTTTTTTAATAAGTGAAAATAAATCAGCTTTGCCTGAGTGTCTGGCTATTTTGAACTTTTTTCTTACTAGGTAATATTAATTGCACATGATCGCTTCGTTTATCAGTAAACAAACTGTCTATTGAAATGTTACCACCTACTTATAATAATCTCGCTTACAGAGGTTTAAAGTAAAAAACTTACAGATAGGGTTGGTTTCATTTGGCCGGACATTTTACCAGGCCTGGCTCACTCCGCGCAGTACATCCGATAATTACCTAC
The DNA here is from genome assembly GCF_004193835.3 of Ostrinia furnacalis. Taxonomy (NCBI): domain Eukaryota; kingdom Metazoa; phylum Arthropoda; class Insecta; order Lepidoptera; family Crambidae; genus Ostrinia; species Ostrinia furnacalis. The sequence continues at coordinate 281,849 of NW_021131538.1, read as the reverse complement.
AGCGAAGCGCCCCGCCGGCGGGTATTAAATCAGTCGAGTGTCACGCGCGCGCCCGTCAGGACGCTGGCGTGCGTTGTAGTATGATTATAATTCTATGATCGAAGTATTATTTAAAAATTGACATAAAGAGAAAGAAATATTGTGCGGCGTTCGGGTGTTAAAATTCGAAAAGAAATCTACCGGATTTATCTTTTTTTTTTTGCTTCCCAAAGATGCTGAAAGGTATGTTGGCCATGTAGGTAATCAATAATTCTTAGGATAGTATAGGAACCTAACCTACCATGACTACTGTTCAGAATTCGTTCGTTCGTTTCAGCCAAATGACGTCCACTGCTGGACAAAGGCCTCTCCCAAGGTTTTCCATAATGAATGCATACTTACCTACATACGTACCTCATTACAAATAAATAGATTAATTATTTTTTCACTAGACAGCAACCCTAACAGCGTAAGAAGAGTTCAGAGGCACGCGATAGAAAGAGACAAAACTTGTAGGTGAATAAAATTGTAGGTACGTAGTGCTGTGCGAGCTGAATTCCACTGTATCGCGTCGTAGCAAGACTCGCGTTTATTTAAATCGTCTTGCGGAGTAATCCTTCTGTACCTGTACTATTACTTATTCTGTGATTTTACCATAAAAGCCGGACATGTCACGGGGGGGGGGTACGATTAGTGTTATAGCTCACGAGTGAGTACTATTATCATCGGTTGCCTAACATCATCATGAGTGCGCTTGATACTAGCTGTAAGTAGCTTGACTTTCGGCTGGCGCGGCAGCCACATGAAAAGCCTAACAAAAGCCTAGCCAATATTTGGCCGGACAAGACAAAGAATTTTCTACACTGTCACTCATAGAGGTATTCGGAATGACGGGACCTGACTATTATTGTCGCTTAGAGACTTTTCTTACTTATCCAGGTTTGACTATGTAACGAAAGCAAAAAGATTTTGTAGGCCTAACTAGTTCTACAAAATACAAGTAAGTACGTAGGTACCTACATACTTACTTAGACTTACCTACCTATAAATGTATTTTCGATGCTCCCTTGTTTTTGTAAAGGTCTCCACTTTTCCAGCGCGTGTCCACTTTGCCCTACACAACAAAAACATTCAAATGTTGAGAAGTTTTTGTTGATTGTGTAGGGTTACGGATATCCATAACATCCCTGATAGTAACCAGAGTAAATACAAATGAGTAGGTCATCTTCATAGAAACGCCCGAGCGCGGTTTGTATGTGAGCGCGCCAATACGTATGCGGCGCGCACGCACACGCCACACACTGACAAACTTTAGCGTTGATTATTAGCGGTGAAGTGCGCTGAATTTTGTCAGTGTGTGTGTTTGCGCGCCGCCTGCGTATTGGCGCGCGTAGGGTTCCCAGGTCCAAAAACACAAAAGCCGGACTCTGTGCTTCATTTGGCCGGACATTTTACCCTAAAAGCCGTCATAGCTCTCGAGTGAGTACTATCATTATCGCCCAATAACCTGACGCGTGCGCTTGTAGCTCGACTTTCGCCTGGTGCGGCAGCCACATAAAAAGCCGGACAAGCCATAATTTGGCCGGACAAGACCTGGCAACCCTAGGCGCGCGCTCACATACAAACCGCGTTCGGTGCGTTTCTATGAAAATGACCTACCTACTCATTTGTATTTACTATGTTATGTAGTAACGTAGTAGGTACTTCGTCAGACGTTGGCGTCGCAGGCGACGTTCAGAAGTCAACAGGAACTTTGATGCCGACGTCGGACGCCGCTTTTAGCGTCTAACTGCTGTAATAATTTGGTTCGTCGTCGTCGTCGTTTCAGCCGAAAGATGTCCACTGCTGGACAAAGGCCTCCCCCAAGGTTTTCCACAAAGACCGGTCCTGCGCCGCCCGCATCCAGGCACCTCACGCGGCCTTCACCAGATCGTCGGTCCACCTGGAAGGCCTACCTACGCTACGTCTTCCGGCTCGAGGTCGCCACTCGAGAACTTTTCTCTAATTAGGATACCTATAGTAAGTAGTGTTCTGGGGTGGTCTTTTTAGGGTTCCGTAGTCTTGTCCGAGGTTTTGCTTGGAAACTATTGGCACTAGGCTAGGGAGCTGTAATTTTGTGAAGGTATGTATATTAATCACGCCGACAAAACGTTAAAATAAAATTTTGAAAAAATATTTTTAGGGTAGCTTTACATGTAAAGTGGGGATGAAATTTTTTTTCATCTTCTACTCCATCGTGTGGGGTATCGTTGGATAGGTCTTAATCTAAGTCAAAATGGCTTAGGGGTTTCTAAGACTATTTTTCCATTTAGGGATTTGTAAGTGCCAATTTTTAATCGAGTAAGTCCCCCCCCCCCATCTAAAAACTAAACTGTTGGCTTGAAAAATCTGGAAAAATTCGTAATAATACTGCTTTTCATGAACTTTCAAGGAAAACTATAACGGTTAAGAAACATCAGTTAGTTTAAGAGTAATATAGTCATTTGACTCATGTATTATAAAATTTATTAACTAGTAAAAATTCCTTAGAAGAAAATATTAAAAGTGACTTTAGATGAAGTAATTGCTTGCTTCTGAAATAATATATGTATTGTGACGGAACGGTTACGACGGAAAACTACGGAACCCTACACTGCGCGAGGGCCTAGTGTGAGTTTACTTCAAACGTCCTCACGACACACACAGGTGAAATGTACGTTATTTGTGGCCAATATTAAAAAAAGCAAAGTTACTCCGATTCTAAATTAGTAACCTAATATAGGAACAAGACATATGGAGCCATCTATAAATGATATTTAAAAAGTTTAACACTTTTTATCCAGATACCCACAACATTTGATTTAAACAGTTTTTCTTGTTGAGTAATTTATTATAATTTTAGCTCTTGTTTAACAACAACGTTTAACTTTTATTTAGTTAATATTTGGTAAAAAACATATGGATTCTATACTTCCAGGTTAGTTTATTATTTCTGTATTACTAAACAGTCTACATTACTTACTATGTTATAGATATATAGGTTTGAATAGAAGTCTATATTTTAACAGTTTATTTTTTTGAAACGGTGAAAAAGTTCATGATCAAGCGCGATCAACCCGTTTCTTTTACATATTTCGAAAGAACATATCTATGGTTTTCATATGACACCAAAATTAGCTGCGTCAAACTGCGTCACCTAAACAAAATATTGCAAAACTGTCAATTTTTATGAATTTTAAAAATACCCATAATATGTTTTCAAGCAGTTCCCAGAATAGCATTCCATTAGTATTCCCTATCCTTAAGATGTAATAAAACTTTTAAAAGAACCAAAAATAACTTCTGCATCGTAATTGTATTTTTTAAAATTTATCAAATTTTTAACAAATTATTAGTAAGACTAAATACATCAATGAAACATTTGTTAGTTTTTCTTTTTAAATCACCTTTAAACTATTATTTTAGACAGACTATAGCAATATATGGGTCATTCCACAAAAATATGTCAACTCTTAGTCCGCGCCACATTTCACATGGAATATTTGTTAATATTTTATTCCAAAATTGTTAAATAACAGCTCGCAATGTGTTTTATTCATCACCTATTTATATTTTTTTTATTATTTTTAAAACATCTTAAATTCCTTTTAAATTACCCATAACGTCATTCCCTAGGCATGTCCGTACTCCAAAAGTTTGTGTTTTGGAACCCATATTTATGGAAACATCAACTTGATCCTTTGTTTTAATTAACGAATAATCTATTTAAACGTATATTACACCAAATTCTATTAATATTTTACGGTTTCAATAAACAATTATTTGATTTTCTTAAGTTGAAAAAGAGTCCACAGCTTTTAACGTCATTCCCTCGCCACGCACAGATTTTATAATTTTGCGGTTTAGTAAGTATTTAGAGTGAATGACATTTAGTTGAATTTAAAGTACAATACGAAGTTATCTTCAGACCATACTGACTTTGCGGCAACCGTTTTTTGAATTAGTGCAAACGTGCCAATTGTTGCGGAAACATGGTGTTGATCCAGTCACTGCGTCAGTCCCTAGTTGAGTAGCTTTATTGATTACAATAGGAAATTGTATATAATTTATTAGTATTTACGTGTGGTTTTTTGGCTATTTTCGGCACATCGTATTAAGCATCTTATAATATAAAGTTAATCTGCATTTGTGTTAAGTTTTACTCCAAATCGTCAGTCCCTAGACCGTCAGGCCCTAGCTTTTAATGGCGCTAGGGACTAAGTTACTAGTCAGGGAATGACGTTTTTCATATAGTGATAATAACAAAACAACTACATTAAGTATATTAACTTATCTATACATGTTAAGGTTATAAGTTTTATACTTTATTAAAAGTCATATAGGAGTAATGTAGTATGAAAAAATTGAAAGTTATAATTTCTCGTAAAATAAAGCATAAAGTGACTGGCCCTTTTAGACATAACATAATTAATAAATAAACTATAATTTAGACTAATAAAGTATTCAAAAGCATCTCAAAAAAGTTTAGGACAAAATGACGTCGAAAATATACAGATTTTCATGGAATGACCCATATAGGCATAAACACACTTAACGTAATTTTGGCCAACTTTTGAGGAAATTTCACCTGTGTGCGACACGAGCAACACGAGTGAGCACTTTAAAAAATATATGAAGATTTTAGGTCTTGAAAGTTTCCGCTAGGGGCGCTGTACCATCCGTCATAGTTACATTTAATGTCACTTTTTTACTTCCACAGTATTTCCATTTGTGTGCTAATTTTTTAATAATAATACTAATTAACAAAAATAGTTATTATTTAGTATTTTATTGATAAAGGTACAACACCAACAGCAAAATACATAATACATTCGCAATAGGGTTTTAGTTAAATATACCTATTTAGAGTAGCGCACACCGTTGATTTTTCGTCGGCCGATAGTTTAGTCGGGCAGTTGATCAGTATGGACATTTAAGGGAGTGCGCACACAACGCTGCGATTCGATTTGGCAGATTCTTCATACAAATTAAAATCGGGCACAAAATTATCGGCCAACTAAAAATCAACGGTGTGCGCCTACTCTTAATTCCACATTTGACATCCTTGTGTTAGTAATACGGCTTAAAAACTATGTTACCTAGTATTTTTAATCATTTTTTTCGAAGCTTTCGTTTAGGACAACATATAAAATCAAGGAGGTTAAAGAGCGATTTTTATTTGACCGATAGTTGGGCCCGATTCTGATTAATTTGTTTGTATGAAGAATTGTACAACATTTATGCATTTGCATAATTAGACTTCGGATGAATCTAGCTTTAAAACTTTACTGTTTTTTTTTACTGAGGTAGTTTTCACGACCTCTCGCGACCCCCCTATAGAGGCGACCCACAGGTTGAAAAACACTGGTCTAAACAAATTAAGATAATTTTGATTTTGATAATGTGTGCCGTACTTATTTATTTTCCTTGCATTATTTACTTAGCCTCGGCGCTAGGCGGATTTATAATTTTCACCGAACTTATTATATTATTATTATGTTGTAATTATTATAATTCCGCGACTTGCCCAATGTTTTGTAACATAAACAATCGGTCAAGAATACAGCAGAATATGTTAAAGGACGTAGCACACTTATCAATCCGGAAATGGATCGAAGGGAAGGGAAGGGAACTCGAGGCAGTCAGTATTCTTTGTATGAAACTCCATACTGCAACGCACACTGTCCGCACAGTAGCGTATAGATAGATGACCCACGCTGAACTGTCCCACCAAACTCAATGACAAGGGGGCGCTACCATCGTTCAACTACATATATGGTCTCCAACATGGCAAAAATCGGAACCAGCGATCCGGTATTGACGGTGACGCCCCTCTGTCAATGTCATGGATAGGACAGTTCAATATTTTGGAACTATAAACGCCTCGCCTCGCGGTTGACAGTGCGCAAAAGGCGATACTGTGTTGATCCCTTTCCGAGTTGATAAGTCTGTAAAGAGCGCTTTCACATTAGAAGACGTTAGAAGCGCGACAGCAGCGCGGCAGCGGCGTTTTTATAATGTGAAGGCATGCATCCGCTGTCACATAGTATGAAATTTTCGAGTCTGTCGCGCGTTTGTCGCGCTGCTAAATCGCCTCAATGTGAAAGCGCTCTTAGTCTGCAAGACTAAGAGCTGCGTCAGCAACCTTTTCGCAAGCAGCACTTCCAGCTGTGCCAACAAGAATGCCACCTCCAATAGCGCCAATCACCGCGCCTATCGGAGCGCCGACTACCGTGCCCACAGGTCCGAAACAAGTCCCCACCAGAGCCCCGGCCTTCGCCCCCCCCCAGGCCCCGGCAGTTCCTCCCAACGCCCCACCTCCCCAACTCCCTCCAACCGATGAAACAGTCTTGATATATTTCACTGGAACCTTCTTAGTCCGTCTCACATCAATCACAAGTTTCTCAAGATATTCTATCGTCGTCCTTATTTCACTAATTCTTGATGATTTAGTTTCAGTCTTAAGTGATTTTTTCAACTCGCTAATGGCATCCTCTAGCTCTTTAATAATCTCGTCGGCGTGGTCCCTAGTGTAAATATCATCTTTCAAAGCGGACCCAATCCGCCAGGCATCCAACGCTACGGCGGCGACTGTTAAAGTAATGCCTGCATATTTAATAGTCTTATTAATGACTTGGGCTGAATCCACTACTCCTTTGGGTACGTCAATATGAGGGTTGGTTTAACTCCTTTAGGGTCAATATTGATGTGGGGAATATCCTTTCTTTTTAAGGCTTTCTCAGTAATTCCAGTGTCGAAACGTATCGTTGGAGCTCCTGCAATAGTTTCATTTATTTATTTATTTATTTATTAATGCAAAACACTTGTAAGCTTACAGAGCAGGTCCAAAGGTCATTACGATGTACTTAAGTATACAGGGTTACTGGTAACTCGACGTCCTGTCAAAAATAGATAGAGAGCTCGAATGCAACTGAGAGTTGCCAGTAACCCTGTATCTCTAGCACGAAAAACTTTCGACTTTGAATCGTTTGCGTATTCGAATCGCCATTAAAAGATTTAGTACGAAAACTACAACAGCGCCCTTGTAAACGTGTCGTAAAGTGAAGTTATAGCCTGACCAGGAACATAAAAACCCTGGCATAGAGGCGCGTCAATTGCATTTGATAGTGCAACACTGAGTACAGTCGTACCTGTGTTAAATTAATAGGCTAACTTTATGTATCAGGATTCAGGATTACGGGCTAATTTGATATTTTCATAAATTAACGATGAAATATTATTATAGGTAACCTGGTTTAAATAAATTAAATGAAACCATCAATCGAGTTAGTAGGATTTATTTTATTATTCATCAATAATCAAATTCAGAACTTGAATATTCAACTGCAATGTCTGCTCATGAACGCTTCAAACTCGGTACTTTTTTCCCAATTCCATAAAATTCAACACTTAGAAAGTGACAAAAAACTTTAAAATAGGTAGTTGAAACAAACCACAGCTAATTTTCATAGTGGACTGTACTATACGATAAACATGTCAGTCAATTTGACAACCTTTGTCGGAAACATTATTCAATGAAAATATTGTCCGAACCCTTAGTATTTCTCTTCGATAAATACTTTAACACATTGTGAACCACTTTTCTTTCTTTTCTTTCACGACTATAAAAAGATTTTAGCAATTTAATTCACAAAATCAATTGCGCACATTTAAAATAAAGTTTGTTTACACTTTGACAGCAATAGACTGACATGCAAGGTGACATGTCAATGAAGTTTTCAGTTTCTGTTGCCATTAAAAGAAATTAGTACCATTAGTTTTCCGCAACATGGCGAGGGTTTTTATGTTCCTGGTCAGGCTATAGTATGAGAAATGGTTGCACGAAACTTATTATGACAATCAAAATTGTCACGTCATCGTTTAATTCGAAGGTTGAGTATCGAATTTTGTCGAATACGCAAACGATTCGAAGACGAAAGTTTTTCATACTAGAGGTAGGTACTGTATATTATTGTAGTTATAGTGTCATTAATATTACCTACCAACGGGTTTTCCATTTTTAACTTTGCCTAAATGCATATCTCGAATACCAGCTACAGTTTCTGGATTCAAATGTCCATCAGGAATTCTGGTGAATCTGGTTTGCATGAATTCTCCGGCTCGACCTGCCCCCAAAACCTTTCCAGTCGTATCTTTACAATCATCTTTCTCAGGGATTTTGGGCATTTTGATATTTTATAGCCCAATTTCAGGTCTGTAATAGAAATTGAAAAATAATAAGAATAATCTAGGTATTAATATTATTAAATATCGTGAAATATCAGATTAAGACTACTAGCGCTCCAACATGCATTACCAAATCTCTCCAAAGCTTAAGTAAACTCCAAAGAAGTTATGACGCTCATCAATAGATGGCGGTAGGGTGAAGCTGCATTGCGGTGCTAAAGTATTTTTTGTTTAATAACCCGTTCAAATCTACATGTAAGCAAAGCAAGCTAGTTCGAGGAGTAATTCCTCAGAGCCGAGGTATTTTTTTTTGTTTTTTTTTACAGCGCCAGCTAGCCCCAAAGTAAGCAACTCAATGCTTGTGTTATGGGTGCTAGCTTAACGGATATACTACTTATATACTTTTTTTTATTATTAAATACATACATATTATACATATTTACACCCAGACCCGTCACAGAAATTAAAATTCATCATTTCAATTTCTGCCCGGCCGGGAATCGAGCCCGGGACCTCTCGTCATAGTAGTCCGTTCTGAACCACTACACCAAACGGCCGGTATTGAATTGAGTCAAGGTTGCATGATGCATCCGACCGCGACGTCCATAATTGGAATTGCATGTTGAATGCTTGAGACTTCCGAAAGCACAATACAATTTTTGCCAGCGACTTCTCTGCGTCTGTCTCTAACGTACTTCTTGGAATTAGCCTCCGTCCGTCAGCTAATTCCATGTATGGTGGTTGTACGCCACGCTTGTACAAAATACACCAACCACACCAACGCTTGAAGATCGCCATCGCCGGCGCAATCACAGCGCGAGCATAAACCAATGACAGGTCGCGCGACCCATGACAGTCCGCGCGACCCATGACAGTCCGCGCGACCCATGACAGTCCGCGCGACCCATGACAGTCCGCGCGACCCATGACAGTCCGCGCGACCCATGACAGTCCGCACGACCCATGATAGTCCGCGACCCATAACAGTCCGCGCGACCCATAACAGTCCGCGCGACCCATGACAGTCCGCGCCCATGACAGTCCGCGCGATCCATGACAGTACTTGTATCCAAACGGTCCACCCCGGGTGCCAAGCCTCAGGGGGTGACACAAGTCGCGCAGATTAGTACTGATTAACAAGTTTGCGGTCTATCTCATGATACGGGGGGGTGCGATTGTCTTTCAATCTTCGAATCCTAAAAATCCTGGGGGTAGGGGGTGCCATAGGACTTATGACGGGGGGGGGGGGGATCGCCCCGGGTGCCAGTCCACAGGTAGTTCCCAAAATTAGCGCATTCAAACAAAATTAAACTGATCAGTAAATAATTTAGTAAGTATAGAGTAATAGAAGATTTCAATAAATGACAGGACGGTGAATGTTTACGGTAATTACGAATTATGAGCTGGTAAAAAAGCAAAAATAAATAAATATTCAATTATTGTTTTATTACAATTTATTGTAGGTACTACATTTGCATAAACTAAATAAAACAAAACAAGATTAACGTCGATGATGTGACAATACCTCCTAAAGCTTCAACCACACCACGCGTACAGATCGCCATCGCGCGATCAAAGGCCATTTGACAGATAGCGCGCGCGACCTATGACAGTTCACGTGACCTGTCATTTCCCTATGATCGCGCCGGCGATGGCGGTCTGCATGCGTTGGTGTGGTTGAAGTAAGTATATAACTGTAGTTAGACATAATACAGGAGAAAAAGAAGGATAAAAATACGTAAACATTGAATTGCGCAATACGCCAGTTTCCCATATTCGATCCTTGTACAAATCCGGATTTCAACTGTCAAGTTTAATTCAGTTTTAGATTAAATATCCACAATTTTCGGTGTGTTTACACTTTAATATTGTTCAAATAGTATTTTAAATAATATGAAAATGTATAAATATCGAAAATCACAGATATTTTTTCCGTTTTTGGTCAAAAATCATATTGAAATTTGACAGATGACGGACGGATTTGGATTAGGATTGAATATTTAAACTTCCAGAGTTTTATGGACGTATTACACTTATCAACCCGGAAAGGGATCGTAATCAGGTCATATTCTTTCTATGAACTCCACTCCATACTGGAACCACTGGAACGCACACTCTGCACCGTTATGCCTCAATTACACTATGCGTGAAATTGGCCAAGTAGTGTGAACACCATTTCGGTTACTTTCTCCTTCCCCACCCGTGCGTGGCCCATACTTCGGTGTGCGGGCTAGCGCTTCGACTTGGACAATTTTTCGCATAGTCTACTTGAGCCTTTAACGTAGACACCTCGCCTCGCGGTTGACAGCTTGCGAAAGGCGATACGGTGTTGATCCCTTTCCAAGTTGATAAGTCTGCTATATCTTTGCTATCAATTTTTAATGTTATCGGAAAATTATACAGAAATTATAATCAAATTTTATACGCAAATTTTTCGGTAAGTATGTTTATATTGGGATTGAACCACAATATTTCGAGACCGTCATACATAGCTGGTGAAGCGACTGCCTCATGTTTTAAAAATGGCATTTCCCTGTACGCAGATGGAGTCAGTTTACGAACATCATCGATCACGTCTTCCTTACTCCGGCCAGTGTCGATCAGAAACCATAGATTTCCATAGAGGAATTCAGTGCTAGCTGCAAGATCTCCGGCCACTCCTATTGGCATCGCTTTCAGCAATGTAGCATGGTGTTTTATATTTGATTCCGGGTGTGGTGTAAACGACACGACTCCAGTTGCGTTCTTTTTTACATAATTTACATCAGGTGTGTCAACCTCGTCAGATATGAGGTCCTTTAATTGGTCTTCCTTAGACACTACGATCACATCTCGACCGCGAAGTATAGTGCCAACTATTCTCTTGTAATTGAATTGATTTTGATCCTCATCCAATGAGATAGTGGATTCGAATGAAACAATTATCGGATTCTGCTGTTCATCAGTTGATTTGTTTCTAATTGTAAAATCTATCGTTTCTTTGTTCTCGTGGCTGCCCATTTTTTTCTCGGTTGTGCTGAAAATAAATAAAAAAAACTTAACGTTGGCCATAATATGTGAATAAATAATCAAAAAACAAGGCCTACCATCACGTAGTTTAAGTGGACAATTGTTCACCAATTCATGTATTTTTTTATACATATACGAGTATGTGTTACCTACCTATACTACAGAAATCAAGTTTTTGTCGATTCCACGTTTGCAAATTGGGATTTTCATACAAAAACACCACTGAAACAGCAGGCCTTTCCACTTTTCTTGATTATCCTTGATAAAAACCTTATGGCGCAAGTACACTGCGGAATTTTGACCGAGACGAAGCGCTAGATCGCACACCGAAGTATGGGCGACGCACGGGTGGGTGAAGGAGAAAGTAACCGAGATGGTGTTCACACTATTACGTCTCGGTCAATGTCCCGCATAGTGTACTTGCGCCATTACCTGTAAATACGGTAGAGTACAAAAACGAATCGACCAAAGTGGTCTAGTTGTTTCGGCCCGGCTTCGCACGAGTACCTAATACTATAGAATCTATAGTATTAGGTACTCGTGCGAAGCGACTCGTGAAACGATCTATAGTATAGATCGTTTCATCCACGAAGACGCGCCCCACCATTCTTCCGCTAGTGTGCATTACCGCAGCCAAATTTTTTAAATCTTGTGCTTTAGAGAGTCGAGAGTATAGCAGATAATTAGTCCATCGTGAGCAGAAATTTGTCCACTAATAGCAAAATTCGTTCAAATTATAGTTTTAAAGTTATTAGGAAAAAACAGATTTTGCTGCCGTAACGTTTCAAACATTACCCTGGCAATTTTTTAAAAAAGTATAAATCATTGGTATTTTTTTCAAACTTCTGCGTTGAGCTATTTTTTACGAGGTCTGGGACATCACAAACCGAAAATACGTCCCTTTCGGGGGCCCCCACCACTTAAGCACAACTCCGTCGAAGTCGAAAACCTAGGAGAGTCTTAATTGGCAACCAATAAAGCCATTAAAGCAATAAAATCTTTTGTAGGAATTATTTCCGATTTAAAATCTAATTCTACTGGCCTATGAAACGCGTTTGCGTTTTGACGCCGATGTACGCCGCGTATAGCATATTAGTATTAAGTTATCTTTATAATCTTCTTTGTATAGCCATTAAAAGGCCGTAGCCTTAACAAAATGAATTCTCACGTACCTTTATAAGAAGTCAGATGAACTATCCTGGACAGCAACTATCGTCTAATGGTACAGCGTTGATGACAGCAGCACGGCCCGATACCCTGGAATAGTCGGCAAGTGATATTATGAAAAATGTATAAGTAATACACAAAATTTTCTAATCGATTATAATAAAACCCAACTACGACAAAAAACGACGCTGAAAAAGTATAAAACAAGATTTTCAGAATACTGAACTGAACAAAGTTGCTAATGTAGTTGCATAGTAATTTTCATGTTTGGAAAACCGCAGTCACACGTTGTCAAAGTGCTACGGTAGGTAGGTATATATGTAACGTGTGACTACGCCTTTCCAAACATGTCATGAAAATTACTATGCAACTAAGTACATTAGCAACTTTGTTCAGTTCAGTCACAGANATGGTTTTAATTTTATGTAAAACATTACAGAAAATAGTATGGTTGCAAAAAGTAGGTATTGAAGAAAATAGTAGGTTAGGTTAGGTTAGAACAGTGACCCTTAATGCGCGAAGGCGAGCGAAGCGTGCGGCGGCAGCGGCCGCCGAGCGCTAGAATCACCTCTATTGTTATTGAATCATTTGGAAATTTCGATACAAAGAATGAAATAAGGAAATTAATGTACAACAAATTTTATATTAACTCCCCACTAAACAAAATAATAACCACAAGCTTATTTGTATACCATTCTATGCACCAATCAAATTATTTTGTAAATAGTTTATCGTGAAATATTTTTGCCTAATGAAACATTTGGCAAACCATGCTTTGCCAAACAATAATTTGCTAAACAATAATATGCAAAAAAAAACATTTGCGAATTAAAAGTTTGCAATAAGTAGCTTTGCCAAGTGAGAATTTGCCAAATGAAAATTTGCGAAACGTTGTTTGCGATGTGTTAATTTGGGAAACGTTTTTTGGCCAAACATTAGTAATCCTATGAAAGTACTTGTAGACAAGAGATGTTACGATCTAGTCTTACATCTCTTTCGTAGTTTACTGCTCATTTCGAATTCTGCGATAGTTCGAATCGAAAGTTGCACTCCTGCAGATGAAATAAATTGGGAAGCGAGTTACTTACGAGAATAGGCGGCGCCGAACATACCGTCGCAAATGAATTCCTAAGAAGCTCGCGTTGAAGTTTGAAGTGAGATTACATCTATAGTTTATTTCTATGAAATTGATGATGAAACTTTCTTTGGTCGAATTTTGGTCACGCTTATCTGCATTGGTACTTCTTTTGTCTTGCTCAGTACCTATAGATAGGTATACCTTAAACGACATGGTTCTACTGAGGCACAAGCATTCTCCAATCGCGATGTGTCAACTTCCATTTCGTTGAATTCGTTTCAATTGAGCATTACTTCTAAGAAAACGAATTTATTTATGTGCTAGGATGCTATACTTACATTTAGCTCTTATAATCAAGACTAACACTAAATTATTTATCGCTAGGTCTGTCTGTCACACATAAAAGTCAGGTCAATGCAGCAAACGAACCCGAAGCCTAATGTCATACGCATTCATCCAGATACGGGCCGAGGTGAAACTAAGATAGGTAGACAAAATCAAACCTACCTGCGACGTATGGATGGCCGCGCTGTCTTCCGCACGTGTGGTTTGACTCCCTGGTCAAAATTAAGGTCAAAAGCGGATCAGTGCTCGAGCTGGGGTGAAAGAATGACCGTCAATCTTTCTCAGCCATTTCTGGGAATTATTTCACATTTTTTGTGAAATATATTCGTGTGTAAAACATCATTCCTTACTGTTATAACCTCCTTCTTACAAAAGCGTACGTAAAAATGATTTCAATACAAGTAAGCTATCAATTTGGCCGTTTGGTGTAGTGGTTCGAATCGGACTACTATTCCGGAGGTTGCGGGTTCGATTCCCGCACAGTACAAACATTTGTGTGCATGAACATATTTGTTTGTATTGGACTGGGTGTTTTCTATGTATAATATGTATGTATTTACAAAAAAAAAAGTATTTAAGTATGTTTATATCCGTTGTCTAGTACCCATAGTACAAGCTTTGCTTAGTTTGGGGCTAGCGGCGTAGTGTAAAATGTCCAAGGATATTTATTTATTATTATTTATTTATTAATTTACAACCTGTGGAATTGAAATTGTTACAAAGGAAAATTTTCAGCCTAAATTAAAAGAACGGCTTGTTTCTCACATATTTAGTGTGATAGGGAATTTATGGACTTATGAGTCCAATAAACATTAATTTCTAGAGTTTCGCGCGCTCGAATGCATTTACTTATATTATACCTGAACTAAATAAATAAGATATATTTTATTTTTTCCAGCAAATGAAAAATCTAATTTCTGTAAGCTCCGCGAATGAATGGGGTAGCCTAAGGGCCTTTTTGTCAACCTGTAAAAGCTCAACTGTAATTGCAAATCTCTCGCACCTTTGCTCCTGGGAGAGCGTCTGATAAGATAGTACCATTTAAAGACTCGTCGTAACATCTCAGATCTGGACGGAGATTAATGGCCGACTGGCGACAAATTCCCGCGGCTATAAGTCTCCGGCGACTCGGTTAATGACTCGGAAACGGTGTAAACGTCTTTTAGTTATGTTTGGAGAGGTATAATTTTATTGGGCATTTGTTAATCGTTGTCCAATAACGTGGGAATAGTTGGCTGTTCTGAAAATATGAAAATTTTGGTCGGTCGGAAAATATCAAGCATATTATCAGTTCGTAAATGAGGTTGTGTTTTACATGCTGTTAAACTGTATTAATGACAACACTGATATTAATGTAGAGTATAATGTCCAAGTCATTAGAAGATCTAGACAGTTTCTAATAAACTCATATTTAATGTGCAGTATCATGTGTGCAAATTATCCAGTTATGGTAGGCAGTCTATAAATTAATTTAATAAAGTGTGAGGAAATTATTGGAATGCTTAGGTACCAACTGCCTACATCCAAATGTATTTTACATTTCCAAGTTTGATTTTATTAGTGAGATATCTTAGTATGTGGTGAATAGGGTATATAGGTATGTCTAGTGTCTACATCGTCCAAAGCTAAGAGACAATATATTTTCACGCGCACCGAATTGGATTTAACTTATTAGACATTTCGAACTATGGTTATGTTATGGTGGAACTCTCCCAAATTGTGTTGGAACTTTGCCAAATTATAAATTTTGATGAGTTGTTCCCAACTTCTCCCATGCTAAACAAACATATTTTCAACTGAAAATGGAAGAAAAAAAATGTGTTTGTTGTCTTACTGTCACTTTTTTTAATTCAAAGATAAAAAAAATCTAACTAGCTTAGCTTTATTCTGATTAAAAAAAAACAATACATTTATTTTCTTAGTATTTTTTCAGAGTAGGTATTAACCTATATATATATGTATACTTTTTTATTACAGGAGCAGGCCGCGAGGATTCCTGAAAGTCCTGCTGAAATCTTCAACAGAGAAATGCTGTCAAAGGTCAGTGTTAAAATAATAATTTATATTGACTACTTATAACACGCTTTTACACGTACTTACCTACTAGACAACTTTTACTAGACTTTATGACTTTTTGTTTTGTTTATGTCTTAAGTTTTAATCATTACGTTTTCATTTATTGAATAGTACCTACTAAGTGAATTCGTTTTACCTACACGCTCTATACGTATGCTCGTACTGCTCGTATATTCATAACGCTAACATATCCTCTCAACGGGAATCGAACCTGCAACTGCAGCTTTAGCCTTGCAGTCCTTTAGCGACATAAGTATAACGTCAGTTCATGAATGGGCTTGTAGACTTTACCGTGTTACTATGCGCTTTGAGCTTGTATCCTACGAAACGCCACCAGCAGAGCGCGAACGCATTAATCTACGTCAGCAAACTAATTAGTCGCGCATTTATACGGCATAATGAGGCTGCGGGCGACGTAGTGCAGGGTTAAGGTCTACATTGCCCGGGTGAAGTAGTGCAGGGTTAAGATCTACTTTGCCCCGAGCTTGCTTGGTTATAGGCACGCGCCCGCGACGTGCCTTCACTGACGTCTCAGTGAGTGTTGAATGTGCAGTAGATGTATTACTGTGACGTATCAATCTACGTCAGAAAATTCTGCGACATAGTAGTAGATAGCACCTTCTTACTCAATGGCTTCAGTTTATCCGATATCAATATCTGAAACATGGAAAGTAAATAATACATTACTCACAGACTACAAGCTCAAACAAAAATGTCAGTGAATATGGAATCTTAAAACAATTAAGTACAAAACTCTGATTCATTCAGTTACTAAGAACAAAAGTCACTTTCTGATATATTTTTCTAAACGTTATTGATCAGATTTGAGTGGACTGAAAGGCAATCCATGCGAGCAAAACCACCGGCATCTATAATAGGCTTAATACGTGTATTAAGGCTGTCACATTTTCTGTAAGCATGTAGGAGTATTTGGGAAAACGAACAAAGAGTGTCGGACAAAGTTGCTTCAACTGCTCGTACAAAAACGTCGCGGAATTTCGTCGACCTAAATTCTCAGTTAGAATATCCGCCGAGCGTGAGTTAAAGTAGGCGATTAGCGTTCTGCTACAATATGGAGAGATTTTTACACTTTTTGGCACATAAGATAATAGGATTTATGGACTCAGTCACACCCATTAGTCTATATATATAAAAATGAAACCCGTTTCGCGTTGTCACGGCATCACGTGTGAACGGCTGAACCGATTTCGATAATTCTTTTTTTTAAATGTTTGTGGAAGTCCAAGGATGGTTCTTACGGAAAAAAATATTAAGAAAATCTCTACGCTAAGGCGGTACGAAGTTCGCCGGGTCAGCTAGTTATAAATAAAAATAGATCATGCTTTTACCCTTCTTCTGACACAATTGAACATAAGTTTGTCAAAGCAAAATTTTATTTATTTATTACATATATTAACAGTTACTACATCTTTGACGGTAGTGTCTTAAATCCTCTTGAGGTTTGTCCAGGCACTATTGTTATTTAGACAAATATAATAAAAGTTTTAGTATAACGGGACTATTCCTACCCCTCGTTCCCACCGCTGCAACTCCTGTGTAGCCAGGATCTTCAGCTTGACCGCCAAAGTTTTAATATAAGCATCCGCAACTACATATAAACCATTGTGCCATAAGCAGACCATTATGTTTGTTGAAGCAATAGCAAGCTTCATAATTTATAACCTGTAGTGCGTACACCGTCATCTATTTGCATCGATTCGAAGTTTCCTCGTTATTTTATCATCAATGCGGGCTCTAACCAGCAAACTGGTGGCATCATCAATCATCAGCCCGTGCCCGATCAATCTGTCCTGACGTCCCAGCAGGCCGCTTTCATTGAGATCTGCGAATAAATCTATGCATGATATTTTCTAAAAAACTTTTCTATTAAGTATAATCCATTTACTGGTTGTGTGGATTTTATTTACCTTCTGAAGAATACTAGCAAGTTGAAAATAGAGATAAATGTCATAAATTCTGAAAAAGTAGGTAGAAGTGCTAAAGGACATTGTCAGAAACCGCCTAAAAAACCGCCCAAAAACATTAACCCATCATAATTATTTTCTATTTTTTTTAATACATTAAGCNCATCCCTAAATTCACTCACACAATAGACAAACGCCAAAATTTTGCGTCACAGTTTTGTTGTAGCGCGAGTTCCGTCCGCCTTTTTTTATAGGTCCATGAGTTCAGTATTCTGAAAATCTTGTTTTATACTTTTTCAGCGTCGTTTTGTCGTAGTTGGGTTTTAGTTTTTTTACTTTTTATTATTTGTATTTTGGTGTTAAAGTGTATGTGGCGCATAATATTAACAAAAGGTAAATTGATGAAATAATAAGTAGTAAAAAAGCTATGACCGAAAAGATGTGAATTATATGCAATCAGCCCATGAATACAGGTAAAGTCACAAGCAAATGCTAGTAATATATATAAAATGTACAAGTAAAGCGCTTTCAAATAATACCAAATACGGCATGTTTATCTTAACTATATTTTTTTACTCTGTATGTTTTGTCCGCTAGAGGGCGCCACATTACATTTTGTGAAACCCCATATAGCCTATAATCAGCGGACAATTAAGACGCTTCTAATGATATGTCATTTGTTGAATTCTGATAATTATTTTAGAAGTTACGAGGAAACAGATGAACATACATACATACATACATAGCCTGTCAAAATCATTTCCCTCCTTTTGCTTTGCCGTAGTCGGGTAAAAATGAATCATTTATGATTCAAATGTGTTGGTAAGCGCATAACTCAACAACGCCTGGACCAATTTTACCAATTCTTTTTTTTAATGTTTGAAGTCCAAGGATGGTTCTTACGGCGAGAAAAAATCCAATAATTTCCGGGAAAACCCAAATAAAACTCGAAACTTCAGTAAAACTTCCGCTAGTTATTAATAATTTTCACTTTCGAAAAAAATTAATCCTTTAGATTCACGTTTTGACAGTTCACAGTATTAATTAATGACATAAGACTTTTACCTTAATTCAAATTCAAATTCAAATATTTATTTGCACAATTTTGGGTAAACATAGTGGTCTTAAAACTAGTTNAAAAATATGCTCATAATAATGTCTATTTTGAAATGTTTTACCTAAACTTACTCTAAATTAAAAAATAAAAAAGGTCGGGGTAATCAACAAAATAATCCAGATCCGGAGAATGACCGTTGAATGAGTTTCCTGAATCATTGTTTACAGCAAAAAAAGTGGTGCAGGTAGGTACAGGTTGTGCCTGGAAGTGAGGATCAAATCGAATTGGCGCATAGTGGGGGTCATTTTTACTATTACTTTTTGACTCTAAACTTCTATTTACAATAGTTAGAAAGTTATTTATGTAAAGTTAATTTTTAATAGAAACTACATTAAATTCGTTTTAAAAGTATTAATTTGGTTCACACAGCCCACTTTATTTACTGAAACCGTTAGTTTTGTAAGATGCACACTTTTGTGAACAGAAATTGTAGAAGTTTAATAAAAAGTTAATTAACGAATTGGATTAATCTCTTAGTATAAATCTAAAGTCGAATACCGAACCGCCAACGAATTGTTA
The DNA here is from genome assembly GCF_004193835.3 of Ostrinia furnacalis. NCBI lineage: Eukaryota > Metazoa > Arthropoda > Insecta > Lepidoptera > Crambidae > Ostrinia > Ostrinia furnacalis. The sequence goes on along the minus strand of NW_021131538.1, from coordinate 262,429 downwards.
CACATCAAAGCACAGTATCACTTCCCAGCGCCATAAAACGTCTAAACCAAACCGAAGATGCAACATTAAACTCGAGTACAAAGTGCATTACTTTATTTAAACCATTACTCATTACCCTTAGCGACTCAATGCCGTTTCGGGAAGAAAAACAATACAAAACACTGGCGCCAACACCCGGCCAAGCGGTACACGTGCTGCTAGCATAAACAAACGATATTGATACTTTATTTGTTGTTAGAAGCTGTCCTTTAGTAGATGAAAAACAATAGTTAGCGAGGTTAAGTACCTACCTACTTTACTACACAACATTATATTTTCTCCTGAAAAAAATCTCTTAATTTCGAAGCACTCGTTTATTTCAAGATTTTTAAACACCCAGCCAATCGAGACACGTGCTGCTAGCATAAACAAACGATATTGATACTTTATTTGTTGTTAGAAGCTGTCTTTTCGTAGATGAAAAACAATAGTTATGTAGTAGGTACTTAGCTACTGCTACTGCAGAAGATAATTTTCTCCTGAAATAAGAAGCTCTAATTTTGAAGCACTCGTGTTTTTCAGGATAATTATTATAAGTAGTTGTTTGGTGAAAAATACTTATATTTGTAGACGCTAGTTTCAAGTCGCCCCTGGGTCTGCGGGTGTCTATGGGCGACGGTAATCACTTACCATGAGGTGATCCGTCTGCTCGTTTGCCTCCTGTCACATAAAAAAAGTTAAATAGGCCTTTTTTCAGAGATTAGTGTAATTATTTTCATTGAAATTTTTCCAACGTGCCATTTTCGTTCATGGTTTGACTCTATGAATCGAAACTTCCCTGTTAATATTCTCAATTTTTAATTCATTTAGGTACTTATCCAATACTTATTGGTTTACATCCATAGCGAATGTATTTAAAGCATTGGTAGGTACCTACTGTTCAAGAGCAGTTGATAATTAGAATCCATAATAATGTCTAGTAATAAGTATTATAATTCAAAGGCAAGCTTTATAAATATTCCATTGATGTTTTTCATTTAGAGCAATCCTTGCGTAGGTGCTCTAGCGTTTCAGAGCTTAGGAAGGGCTCTACAGGCTCTACATAATTGCTTACATTAGTTTATTTTTAAATATTTTAATTTATTTATCAGTAGAAAGTAACTTGTTAATGCAATACATACAGTACTGTTTGTTATTATACAACACAAAATGTTTATTAAAATTAGAATTTTCTATTTATGGTACACAAACGTTTTCTATTTACATGTTTGTAATAATGCATTCACTTTATGTTATGCATGTTTAGTTATAACTACTTAGACGATTGAATAATTCGCGTACCGATCTAGTTCTTACTTCTTACTCACTGAGTATTTTGAAAAACCTGAAGGAAAAAATACTTACTTTTCAGTGGCGTTGGTCGCATAGTTGATTGCGTTTGCGATGCTAAACTACTAGACTGAGATAAAGTTTAATTTTATCGACTAATGATTGAAGCATGACAAACATAACAATAGCCTTAGGGATATAATTAATGTATATGGTATGAGAAATACTTCTAAATAAATTGACGCTGCGAAAACGTGACCATTTAGGGACGAGTCTAAAACTCAATTTCTACTTAAGAACAAAAATGTGCTGGAATTTTGAAGTGAGAAAATGGAAACAAAAAAGATAATTCCCTCCAAAAACGTTTTCCTAATTTCTGCAATTAAGTAAAAAGAATTGCTAATGAATAATTATAAAAACTTATTGTTTTTGTCTGCTTACCGAACTCGGTGACTCCATCACCCTGATATTTGCAGTTTATTTTGATGTAATTTTTGCCGAACGGTGACTAACGCTTGGTTGTTTCTTTGTCATAAATACTTCTGAATTCTGACTAATCTCGTTGTAAAGCCTTGCAAATTAAGCCACTGTTCTAAATAATCAATTATACCTAAAGAAACAATGATTTGTTTTTATTATTACAAAATTAAATTAGTCTGTTTTGATTAAACTAATAATAATAATTAATACATACTTAGGTAGGTAGGCAGGCATATATTATTTGTGTAAGTATCCTTAATAATTGTTGTTATGCTTGACAATAGTCAGTTAAGCTTAAAGCAGAGATAGAGATATCAATGATATTATTATAGTCATTTTTAATCATCACTACGTGATCTCTAAAACATTTAAAAAGACAGAATCCGATAATTTGATAAAGATTCATCTTTGTCGGGTGTAAATCTAACAATCTTTCTAGAGATAATCTCCCGACATTGACATTACACGATTCAGTCGAAAAATTATAAATAATAGAAGGTGATTTATAAATAGGTACATATAATGAATTCCTAAATCCCTATTTCCCCGCTGTGTCTGATATTGTATCCTAAAACACGCAAACGTGCGCCATTAGATAAAAATAAATGTAGGTAAATTAATGTAGGCTTACTTGCCAATAGTTTTTAAGAATGTTTTCTTATTCTTTAATACTTAATTTTTTATCGACGCGTCCCTGATTTGCGCGAAAATTTTCCAAAAGTCGAGCGATTGCACTATGCGCGTGATCGGTGATCTAATCGCTTTCCAGAAACTTTAGTATGTTTTATTGAAAAGACAGCTTATCGCGTTCGAGTTATTATACCGATATACCACTCGAATGTGATTATCATAACACTGATAACCCGATAGCTATAATTTTATAAGTAATGTGACTAATATTGGTGCGAAACATCACATTGCATTCACATGAGTAAAGAATTCTAGTGCCTACCAGTCGTTCTCGTACGAATAATAGGTAGGTAGGTACTTTAGTCATTTATATGCTTGTTGTTCTGTAGGCCACCTTAGACCCTGAAGCTTTCAGTTTCATTTTTATTTTTTATTCTCTTTCAAATTACGTCAAGCAAAAAAATCCGTTTTATTAATCTACCTATGCCCGTGTATTTTTGATCGGTGTCAAATCGGAGTTTTTGGTGCGGGGTGCGCGGGTGTTGCTCGCGGCGTGAAGGTCAAACGCCCAAGGTCATTGAGGACTCTAATCGCCTTAAGCAAGCATTGTTTGTGAATACGGGCGTTAAACTATTTTGCCAGCCAGTTCCTGATAGAACTCAATTAATCACTGATTACCATATATTTGATTACATATCTTTGACACGATCTGAAGGCAACATTAGAACACGAAAAAATATAATTAGAATAAGGTCCACTGGCTCCCACCAATAAATATAGACAGAACTATAATTATAATCTTACGTTAATGTTCTACAATATTTATATGATTAAGATGTGATACGTTAAGTAAAGTATTAAATATGGCTCGCCTTATCTGAAGGATCATAAAGACTTAATGATAGTTATAACTTATTATTTGCTAAGCTATACAGACCACGGTTACAGCTATGGCTTACATAAATTATCAAGTTTTTCATTTCTAAGATAATGTGAAACTTGAATGGTCAAACTTACACTCCCAAGGCTGAGCAAAATTGTGGAAATAAATATTCAATTTGAGGTATGAAAAAAATAAACACTCCCAACAGCAAGATAAAATAAATGAAAAAAAATCGATATTGCGCTAATGACTAAATAAAACCCCCTATTGGGTATATGTAGAGCTTTTACTATGGTGGCTTTCACTAAAAAAAATCTGATAATTACACTCTACAGTATAAATGGGCACATTATTACTTTATAAAGAAAGCCTTATTATTGTTAAAATAACGTAAACAAATCAAGTCAGAATCAAAATAATCCATAAGCGTGCCCCGAACTATTATTAGCACTGATATTTCTTCTGTACCATTAAGAAAACCATACAGTCCAGCCTTTATTGTGCCTTTTCACATACAAAGAAGCAATCCCATCCCAATTTGGCGTCGGGGCGATGTATGCCTTAACCTATTGCCTCCTATTGTTGCATTTACATTCTAGACGCTTATCAATGGTTTTACAGCAGATCTAGACTTACTTTAAGGACCGGATTCCACCAAAGCGGAGCGGAGCGGAGACGAGAGGAGATGTGTAGCGAAGCTGGCAGGCTATTTCCACTAATGCGAAGCGGAGAATAGCGGAGAGGAGATGCGTAAGCTGTCAGTCTATTGCTGTCTATAGAACACCGCACCGTTCTGCACAGATCCGATATCAAATTCTATAGTAATTAATGACGGCTGGATAGCTACCACCATCTTACCCAAGTCTGTCGCTATAACAACAATGTTAACAGCATTGTTGTGTTCCGGCAGTTAGAGGTAAGATAGCCAGTTCCTCCGTGCTTGAGGCTTCCGGGTGAAGCTCGCTTCCACCTTCGGCCTGATCATCACTTATCATCAGGTAGATACAGGCCAAGAGCTTCCTCGTTGTGGATAAAAAATAAACTAGTCACTTCTTTTCTCTTTTCCGCTCGATCCACTTCCACCGAAGCGGAGCGTAGTGGAGATGTAGAAATAATGAATTCCGATTGGTTAATAAAAACACTTATCTTCTCTGCTCCGCCCTGGTGGAACCGGGCCTAACTCTTCTGACAGTCTGGTTATTCTTAACATTCTGACGGCTAATTGCTATTCAAAGTTTAATCGATTCTGGGTCTTGGTGTCATTGTATTGCAAATCTGCGCTAACTGAAATATACTTACAACATTGTTGCATTCATACCCTGTAAAATATAACCCAATTCGTAAGACAGGTGTCAAAATCCATAATCTCTCTAGCTATCTCTTTCTAACGAGTAACTGCATTGTATTTTGGAATAGGTAACTTTAAACGCTGTTAACTTCAAGTAAGATACGTGCTACGTCTGTCGACAGGTTTTTCATTCATGTTGCCTGTTACAAAAATTATGATCAAATAGGTACGTCACCCCTCTTAGCCCATTATTTTTCAACCGACTTCAAAAAAGGAGGAGGTTCTCAATTCGACCCGTATGTTTTTTTTTTTTCTATGTTTGTTATGCGATAACTCCGCCAATTATGAACCGATTTGAACAAATCTTTTTTCGGCGTATAGGTAATACCTCAAGGGTGGTCCCATTTAAATTTAATAATAAAAAAAACAACCCACAAGGGTGGAAAATTGGGGATGAACTTTTTTATACGCAATATCTCCGCCGATTATAAACCAATTTGATCGATTATTTTTTTATTGAATAGGTATTATCAAAAGGGTCGTTTCATGCGAATTTGAAGAAAATATTTCACCCCCAAGGGTGGAAAATTGGGGATGAACTTTTTTATACGCAATATCTCCGCCGATTATGAACCAATGTTTTTTGGTCTCAGTGTACTGCCTACCTTCAGTGGTAACATCAAGGTTATAATTAGTTAACTAAAAAGCAAGAAATAAGTAAAATTTTATAAAAAAAAACCGACTCCAAAAAACCTACACTAAAACGTAGAAAAATAATTACTAATTACCTACTTATTTATTAGGACGAATTATTATTATTTATGTAGGTATACCATGATTGATACTTTTGGAGTCGGTGCAGGCAAACTTTACATGTTTCATAATCTTGGCACGCGTTGCATAGCACGCGTTATGGTCCTTTGGGTAACCTTGAGCCACCATATCATGTCCATAGTCATTAAGTGGTACATACATAATTATAAAATATGTTTATTGAGGTTGCTGGCGCTGGATGCAGGCCGCTACCAACCGTGCAATGTGGGAGTCATTGGCGGAGGCTTATGTTCAGCAGTGGACGTCCTGTGACTGAAATTATGATGATGTTTATTAATGTTTTATGGTAGAAAATTAATATCTTTTTTGTCACCAGGCGGTCGATTCTGCTCATTCTCGCCTTGCATAGAGCAAGTGCAGCGGACGTGCTCAGCGCTGCAGGAGCACGGCTTCGAGGAGCTGACGACGATGGAAGTGCTGCAGACCGAGCTCAAGGTCACCAGGAGGACCGTGCCTGTGAGGGACTTGTCCTTCTTGAGACACAAGGTAAGTTATAGCTAGGTAATAAGATTATTAGCTAGCAATATTTTCTTCTCCAGGTTAGTTAGTATTGGTTAACTTTGAATTCATTATTACACAAAAAGTGACTGCCTAAGATGTGATCTGATCCCACACACTTATCATTTTTCTACAAAAATTTAAAGATACCTAAGATTATGATTGATGTATTGTGTGCAAAAAGTCATGAGAGAGCTTTCCGCATATGTTATAAAAATGTTTAATATTATTTTGTTAAAAACTTACCTAGTTCTAAAATGTTCCCATTTATTTCTCATTCGAAAACTAAAATTACTGGCCATGGTAAAACCTTAAAATCTCAAGAAATGTATGAATCAAAAAATATGGTTCTCTGAAACCAACCTCCAATTTACTCGATGGAAATACAACGAGCCATTCCTAGAATTGAACACAAGTTCCCGCGAAATTGAAACAATTACGAAGTGCCAAGAAACGCACGTCACTCATGGTGGGTCCTTGAAAACGGCAATTCCGAAAGCAGCTGAGCTGAGATTGACGGCGAAGAATGCGAGCGGCACATAGACATATATGTACTAGACATGCTGTGGACAACATGTGTAGTACTGTTATAGATGTTATAGCTAACCTAAGATGAGCGCTATTATATCGTTTTATCGAAGCATTTTATCGATATTAGACGACGACGATATTAATATTAGACCATACATTTGTCATCTAAAATTATCGATAAAATTATACTGTGGCGCGCATCCTTGGCCGGCTGAACTAAGATACCTACTGCTCACTAGGGTTGTGATTGTTATCATAACTTAATTTTAGTCGATTGTGAGCGAGAGAAAAGAGAAGATGTGACAGCAAATCCGCGAACACTGTCGACAAACTCGTAACACTTAATTTAACGTTTAATGAGCAAAACATAAAACGTTTATTGTTTACGAGTTTTTTTAAAACTCTTTAGTTTGTCTAGTTACTTAGAAATCTTTGGATCACTATAAACCCACTGTAGCACTGTTTCATTCCTACATTTTTGTCTGTGCTAAAACATTGCCCAGAGCGAATGCAATTCTCTGATTGTTTGAAAGTGCTAAACATTTTTCACACATCAAAGAAAAACACAGTGAGAAAACGCCATGACCCCAACAGTGCCTGACCTCTAACGATGGCTCACGTATGAAAATTGCATTTTCTTTAGCACTACGAAATTGCCGTAAACAACTCAACCGCTGATGGTCTCAATTCTGGTGCTCTTTGAATCTTAATATTCGACGTCTCGCTCCCACAACTGAGCTAGTCTCTTTGGGGAAAAGGACGGGGTGTTTTAAAGATAATGTGAGGCCAGGATTAAAGCCTGTATGACCTCGGCTATACCTCTTATTACTTAGTAAGTTATGGCCAGGCCCGCGGACGCGTCGCGGATCCATCAGAGCCTAACGAGTAGGTAATTGACAGCGAGCGGCGTCTAAACACACGCTGGGGTTATTGTAGATGAAAATAATTACTAAACTAGCCCTTGCATTCTTAGATATAGATTAGATAAGTATTTTCACAACTAAAAAGTCTAATTACATAAGTGAGATAGGTAATTGAGTTAGGCAATTGAAGTCTTTAAAACTGCTATATTTATTGGTATACCTCAATAAATAAAATAAAATATTCGTTTAACTCTACCATAAGTTTAAATCTAAGTAAATAAATAAATAAATTCTACTTCCAATTGATTTTATTTTGATATCGTTAAGTGGACCAATTTATCTATATCTATATATATAAAAATGAAACCCGTTTCGCGTTGTCACGGCATCACGTGTGAACGGCTGAACCGATTTCGATAATTCTTTTTTTTAAATGTTTGTGGAAGTCCAAGGATGGTTCTTACGGAAAAAAATATTAAGAAAATCTCTACGCTAAGGCGGTACGAAGTTCGCCGGGTTAGCTAGTACTTATAATAAATCTGTAGAGAGGTCAATCCTGTACATGAAATATATTTTCAGAATAACTATCAGGGGGTGATTAGTGATCGATACTGATGCCAAAAATGCAATCAGTAAAATTTTTGTCTGTCTGTCTGTCTGTCTGTCTGTCTGTCTGTCTGTCTGTCTGTATGTTCCTTATAGAAACAAAAACTACTTGACGGATTTTAACGAAACTTGGTACAATTATTCTTCATACTCCTGGGCAGGTTATAGGATACTGAGGAATTCCCACGGGAACTGGAATCAGCGGGAAAATCCTTTTGTATGAAAAATCTAAACCGCTTAAGTTAGACACTTGAAATTTGGCATGCAGGTACCTCAGTAAACTTAAAGCTTATTTACAACAGGATATTGCAAAATTCCCACGGGACCGGGAGTTAGCGGGAAAAAACATTTGTATGAAAAATCTAAACCGCTTAAGTTAGACGCTTGAATTTTGGCATGCAGGTACCTTAGTAAACTTAAAGCTTAGTTACAACAGGATATTGCAAAATTCCCACAGGAACGGAAGTTAGCGGGAAAAAAACATTTGTATGAAAAATCTAAACCGCGTAAGATAGACGCTTGAATTTTGGCATGCAGGTACCTTAGTAAACTTAAAGCTTAGTTACAACAGGATATTGCAAAATTCCCACGGGAACGGGAGTTAGCGGGAAAAAACATTTGTATGAAAAAAGATGAAGGGGGGGTAAAACGAGATCCACGCGTACGAAGTCGCGGGCGGCCGCTAGTTATGAAATAAAATAATTGAAAGCGTCTTACAAAGTAAGACTAATAAATTCCAGAAAAAGCTCACCGTTTTTACTCAATGAGACGATATTGCAGATTCTTCTGAAATTAAACTGCTGTGTTCTATACTGATCCAGTGATTTTGATTTTAAAGAATCTTCCTCGATATTTTCTCTCAAATTTTTTATTTTTATAAAACAGACTTGTTTGACTCTTCCTGACTTCGTATCATTACTTGTGTCATCTTGAAATCTAAATGGGCAAATATAGAATTAAATAATCTTTAAGATATTCCCTGTTATAAATACAAATTTTACCAGCATAATGGGGCAATATCTAAGTCTAATTAAAATTATATGCTCACAACATTTAGTTTGGGACTAGAAGCGCAGTGTAAAATGTCCAAGGATATTTATTTATTTGCTCATTAAAACTCTGCAGTGATCCACAAGAATGGTGAAAACCAAGGTTGCAAATGGAAGGTATCAATCAAAGGGCAAACACGTCTTCCCTTCAACCGTGAATGGCGCATCGGATATGAATGGCCGAACACACGGATATAGAGCTGATCCGACGGATAATTGGGTATTTACGGATATGTGGACCCTTATGGTAGGGTTGCCTACAACGTTAATCTCGTTTTTGTTTAAGATAGTGTCAAAAACAATAAAGTAGCTGCTGCCCTCGAAGATATGAAACTGTCGTCGTAATTTGCATTCTCATAACTAAAAAATTAATCTTTTAAAGTATCATTTCAAATTTCGATAGAATTGAGATAATAATATAAATTCCTTATAAGTGACAAGCCAGCAGCTGACTGCTGTATGCTGCAGACTATGTAGTGCTTATTTATTTCCTAAATTTGAAAATCAGTCCATGACGCTTATAATTTCAAACATTGCATAAACATTTTGACTTACTCGTAATTGGCTTATGCTGGATCAAAATTCAAAAAGTTTGTCACACTGGTTTTAGTTTGTTAAAAGCCTTCCTAAACGATAGTTAAAGATATGCTGTACTCTACTTAAATGTTCAAGAAATTATAAATCTGGCAGCCCTACATACAGCTGACTGCACTCAATGCGCTCGTTCATCTCGGATGGACGTTGATTGAACTTGTAAACTTATAGATGGGAACTGTCCTTTTTCGTACTACTCCAATATGCGCCTCAATGGGGCCAGAAATCACAAGTGTATGGCGAACCACCATTGACGTTATGGGCGATGGGATTGGAATTAATTGGTGTGTTTTGATGGCGAATTAAGCTTATGTTAACGATTGAATGTTAGGATACTGCCTTATCTTTTAACGCGAAAAAATATACAAGGCTAATAAAGGCAAGAAGGCCGAGGACGGTAGAAAATAAAACAAAATAACATACTGTAATTATTAGTAAAATATCTTATTTAGTTACCTGTGAGGAATACCTTGGATATTATACCTTTTCTCTTGAAAACTGAAGAGTGATATTATTGTTTTACTATTTGATAATAATAACCTACATACAGTAAATCGAGAGAGTCAAGTAAAAAGCGAGAGTCGATTGAAAGTAATGATCCTCTATCTATCACGTAGTTTACCACCTTTGGAGCCTAATATAGCAGATGTCGAATTGGTATTCCAGCAGATACAATAATGTGTCAGATCAAATTGCAATAACCATACAGAGCAAGCTGACGTATCACCGGTGAACCCTCGATACGATCATATTCCTTCCATGATTTTAATTCAGACACTATTTCCACCGTCATAAACTTCACATTCCACTACCAAAACTGGGTAGTATCGCCTGAACTCCTCGATATGATAAGTTTTCAATTTCGCAAGGATCCGTGGTTTGGCAATATTGTACCTTGCTGTGACGTCATAGAGTGCATTAAGGGGTGACGTCAGTCGATATCGGTGACATATCGGCCGGTGGATACGTCACGCGCGCCGTTTGTCGCGAGCGGTCACGTTTCGTGGACGGTAGCTAAGGGATGCGTGTTGGTTTTTTATCGATATTCTTTATGTGGCACGATTGCTAGCGGTGGAGATACATGGAAGCTCATTCAATCCTAGTGATAGACTAAAGCCGCCTTTAAAAACCTTTTCTTCTCTTGGTACCACTATACCATTATAAGAGTTGATAAACCCTAAATTAAGAGGCGATATAAAGGATGATGACCTATGATCTTAATCTTTTTTTATCCTCAACAATGAAGGTCTTTGCCTGCATCTCACTTGATGGAAAGTGATGATCAGGTCGAAGGTGGAAACCGGAATCCTCAACTGTCGGAACACAACAATGCTGTCAAACCCCCATAATGATGTGTATAAAAAGTCAAGAGGTTAAAAATATAAAGTTAAATGATGTCAAATAAACGCTGAAAATTAATAGATAAAAGCAAAATATTATCGATATTCCATTCCCACAACACATCCCTACAAACAAAGCCCTAGGCAGCCGTGGGAAAATCTGAGAGCCTTTTTAAAATCTAGCTAAAGCCAAGTCTGTGCTCGTACATTATAGGTCCATCATTAGATTACCAGCGCCTTAAATGTGCCTTTGCCTATTTCGGCTTCTGATACATTGATCCCCAATATGATTAGCCATTGTCTTGCTCGGGCTATCTTGTGTGTGTTTACTCTATAAATCTATGGGTCACCGTGTTCTGATTCTGTATCTGGAGAAATGTCAGTTCCAAAATGTGAATATTATTCAATATTTTGATACGAGACTTTAAAATTGATAGGGTTTCCATGCATTGCTTTGTTCGTGGGATATAAATGATTTTTTTAGAATTCAGAGCTAGGAATATTCCAATAGATATCTGCACTGGAATTCTCGGTTACTTTAGTAATAGCTTATCACATTAAAACTCATAAAACTCATTTATTTATGCAAGAAGGCTTTTAAAAAGCACTTTTACACGTCCCAGTATTAACCCTACCACTGCTTCAGGACAATAAATGGGCCAGTGCTGAGAAGAAGCAGCGCAAGAAACTCAGTCACATTAGCCCAAAATAAAAAATATTGAAAGCCCAGTCCTCTTTGCAGCTGTGAAAGTAAATTGTGCCAAGTTAGCACGGAATTATCTACCTGGTGTACAAACCCTACGATAGCGAGGTGTGCATGGGAAAATGAAAGCTATTTTACAGGCAATAGTATCATTTTTATTGAGATTCAAGCTTAGTTGAACCTGGGTGGGCATACATTTCCAGGAGGTATATGTATGAAGCCAGGAAAAAAACAAATGTTAGCGCGAGCTAAAGGAGCACAGCGCCAGCTGTTATCCCAAATAGAAAATATGTTTTACTTACCATTGTTCTTGGTGGACTTGCTTTTCACTTCACACTCTGGGATGGATAATTTCTTCCGAGGTTTATTTCATTATTTCATGACAAAAAATTTAAAAAGTAGCAACACTTTTTAATTTTTTTTCCAATGACTTACGTCATGTTCCTACAGGTTATACAAGTGAATTCTGTAGCTTGACCTCCATATTGTATCGTTAGCTATTGCAAGGAACTAACTAGTTGCGAGCTATTAAGTGCTCTCTCCGTAATTTCGCCAGCAAAATAGCTCAGATAGGTATTATAAACGACGTAATTACTCAATCTCTGGCCTTATGTAACTCAAGTAACTCAATTATCCGCCTTTGCAGTAAGGGCTAAGTGTCCTATTATATTGCAACGTTCGTATCAAGTACATAATGCATGAGAACATTCTCAATTCAGATAATTTGAAATAAACACTAGAAGTACCTAAATGTTTGCTATTATATTCGTCTTCTTGTCCTGGAGACATAACTCTCCCTTATTGACTTCCCTGGAGAAGAGGAAGATATCAGAAACTACATACTACCTATACGCTGGTTCGTGATTGTAATATGTTATGATGTTAGATGATGTGTACTGACTGGTATAAAGATAGAGCACGTAAGAGAAGAAAATGAATGTCTTATAACGCGATATAAAAGATTGAAGTAACATTTATGCCCGTTTTCACATCCCTAATTTTTAAGTACCCCCAATGAAAACAAAATTCCTATGTGTTACCATAGATTGGTGTCACTTAAAAATTAGGGACTGATGGTGAAAACGGGCATGAATCTCTCTAATAATTTTGTTAATACTCGTATTAAGTTAGGTAATCTAGTTGAAAAGTACTGTTTCTCACCAAAGAATATCAACCTAATTGATAAATAACCATCAATTTATGGTTCCAAACCAGATATCACCTCCCCCACGGTATCAATCATACTCCAGTCTAGTAAAATCGAACCAACCCAAATAAATCCCCCGAACTTTCACCTCGGCTGATAACCGAATACGGCATCGAACCCCGAACCGCGATAGCTAATGCTGCACGAAGTTACAAATCATAAGGGCTGGCTAATTGCCTGTCATGGGGAGTATAGGAAACTATACATGGTGTTAGTAACTATACTAAAATTGAGAGTAAAGCGTAGGCAATAAAAAATAGGTTACAATGGCCACCATAGGTCCATAGGAAATTGTTAAACAATGCTTCAATTACAATTAACCCAAAATCCTTAGCTAAAATCATTTATTTTTATATGTTCTCTCTAATAATTGTCACTTAGTACGCAATAAAGATTTGAATTTGAAAAAAAAAATCGACTCTTGTTAAAACTCATAATTTTTTTGCAAGTAAATAGGCTTCTAAAAACATTACCTTTCTTCTGGCGCAGTCAGGTAAAAAGGGCTTTTACACGTGTCAAATACCTACCACCACTTCGGGACAACATGTATTAAAGAGTTCAGAGTAGAACTTCTAATAAAAAATATTTTATGAGATTTTAATGGAACAATATGATGGTGTAAAGATGCGAGTACAACCTGTGCACTAGTGTTCTAATGTCAGAGCTAGCGTTGAAATAGATGCTATGACTACTTGAGTACCTATGATAAAGGACTAGCATTAACTGACTGGAAACGAGCCAGCAACTTAGTAAGATGACTTACAACAGAAAGGCATACTTAACAATACCAGTGAATCTCTTCTAATATGAGAGGCATTTTCATGGAGAAATTATAACATGTAGTAGAACTAAGTTAGATAAATCTTATCGAAATTATAAGCATTTCATGTTACCATATTTTTCAGAAACTTGTAAGCAACAAATCTTGTAGTGATGAGAAAATATCCTTATATAATACTAGCTTTCCGCCCGCGGCTTCGCCCGCGTGGAATTTTGTCTGTCACAGAAAAACTTTATCGCGCGCGTCCCTGTTTCAAAAACCGGGATAAAAACTATCCTATGTTCTTTCCCGGGACTCAAACTATCTCTATGCCAAATTTCATCAAAATCGGTTGCGAGGTTTAAGCGGGAAAGCGTAACAGACAGACAGACAGACAGAGTTACTTTCGCATTTATAATATTATAGTTGGGATGTATGGCAAGATATTCTATAAGTCTTTTAGCTCTCGTCTTAGATTTCTATTGAATAAAATAATCACCGGCTTTCGATGCCTAGGTATCCTTTTGTGCTGAAAATAAAGTCTAAAATATGTTGCATCATTTGTGTTGTGTAATACGATACTTGTTTATTAACTGCACTTTTTAAATAACGAAATGCAACTCTCCATCTAAAATGAGTGATTGAAGTCACTAGTTCCCAAGGATTAAAATGCGAAAACAAAACAGCTCCAAATCCAGCACCAATTACGAATATGATTTATCTGTGCGCAGACGCAAGCACAAAGCGCGCGCGTTCCCACATTACTTACCGCGTGAGTGATCGGCGGACCACCTTTGTGGCCGCCGAATATGGCGGGATAGTCAAAACAGTGAGTACAAAAAGTTATCATCAAGCTAGACACTGAGGCATCTTAAGGGGATGGAATAGATCATATTTTGCATCAATTTACAGTTTGAATTCATACCTACTAGCTGTAGGTACATGTCATATGTTCACAACTTCATACGAGTGGAAATCTTCTTCAACGAATATACACGTTCTTACTTAATCATTCTCCTGGTCCATGTCATCTGTCAACTTACCCATCTCTTCTTCGACCGTTCTATTCCTCTCCCACTCCATCAGTCTCACCATCTCCTTCTTCGTCAATAGAATCAAATCAATTCCCAAAACGAATCCCGTCTTCAGTCTCGCACAACCCAAAATCACTCAAGATCGTTCCAATTACAATCACCTACAGTTACTTTACGGGAATGACATGACGTCTCATTGTCGGACAGCCGATCGCAGTTATCGGTCTCGATCGCTTCTATTGAATCTCGTACTTTTTACTAAGGGTCACGGGCTTCCCAGATCGGGCAGATAGTGCCAATAAACAATTTTTGTTCTTTCAACGTTGGTTTTTGTTGTTATTTGAAGAATCCTCGTTATAGCTATTTTGGCGACTAATGCTACGATATGTGTTAGCTACCTAGATGCATGAGTCAAGAACTCATATATCTATGTATCAATGTTTAAAGTAGCAAAATAATTTGACTTTCTAGCGTCCCCGCGCGCGTCAATTTTGCTGTATCAACATTTATCTATACCGCATCGATTGCGAAATACGCAAAACCCTAAAAAGCTTATTTTCTTTCGATGTTTGACTAGAAAATATCTATCAATTAGGTAATTGCTAATTTTGACTATATTGGAAACTTCGCGCTATGAAACCTTAAATAAATAGGTCATCCCCTAAAGATCTGGGATGTGACATCGAATTGATCTATAATGACGTTAGGACATCCAATTCTAATCGCTATACGGGTCACTTAATCAAAGTCGCCGATATAGTCCAGCGTTTGCCAACTTGATCTAAACAAAGCGAATCATGTCAGTGTAACACTGCTGTGGTGACGTGACGCAACGCATCGACAGCCGTGGCGAAAGATGCGCGCGCGCGTGAAATCGCTCGTTATGGCGCTTGTATAAACGCCTAAGTTGGACTTTGAAAGCTCTAGTGTGAGATATGTTGATGTTGATGGACAGATCTCACTCACAATTTCAATATAGAAAGTGGGAGACATAATATCCTACAGTTTTGTAAAGAGTTTTTCCTTCTTACCCAAACAGTATATTGGATCAAAAAAATCTAGTAAAAAGGGTTAAACTATCAAATAGTACAGTAAACAGTCATCCCATTCGGTAAACCAACGATCTGGTGATCTAGTGAAGCACCAAGATAAGGGCATCGCAGGAGTGATGGTTGTTGGGTCTTTTGTCTAGCACGGCATTAGGTTGAAGCGAAACTATAACTTCAAAGACTTTTGCATAGACTTTTACCTTCATTTATTGAATGGGAACGCGGCATTAATCTCCTCACCAGTCTATTAGTTACCTAGTTACAACGGGTGATCTATATAGCTTTGTAAATCAATAGCATTATCTCGCAACATCGTTTTCAATTCCCTTTTAATACCAGCCGTAACGCTATCTCTTCAAATTGTTTCGTCCAACATGGCTAACCTTTCTGGGCCTATCAACAGCCTGAGAGGATGAGCAAGCTCATCTGACGATTGGGCAATTCATCCCACCACTACTGCTCCTCTGTATCTACTCAGGTTCTACAGTTTGGCTGCCAAAAAACTATAACCAATCAAGACCAACTGGGCTAGGAAAATAAAGAATGTCTTCTTCATTATAATATAGTAATGCAGACATGGGGCTCATTTCGCAAAACAACCCACTGTTCTTTCCTGTTTAATTATTACAAATGACTATAATTACAGTGAGTCTGAGGAAAGGGCTGAAGCCCAAAATACAGTTATCGTTATTCCGAAGCTTAAGATTCAGAGTTAATCTCTCTATTCTCGTTTATTTTTCCGCTAAATCGGCATTTTTTTATTGCTTCCTCATATACTTTCATGATCGCCTTAGTTAGCAGTGATGTAGCTGTTATCACCTCACTGTGGCCTATCCTTGCCAAACCGATCGTATCGCCGCATCCACGCCCTATATACCATCTGCAGTCTACATTCGACTCCGACAAAGCTTCACCGTTAGAAATACGATCTATAAATCGGCACCTTGACAAAATAATAGGCCAGACGTTATTCTAGCTATTAACGCCTCGAAGATATATTGGTTCTACCCCAATCAGATAGATGTTTTAATACAACCTGCTGGCTTGTAATAGAAATTTCTAGTCGGCAGTTTAACTGAGCGTTTCATTAGCGGCTTTAATGACTGCGTTCGATGTAATACAGGGGATTGGATGGGAGGGTAAATACGGACGATTATTGTTTGATTTACAACTGTTGCTGAGCTGAAGTTGAATTGGAATGTGAGAGCTTTCATATGAAGTAGGGTTTGACGTTTGTTCTCTAACAAGGAATTTCTGAATGAGGAAAATGCTTAGAAAGTTTACCTAGTAGGTAATGTTGAATTTAGTTTTTATATTCTTAACAATATTCATTGGCTAGATGACTTTTACGGAAAATTAAACTAATACTATCCTGTGGTAAAATACGTAAGTTGCTATTTTATCTTAGTAAAATATTCGCGCAAAAAACGCTTCGCTAAGCCTGCATTCAGGGTTAGCTTATTATTTCCTATTAACAATGATGTAAAAAATAATGACGTTGTCTTTAATAACATAAATATTGAAATTATATTTACAAAACGATGCAGGCCCATTTGCAAACGTCAGACTTAATATCTCAATTAAAAAGGCTATCGTAGCAGACACTTTATTTCTACGGTGTGACTTTTACACCTGCACTGATATTGGATCATTATTTTAAAAATATGTTTCTGTCTTTGCTGTTTCCAGTCCCAACACGCTATCTGGAACGATTTGTTTGTCCACATGTCATCGTTTCTGCAGTCATATTTTATTCTCTAGTAGATTTTGTCACGCAGGGCTTAGTATTGATATTGATTAGTCGTTTACTTTTGAAATGCAAGTTATATTTAACTTTGATTTGTAACTTCATTGATGTAGAAATAGTTGGCCACTTGATATAGATTTATATTTATGATTGATTTAGGTTCATGCTAAAATCATGGTTTTTCTTTTCTTTTCATCATCATTTTTTGTTTGAACCTATAGGTTAACTGCTTAACACAAACCTTCAAGTGGTACACAGAAAAATTTCGCACACTTTTTTCATCCAGCCACTGCCAACTATCATTCATTCAGGATTTTATCATAGTAAAGCAGAATTAAGGCTCTTATCCTCACACAAATAATGTATTCTACAGTGAAGACGCCTTCACTATTTGCCTATATTACCAAGTAAGCGACAGACCCAAGCGTCAAACACAAACTCGTGATATTTTACATTATATTGCTTAGAAGGGCTTCAAAATCGTGCCAAATGATAAGTCCTCCAAATGGCTGCTGTTATCTAGTGCAGCCTTTTGCATACAGCTGCAAATGTATTGATTTCAAAACGCTCCGGTATTGTGCAAATGAAGAACGGCGCGCTTCGTGCATGCTCCCGCACGTACGTGTTTGTTTAAGGCCTCGGTATATTGGCAAGTTCTGATATCATTTTTGAATTAATTAATCGGGTATTTTAGTGGTGGGAACAGAAAGATCTCTGGCAGTTTTCTACTGTGCTTCCGAGGGTCCCCTGTTTAGTCCCAAATCTGGGTAGTCACTGGTAACATTGAGTTGAGCAAAATACCTAACGGTGATGCCGTCTCGGCGTAGGGGCTCCTGGGAAGGGTAATCCACAACAACGGGCTATGTAATATTCTCGACTGAAAGGTATTCCTTTCTCCTAATTTACTAGTTACAGCCAGGAATAGTTAGACCCTTTTCAGGGGCGGGTAGTCTCGAAGCAGTCTCGTTTTCGAAAGACCAAAATTTAGTCATATAGATACTTATCGACCTGCGTATTGTATTATAATTGCAAGACCGCTGAAGAGACTTGTACTATACAAAAAATACTTGTAATTTTTAAAAGTAATAAATCAATAGAAATTAATTTTTATGATTCGCAATAACACACCTTTACGCCACTAGTTAGTGAACGGTCCCACTCAATCCACATCTGATTTACAGTAACGTCATCTGGATGACGAATGCGATGCGCCGACGCTTGCGCAACGCGTCAACTTGGCGTTTACATTCTATTAACCTCTGTTTAATGTTTAGAGCGTCGTTTATCGCTATATTTATGACAACAATAAATATTATTCTCGATTTAATATCGAAAAATTAATGTTTCTTAATAACACATAATTTTGACTGCAATAAATTATATTTCTCTGTCAGGGAATAAGATTTGATCCATAAGAGACATCATTCGTTTAATATTATTTGCTGGTTACAAACAGTCCATAGCCAATTTCTGTGGCATCAATGGGGGATGAGATGATGATGTGCCCGTAGTTTTTTTCTATAGGTCATCATCATCATCATCATTTCAGCCATAGGACGTCCACTGCTGAAGCTATTAATAGCTCATATAACTATGTATGGTTGTCCACAGTTACGCGCACAAAACATTTCAAAATTAAATTTCAATTCATTTATTTGCATACGGAGTGTAGAGAATTTCTTATCATTAATACAAAAAGTGCTTAAAACTTAGTGACCTAGTTAAGGTATTGCAAAGGTTTACGTATACAATTCATAAATTGCACCCATCCTAGTTGTATACCTCTAGCAAGGTGTTAAATTGTTATTCTGGTTTTAGAAACACAAATCTGATTACAATACACTTTACACTACAATACTACTTTACAATACGCGTTGTTTTACTGAAACTAATATATTGCTTAGGCTGAGTTGCACCGCCTTATATTTTAACCGTAACAATAACATTAACCGGTGCTTATTGTATTGAGTTTGACAGATTTTTGACGTTTGTCAAAGTTAAAGTAAGATGGTGCAACTCGGTCTTAGGTTGAGTTGCACCTAGGGTTGCCAGGTCCAAAATAAAAAAAGCCGGACTCTGTGCTTCATTTGGCCGGACATTTTACCCTAAAAGCCGGACAAGTGACGGGGGGGGAAGGGTGCAATTAGTGTCATTGCTCACGAGTGAGTAGTGTCATCGTCGTATCATCGGTTGCCCAACATAACATCCTGATGCGTGCGCTTCATATTATTCTATGGCTCAACTTTCGCCTGGCGCAGCAGGCCACATAAAAAGCCTAACAAAAGCCGGACAGGCCGGACAAGACCGTAAAAAGCCAAACATGTCCGGCTAAAGCCGGACGCCTGGCAACCCTAGTTGCACCACCTAATTTTGACCGTAACAATAACACTAACCTGTGCTTTTTGTATTGAGTTTGACAGATTTTTGACGTTTGTCAAAGTTAAAGTAAGATGGTGCAACTCGGCCTTATTGTTTTGTATCTTTAGAGTCAAGTGTATTTTCTCTATATTCGATTATATTAGCGTAAATTCCGACCTAACGCTGCAGCTACACCCAAAGTGTTGAATTATTTAATTGTATATTTTCATCACGACTTTGCCATTAATTGCGTTAGTTACAGGAGTAAATAAAAGGTCGTTTTGTTTCATTTACATACATAAATATCGCGTCAAAAATTATCGCAATGATATGCAGCGATGGCAGATAGTTAGCACAAAGTGCCGTTGATGTTAATTGTGTTTAGATAATATCTGGTTAAAAACTAGTTATTTAGTTAAATTGAATGCTAGTTGAGTAGAGAGAGAATAGAGATTGAATATTTGAGCCCACATTTTGTCAAATGTTTGCTTGACTTATGATTTAGTAGTAGGCAGGAAATTATATTCTTCATTTTTTCAAGTTTTCAGTTGATCAGTTTTAACCAAACTTAGAAAAAGTAGACTTACATAATGTGTTTTAAAATGACTGTGTGCTTCACTTGGTAACGTAACTCTACCGAGTCCTCAGAGTCAGGAGAGCCACGAAGGTGTAGTCTTAGTCTAGGCGCAGGCTAAAGACTTTTAGTTGGTCGATAGTTGGGCCGGGCTGTTAATCAGTATGGAGATGTATGAAAGTGCGCACATTACACCGGTATCCGGCCGATTCTTCATACAAATTAGAATCGGGCCCAACTATCGGCCAACTTAAAGTCGGTGGTCTGCGCCTAGGCTTATTTATCCTAACTATAGTGACGTAGCTAGTGCAGGCACAAACAACAAACATTTATGAGCACATGTCGCTGTCCCGCAGATTCGGGATCATTTGCGTTGCGGATTTACAGCGCGGGATAGAGTCGTCACATGTAGTGCAGCGCTAGGCAATAAATTAGCTCCCCGAGGAGTGTTCCCACGGCGCGCACTATCAAGATTGCCTGCCCAGGGAATGGGGACTAGTGATGTGCCGATGCTGTGCGGGATTTGCAATGCTCATAGTCTAGACAACATTTTTATGTGTGTGTTAGTTTGGTAGGCCTAGAAATATTAACGTTTTCGTTTTGCTGTGACTGTTCGCTGATTTTTAATAAAAATAGGGTATAGCAGTAAAACTTTAGCTAGATTCTGTTGATGATGATAATGACAATAATCTGCAAAGCAAGCTATTCATTATTTTCAATTGTAGGCTAAATAGTCTTTAATAAGCAAACGTGTGATCTTAAAAATCCCAAGATCGCAAATTATTTACCCAAAATTAAAAATATGTGACTTTTATAAAATATCCTGAACTCCAATTTATAACTGCCACGTCACCCCATCACTACCAACGAAATGCTTTATTTTCCCACTCGATTTATTTCGCGCGACATTTTGTTACGTTTTGTTAGCTGTCACTCCTCACACTCGGCTGCGCTCGCGCCGCGGAAATTTATGCCCGATACACATTGTATTGGGACTGCAATGGGCTAGTTCAGGACTTCCCAAACTTTCTTTTACTGTGGTGCCCTAAGGAATTTGCCAGTTTTGTGCGACGCTCTCTCCCTCTGATCAACTTTTATGGCGAACTAACTGTGCCTGCGACTTCTAAGGCGTGTGAAAAACCTCTATCACCTAGCTAGGCTATAAGTATAAAAAATAGTTTACGAACTACCTTCTGAATACACACATTTCATGAGAGTCGCTCAAGCCGTTTCGGTTGAGTTATGTTACAAACACTAGCTCTGGCACGAAGTGATATTTATTTTATTTTGTTGAATGGCTAGAAATGAGAAAGAATGTGTATGCTTTTCTAAGCATAGCTTCTCAAAACGGGGCTCAAGTTTGAAATTGCCACTCTAGTCTGTTTCTCTACATTTATTTTCGATCGCCTCACGACGGCCTTAGAACATTAAATGCCATGTCCTAGGGCGCGGCGACACTTAGTTTGGGAAGCCCTGGGCTAGTTTATAAGTCGCACGGAGAAATGTTGCCTCGAAAACTCATATTTTTACATTCACCACTCGCTAAGCTCGAAAGCGGGATTGTTTTGCAAATGTGTACCAAAGCGAGCTAGATGCTAAACTTGTATGTATTTTGTCTTGGAATTTCCATAATGAAAGGTTTGTTGGTAATAATATCGGAAATGTATGTTGCGATTGGTTGCAATTTACATAACCCAAAGGTTTCAAAAAACAGAAATAAAAAATCTCCACTTCTAATCTTCAAGAATATTTTAAAAATATTTCTTACTAGCTGACCCGGCGAACTCTGTTCCACCTTAAAGGCAATAAATAAGCCATCGCAATTTTTCCTTATTTGCTCACCGTTTAGACCCTCCCTGGACTACGACGAACATTTTAAAACCAAAATTAGCTCAATCGGCCCAGCCGTTCTCGAGTTTTAATCAGACTAACGAACAGCAATTCATTTTTATTTATATAGATAAACACTTCTTGGACTTTGAACTGCAAGGTTTAGAAGAAATGGGTAGATCAATAAATCTACATATATATCCTGTATAATCGCAACCAATAGAGTTGATAGACTATTTGTTTGATGCAATTTTTACTTTATAAAATTGCGAACATTTCTGAGTAAGTACCTTTATTGCATATCATATCGTACATCATACCCACACCTCACAATAAGTTACACACAATAGTAACCGCATGTTTTTGAAATAACAAGCCGCGTACCGAGCTATGGCTTATTATAATAACTCGATAAGTAATGGGAATATACCTGACATTCTGATTATATGTCCTTTCAATAGAACACGATAAACGCCGATCAAGATGAGATTCTGTTGGTAACGAAATGGTTGACATTTAGTGGTATTGTGAACCCCATGCCCCAGTGCAATATGGACAAGGATTTGATTTTAAGATGCCGATATAAAATGCCTTAAACTAGACTTGATTAAAAATTGTGATAAGTGTAATATACTGAGCTCAATAGTGATAAATGTAGAAGCATTTTACCCTTACTGACGTTTATTAGTGTGCTACAGTTGTCCTTCCTACTAATATTATAAATGCGAAAGTTTGTTGGATGTTTGTTGCTCTTTCACGCAAAAACTACTGAACGGATTTTGTTGAAACTTCACAGTATTATTGTTTATAACCCAGAATAACATATAGGCTATAATTTATGTCGATATGTGACAAACTAAATTTCACACGGGTGAAGACGCGGGTAAAAGCTAGTATAAATAAATAAATTGTTTATTTCTCTCTTCACAAAGTGGGCCATATTCCTACATATACCTTAGATACGTTTATCTACTTACTAATTCATCGCCATAGTACAATCAGCGTCAAGTTCGTGGCACCCAAAGTATAGCCAAAAAATTCGCAACACGTCTTTGTATTTGGAATAAGGTTGTGTTGTCAAATTTTTGCCACTTTATGGCTGAGTTGCACCACAAAAATTTTGACAGTAAATATAACGATAACCGGTGTTTTTGTATGGAGTTTGACAGATTTTTGACGTTTGTCAAAGTTAAAGTAAGATGGTGCAACCCAGCCTAAGTGTCACGAACTATTTGACGCTGACTTTACTATACCTATCGCAGTGTTTAGCTTAGGTAAGGCACCTAATTGACGTGACACTGAATAATATAATGCTATTTTTCGCATTACTAAATTCTTTTCGTGAGCGACTTTTAATTGGATTTCATCCTACATTTCTCTAATGCTGGGCTGGAAGAAAGCTGGTAATTATAACTAACCGCGAAGTGGTGCAACTGTAAAGAAATATTAGCTTTTTTCCTAGCTTCTACTTTATCATGGAGAATGAATATTATAGTAGAACTGTCGTAAAGCAGTCTATCGCTATAAATGTTCGTTATTAGAACCATTTGTGCATCCTCCTTTTGCCATTGTTAAGAGAGGTTCGTGTTGTTTCAGTTGATATTAACCGATTGAGTCCCAGACGGCATTAATTAATGTCATATCAATTGATTATCTATTGTGTCTAGATTCGTGGAGCTTGAAGGATTAAAAGACATAATATAGACATAGTATAAGAAACGAAATCTGGTACCTAAATCACAAGTTCTAGAAGAGCAACAAGCAAAAAATCTTTCATAAAGACCGTATAGATTTAGGGATGTTCATACCAATTTGGAATTTCTGAAATGACTGGCTACTAGTATTTTAAATAAAATTAGGTCACTATAAAAAGCCATACATTCACCTCACCATTCGCATTCCGAATCGCCAGACAAACGGACAATGCCTCACCTTGGGCCAATTAGAATTAATTAATTGAATAAATATGATCAAGAACTACATCCGTAACGGTGATTGATGGGCTGTCCGCTGAAACAATGGCTTTGAGCCGGTAGCCTTGACTGAGGGTTAACATTGGTCTAAAACGTGATTGGAAGAAATTTTGGCTGGCAAAATATTCTAAATTAATGCACACAATAATCCAACCACATAGCGAGATAGATACCCATACATTTCACAAGGAGAAATGTTTCTCAATTCTTCTTTTCAATGCATTCTTAGAAGTAAATTAATGACTGTAAATGCTGGAATAGGGATCTTGTGTTCGACCATAGATATTAATATGGACGATGGAGGGACGATTGTAGATCGCTTCTCGCTCAGAGATGAACAAGGATTTTGACTATTCTGAAATTACGCTCAAAGCTTGATGAGAATTCAAGAATGATTAGTTTTAAGACCAATTACAAGCAAACGTGAGCAGTTACCGTGATCATATCAGCCTGTAGACTATTATATGAGAACTAAATTCTTACTCAGACGTGTACCTTTGACACTCTACAGTTCATCAACTCTTTTCACGATCACGTGGAGATATTTCATTTATTATGTTCTGGAAATAAACTCAGTTGGAAACACATTATTTCTCTGACTAGTAGCAACGTCTATAAAGTTTAGTAGTTATGTCTAAAAGCTTCAACAATTACAATGACCGCAGTGCGTACGCATGAGTCACCTTACTAAACAGCCAAATTGATTATATGCATTTTCAATTCGCTCTGTTCATTAAATTGCTGTTAAATGTTATCTTAATGGTATTTAAAAGACTTTATTCTCTGTAATGAGATTCTATAAAACTAACATACATATAAACTCATGCGTGTTAGATAAGCAGAAAATAGACTATAGGTAATTGTCTATCAATCTGCATGTCTATTTAGAATCTTTGCCAAAAGTAGAAATAAGAAGACGGTTTAAGCCTAAGCCAAGAATGTGTTTGAAAACCGATTTAGGATAGGAACCTACTTGACATGAATTTAGTATCTAACTTCAGACTCTTTATTCCCCTAGGATCTTCAAATGTCCTTTTCTGCTTCATTATCAAATTAGCTAACCCGGCAAACTTTTGGCGAACAGCCTATGTTCATCAGAAATAATGTAGTATTGTAATGGTGAAAGAATAATAGCTCCAGTAGTTTTAGAGTCAGAGCCTATTCATTACAAACAAACAATAAAATCTTTCCTCTTCATAATTTTAGTATAGATGAAATAAACTTTCATATTCCCTATTTCCGAAGTTGCCCAACTCGGTAGCTAAACTGGGCAGCGTTCGAGCCTGGTTCAGGTCCGAGCACCGTCAGCGCGTGACCCGCCCTGACCCCGATCTACTAACCGCTCCGTACCATTGTCTCTTGGATCGGGCTTGGTTCAAAATAAAAGCTCCAACGAAAGAAAAAGACAGTTTTGCAATGAGCGAGGAAGTTGAGAATCTTCTTGGTTTGTGATTATACTTCGTCGCTGCATCCTCGAGATTTTCATATTTACCAGGTAGTCCACTTCTCATTGTACTAGGCATCGAACATTTTAGAGCATACAATACAAAAAAGTACTTGTTATGACTCGATATCCGGCGGTAGTGGGGCACGCTTACGTCACACCCCTCCAACCGTCGAGTCGTCATTCGCTTCGATAGTGCGGGCATCGTAACATCGAAATTTCTCGTTCGTGCCGCAAAAATTAAATTAAATTAAATTAAATTGGAAAAAGTGTGTGCTTCGTGTGTGTTTAAATGTGAAATGACCATAAAAGTAAACATTTCGATAAAATACACAGTTATTACGTCGTCTAGAGCGACGCGACATTTGGAGGATAATAATGGCTACCTGTTGGGGAATCAGGAGACCGGATCAAGGCCGCAAGTAAGTGCTCCGCCAACGAAAGTGCCTGCCAAGCTGCAGTCTGCGAGGAATCGCGCCGTATTGTACAATGAGAAGTGGACTACCTGGTAAATATGAAAATCTCTTCGGATGCAGCGACTCGTATAATTACGGTCAAACTTCACTTAAGGTAAGTTTGTTTAACCATAAATTATGGGTCTTTTTTGAGACTTGAAGAATGGTGAAAGTGATTTTTATAAAACACATGAAATCGCAAATTGTTATTAACGATGCTCATTTAAATCAAAGGTGCAATAATGGTGTATTTGTTCTTTTATTTTCATTAATATTATGGTAATCGAACTAATGTCTAAAGTAAAGTAACCCAAAGTAAAGCTAGTCTTAAAGAAAATATTAATAAGAGCGACTACACTTTCTTCTGAATCTAGACAATAGAGCATTTACTTTATTATTAATTCAAGACGATAAAAAAGACAGCATAGCGTCAATATTTTTTTCACTAATTTACAATACAGCCGTTTCTATGATCCAGTTAGTATACGAAGCGACGCGAGTGTGCACATCAGGATATGTGCTGTTCCCGCACTCGTTGTTGAAAGAAATGATTCCGATCAAGACATTGTCGTAATACAGAGGGCCGCCTTCGTCCTGTGCGCAGGCGCCGCGGCCGCCGCCGGGTGCTCCGGCGCATATCATATTGTCGGTGATGAAGGGAACGTCTTCCTCGAAGAGCTCGCTGTACCGCGCTTGGCAGTACTCGCGGTTGATGGTGTACACTTGGGTCTCCAATAGCACTGGTGAAGGGTCGTAGCCAGATTCCTGGAGAAAAGTTTCAAAGTTAGTTTACCGATTGATTAATCTGTAATGTAAATGATACTGCTATTGCTGGGGGCTATAAGGGAGAGTCCGGTAATTTGGACCAGTTTTTTTTTCAATCCCATTTTACACATAGTTTTCTTTTGTTTTTGCTAATGTTCATGGTATATAATTAAAGAGAAATTATTCAACTTACTATTTCACAGGTATTAATCAACATAATTGTTGTATATTTAGCACAAATCAACAAAATACGAGTTCAGAGCTTCGGTCCAATTTAGCCAACCGGTTCGATAATTTGTACCACAGGATTACTAAATTGGATTTCAATAAATTTTAAGCCTATGAAAAAACTACGGCCAAAATATTATACGATACATTCTTAACAAATTAGGTAACGAAAAGGAACAGTAGTTAATAACATAGACAATCGATATTGTTTTACACGTTATCACGATTTTGAGTAAAAGTTTTGTAATTCCAATTATCGTAACGCACACTTGTACTTAATCTACTTTGCCAGTCTTTTGCTTTCATTTATTGTTAGTCAAACATAACTACGCTATTATAACTTCAAAATATGCCTAGTACAATTTAGCCGACTAGGTGATAGTGCTTTTAAAAAATCGGTAAAAAATATAGCTTATTAAATACCGAAAAATTTTTCAAATAATTGTAATCCACACTAATTTACGCTTCTAAATAATACATTAGAAACACCCTGTGATTAAATTTAACAAAATTACAAACAAAACATGCATTGTCAAAAGTTACTTGAAAACAATAAAAAATACTTTTCAAAATAAAACACACGTGTTCGTTGTCACGGAAAAAAACCACATGGCCGATATTAATTGAATTTAGTTGCAAAGCAAGTTGAACTTTGGCGAGTACATCGAATCCATAGCGAAAACTGCTGCCAAAAAACTTGGTATCCTCTCGAGGGCAAGGCAGTACTTCTCCAATAAGCAAAGGCTGCAGTTATATAAAGCACAGATCCGACCTTGCATGGAATACTGCTGCCACCTCTGGGACGGCTCTGCCAAGAAATATTTGGCTGCTTTGGATTCGGTGGAAAGGCGTGCCAGGAGACTAATCGACAGCCCGACCCTTGTTGAAGCGTCGCTCCAGGAACTTGATCACCGCCGTAAAGTTGCTTCTCTAACGGTTTTCTACAGGCTACACTTCGGAGAATGTGCGAAGGAATTATACAACTTAATTCCACCAGCCCCTTTCCATCACCGGGGAACCAGACGCAGACTAGCGTACCATCCCTACATTGTCGACATTCCACCAGCTCGCACTAAGCGTTTCGACGACTCCTTTATAATGCGAACAGGTAGGGACTGGAATTCGCTGCCTGCTGCTGTATTTCCTGAACACTATAATCCGGGCGTTTTCAAGGCGAGAGTGAATAGGCACTTACAGGGCAGATATGTACCATCCTAGACTGCATCTCACTTAACACCAGGTGCGATTGCGGTCAAATACCTGCCTTGTCTAGCATAAAAAAAAAAATAGTTGTGTATCGCTAAGTGTTGTAATTACAGACATTCAATAAATATTTTACGAAATATGAGGGTGGTACAATTTACCCGGCGGTACAATATACCGAACTCTCCCCTATTATTTGTTCCAAAAGTGTGCTATCAAAACTAAAGATGCTTGCTACAGTATACTACTTGATATGCCGTCGTCTGAACAGTAGTTCCTTACCGTCAACAATTTATTTAAATATATGTTTTATGGCTTAGTGATGAACTGCAAAGATAACCGATAACATTTATTTGTACCTACTCGTAATAAGAACGTTATAAAAACCATACACACAACACATGTAATAAGATAATTCCAATATTTGTGAATCCCCTTTTTCCATTGTCACTAAATATCTAAACTCTAAAGCCATTATGCATTTATCACGTATGACTATGAGAATTATTAAATCCTTACCGACATCCTTCCCCATCCAGCTTGCACCACAGGAACGTTCTCTGGGAAGACCGCGTCCTGGTAGATGATGAGCGACTGCTGGATGGTCGGACTCAGGTAAAGGACATCACTAAGCTTCACTACAGCGATGTCTCCGTCAGGAGTCCTGGTCTCCCCAGCCTGGTACAAGTCGAAGCTGGGATGGGTGTACGCTCGCTCCACGTTCACGAGAACTCCACCCGCGTTGCGGTAGGTGGCGCCAGCTCTGATGCGCCGGTATTCTGGGGCGTAGAAACTGAAATGTTTTCGGTTTTTGAGACTGATGCTGGAAACTTTGGGACTGATATAACTATTGTCATAGTAACTATACCAGTTACACAAAATGTACTAAAACACCATACCAGAAGCTAATCTACTTTCAATTGTTTGTTAAGAAAGTTAATTTGAAACATTGTAAGAATACCCATACCAAATCGGGAGCCGAACTATTGACCCTTCAAAGCTCAGGTTTTAATATTTTGAAGGTCAGGGGAACAACTTTGTTTAAATACGAAGTTTGTCAATTAATGTGATTAAGATAACTTATATTATTCAAAAGCACTCACTATCCTGAGAAACACTGGGCAGAAGAGAGCACGAATCTTGAGTTGAGAATGCTGGCAGCGCAGAGCTGATACCAACTACCGGTGTAATGCAGGTGGAAGTCGACCTGCGCGATCCAGGGCACATTCTCCACGTCAGTCGGATTCCCTCCAGATATCCTTTGGGAAGCCAAAGAGGCACCTGCACCAAAATAGATGTTGTTTTTTCTTCACTACTTTGATCAACTCATGACTATCCAATCCCCGATGTATACTATTCGTATTTTGGAACGCAAAGTCGTGACCACGAAGAGTGGAACGACGAAGAAGAAGGTCTTGGCAATACTGTTGATATTAAAAACTGTAATAGGCATTTAAAGCTGGAAACATTAAATTTTCGGTAAGATCCAGTTTATTCTGTAACCTATTATTGGTACCGTTTGAAAGAGCTCGTGAAGCACTTTCAGGATCAGTAACCAGTATTAGGATATCTTATATGTTTTAGAAATAATCGAGTGAGATCACTTATCGTTTCCACCCTGTATGTCCTGAAAAAACATTCTCGTTATCAATAACGTGTTGTTATCCCTGACTTTGTTAGGCACTATAACATCACCCCAAATGACATTACAGTTCCTTGACTTGACAAATATTACAAAATTAATTTACCTGCAAAGAACAGCACAGAAAAAGTGACTAGTCGTATCATTGTAAACGTAACCGCAGCCGGGTATGTACTGAATGATTCGCTCTTCCTTATGTTACATACTTTATAGCAAACAATGTTAGGATTATTAGAGCAATAAATATGTAAAGATAAAGTTCACAACTGTGCTAGGATTAACGGTCATTGATAACTTATTGAATCATAGCTTCTTGTCTTCTATTTGCAGTATAATTTAATTATTATATACCTACCCTGTTGTAAACTTCAACGCCTTTTGGGTTATTTACCTGATTGTATTTCGACCTACTTACATTTGCTTATGTATTTCTTGTTTCTTTACGTATTTGCTGTAAAACATTAAAGTTTACTCGTACCTACTTCGGAGTTTAATTTGCTTTCAGGTTTAACTTTACCTTCAGTCACAACATATACAACAGACTGGCTGAGTTTGACCAACTTTAACTGTGACTATAACATTAACCGGCGTTTTGTTATAGTTTTGACGTTAATAAAGTAAGATGGTGCAACTCAGCGTAAGTGATTATAACGTGATTGATGTTAAGAATTGAAGATGTACTTTTTGCCTTCTTTGAAACCTGAGTACCTACCTAAAATGGTAATGGCATGGGGTGTGCGATATTTTCATGATACAATTTGTGAGTGTGTGATGACCAACTTTACAGGGGTTAGATACACTTTGATCAGTCCAAAGGACAGTAACCATTGTTGTCAAGCATTATCTACTTGACAACTAAAACTATAATTCGCTATCAACTAATCGCTACTCTCCGATTGCTTGCGGCGTGAGTAGATGTGATAGCGGTTATCTGGCAGATAAAGCTGGTATCTATAATTGAAATGTGCTATGGCAGGTCAGACCAGTTACGTAACCCTACGAATTTCACTTTTCAAAGGAACTCTTTGGCAATACAATAAGGATCTTCTTAGAATTTCGCTACAGAAAATGCTATGACGTCGATATTGTAGGTAACTAACACAAACAATGGCTCTGTGAAAATTCGGAAATTGTAGCTTTTTTCATACTCATAACATTGGAAATCTCATGCATAATTACGCATACAGTAAAACCACAGGTAAAACCACTCCTGAAATATATTTCATATAAATAAAGCACGGGCTGCGACGAAAACGATTATCCTTAAAAAACTGAAGTGTCTTATTACTTGTTGTTGTTAATAAGAAAGTGGAATTAGATAAACAAGTATCATTTCCCTTAATAAATTACAATATCAAATAATCTTTTGAGCTCATAAATTTAACAATAAACAGTCTATAAAGTGATTAAGCTTAAAATGTACTTAGTTCATAAATAAAATAACACCTGCTGCAGTCTTTTAAAAACAAGGGAGTGATTAAAAAAATATCCATTTACCTATTTACTATTACTATTCCATATTCCAGTCACAACAATACTCTAAATCCGAAAGCAATTAAATTGAGGATTTCTTAACAAAATCTCAATTAATTACCATAGAACAAAGCTATTGCCCAACCAGTAAATGAGCTCATTGCTGGCCTATTGTTTCAGGGTGGCCCCGCGCCGATTAATCTTCGATTTGAAATCGATTGCTTGAAGGATGATCTATATCGATTATCGATTAATCTGATTGATTGCGGGTGTCACGGTCATGTGTCGTTGAGTTACGGCGCTTTCTTTGTACTGCTACTTGGAAGCTAGTGTTAGATCCTGGTTCTATTTTGCAACATTTTCTTTTCTACAATATTTTCTTCTTCTTCTATAGAGCAATTGAAGAGGAAGGTAATTACTTAACTTCTAAGGCTGAGTTTCACCACCTAATTTAACGGTAACTATAACGATAACTGGTGATAGAGTTGACAGATTTTTGACATAATTTGTTAAAGCTAATGGTGCAACTGAGTCAATCTTACAGAATTTTTTCACAAGCAGCGAACAAGGCAAGTTTGACTAATATATTATGTAGGTAGGATAAATAATATTTTCCAATGATGTTTTGGAATCAATCGCAAATTGTGTTTTCTCTACATCATCATCCTCATTCTAAGACATTAATTTCCGTAATTTTTACTAACCAATTTCTTTACCTTATCATCCAAAGTTATTACAATAGGATAGTGGTTTGTCATACAAAAACACAACCCTATCTAAACGAGGAAACAATAAAGTGCATCGAATCCTTAAAAAAGAGTACTGAGATGAAAATAACCATCAAATTCGTGATCGCACGGTCCAGTTTGAAATAAACAAAAGACGGTACAGTTTTTAGGATCTTCTGGTGTTTTTTGCGGAGTGACAATGTCCATTGAGGAGTTCAGAGGGAAGAAATGGTGGCCGGTGGACCGTGGCGTGTCACGAGAGCTTGACCCGGTGGTGGTCCATTTGTGTCGACACGATACGATTGTCGAAGGGTTGTTGTGATGTGATTTATTGAAAGTAGTTTAAATGTTTATTTTGAAATTTAATGTATCCGTCATAATTTCTACATCGCTTTTTTATGTAAATTACTGAACTATTGCAACCTGTTTTTTTTTTTAATTTTTCATACAATAACTTCTACATCCTGCTAGATCAAACTACAATTTAGTTAGCCGACACTAGCCCATGTTAACATGGGCATATAAATGGTATGGTGAAGTCAGAAAATTGATATCTTCATTTTAATTATTTTAATTTTCATACAAATCGGATTTTATACAATTTATTTTGTATGAAAATTTTAAAAAATAAAATTATGATATCAAATTTCTGACTTCACCATACCATTTATATGCCCATGTTAACATGGGATAGTGTCGGCTCATATACCCATTTACCTAACAACACCCTGTATAACTTAATATTCATTATAATTAATTCAGTCGTTGTATTTAATTAGTTTGTAAAGCACGAATGTAAAAGTAATAAAAAATGGGGATGTTCCTCATCTTTGATTCCGTTGTATTAACGGCACTATGTTTCCCTTCACAAAACCGGTTCCAATCCAAATCGCATTCAATACCCCAGAGTATTGTAATTTTCCATTATTCATAATCATTTATAAAAACATTACACGTGTAGGCATATTTATGTCAATAAACAAATATCAGCAAATTAATGTGCTTCTTTATCGAATAATGATTCATAAGCATTGAATTAAATTGTAGTTTGATCTAGCATGAAGTTATTGCATGATATTGATAAACCTCGCATCTTTGAAATTATGAAACCATCGTTTGTTTTGATAATTAATAATTCTCAACTAAACCCTTAAAATGTCGGCACCACTGGACAACCGGCCACAAATCCGACCCGACACGGAAGGTACATAATCACGACCTCACAAAAACCTCACAAAGAGGTCGTGACCGCGCACTCGTCAATACCTCTTCATTCACTACCCTTAGACGTGCCCGCGTTTTCGCCACGCGATTCGTCTCGGCCAGTTTGCGTGGAAACATCTCCGAAGTTCCAATCGATTAGGATGACTGAAGTATTTTTTTGTTTATCAGATATCTGTAGCTGGTAGCCGAAACCTTCTGATTAAGTTTGAAGTCGAACTGTGTGTAATAAAATAAGAAAAAAATTCAAAATTAAATAGTAAATCATTTTTTTCCTATTTTAATCAAAATTAAATTGTAAATTAAAAATCTTAATTTTTTCTATTCAAATAAAAATTAAAAAATATGCTTTTTTGCTAGATAATAAAATAATCTTTGCTAAAAAATAATAATCATAAATCTTATTATTTCTAGTTCAGTATAAAAATTATTCTGTTTCTTAATTTGTTTGAAGTATGTTTTTATTGTATGTGTATCTTATCTCAGTAGATAAATAACTGCTGGTTAAGTACTTACCCGATTAGTCACTATTCTATAAATAATTAATTAAATAATACATTACTAGTAGGTACAAAACCATTCAGTATGATCAGTATTTCATCGTTCATTTATCTTTAATATCTCAATTAATATAATGTTACAATAATAA
Organism: Ostrinia furnacalis; assembly: GCF_004193835.3. Lineage (NCBI taxonomy): Eukaryota > Metazoa > Arthropoda > Insecta > Lepidoptera > Crambidae > Ostrinia > Ostrinia furnacalis. Next base: position 228,482 of record NW_021131538.1, on the reverse strand, counting down.
TAACCTAAGATACACCAAAAATATAAATAGGTACAAATATAATTCATTCTGATAAACATTTTTTTCACCCAACGCAGAATATTCTATTTCGGCAACGCGACAAGCCGCGTCGTCACCCTAATCTTTATGTGGAGCGTGAACCAGCTGGCGAAGCGACCTAGTTTCACCAAATTTCAACAGATGGCGCTGACAGTACTTTAGTTCGCGGTTTCATTTGATTTTTTCCGTTCCTTAAGTACCCCGGCGTTTCCTTGAGATGTTAACTTTGCGCAGAGGCAATATCGTAACCAATGAGGTTAATCCGAGGTGCGATTATTGCTAGTTGAAAACTTTACCAATACCCCGCCTTGTGGACGTGAAATACCGTCCGCTATGGCAATTTTTGAACGGCCGTAAAGGCCTAAGGATCCACTCATTCGACTCTCGAACGTGAGTCACCGGCGCCAAGTGCGTCACAATGTAGCGGTTGACTCGACCAAAATAATGCTTTATGTTTGGTTTATAATTTGCCATTTGTGAACCATGTCATGAATGTGAAATATCAATGGTAATTTTTATCCGATCTGGCTAAAAAGATGGTAATGTTTTTTGTTAAACCAATTATGTTTTTTGTGAGTTAAATGAATTATTATTTTCGTAATAATAGCAGATTAGATTTTTTTAAATTTAAATTAGTAATAAATAACCCAACAATGACATAGACACTGTACTCATTGTTGTGGTCATAACATCGCTTAGTCTCATTAACAAATGACCGAATCAAATTGGATTAAAAAATTAACAAATCGATCAGCCGATTTAAAATGTCACATATTTGTGACACAGTGAAAGTGTATCGTAAGCCGGAGTGTGCATAATCGCATTACTGGCGGCCATGCGTGTGGTTTGTGATAGTATTTGGTATCGATATAGGTATAATTGGTATCGGTAACCAAGCCGTTGTGATTATACTGTTTGAACCCGTTTAGTTATATGATGTTTGAAAACATTTTTATCGATATTTTTTCCATTAAATTGGGTGCCTTCTTTTAAACAAGATCTGGATTCTGGAAGGAGAGTCCTATACTTTGAAGAAAATTGTATTCGTTGTAAATAACTAATTGTATTTGTTATAAATAAAATAATACAAAAGAATTAAAAGAAGTAATTTGTGGCATATTTAATTTTGGTGTAAAAATGGCAACTTACCAAGACCACGACGTACACACGGCCACACTGTTAACTATCCATGTCCGTTTTTGCTCTCGCTCTAATCAAATGGTGATTCTTCGCGATAGAACGAGATGTCATGACTGGCATTGGGCAGTTAACAGTGTTGCCGATAGTACGTACGACAATCAATATCCGGAAAAAATATACTTAGGTCTTATTACATATATAAATTTATAAATTTTACTGTAATAGATTCTTGCATCTGGTCTGGAGTGTGATAGCGGCTTTAAAAAAACTTATAAAATTTATTTTCACTCAACTAAATTCGGTTTTCCTTAGTTTTTTGTCTTTCTACAATGAAATACGAACACCAAACATCTATCATCTGTAGTACAAAGACATACTCGTAAACTCTCAATTGATACCAAATTCCATAGCGTTCGAAAGTGGAAGTCAATCACAATCACGATATCTGATCGGGCGCGGATCAAGGCCCCTTTGATTGCGGCTAATTACAACCATTAATCACAGCAGAACCTACGGGGGTAGTGTAAAACGACTTACGACATCTGGTAGTTGACTAATATTTGACACCGCGGCTGTGGGGTCACTTTGTGCAGGGTTAGATAATTCATCACTTGTGTTTATTACTGCACTAGGTTTTGCCCGCGATTACGCCCGTCAAATTCACTTTGGCATAAAAATACAGACCTATCTAATTGGTACTCGTAGTTGTCACTTGGGCATCATACTGTTTGTCCTATTCTTATTTATTTATTTATACTTTTGCACATACAACTGTACAGTGGCGGACTTAATGCCAGGTGGCATTATCTGCCAGTCAACCACAGGTCGAGTAGAGAGACTAAGACGGTGCTATAAATATGACGTTTAGTTATTCTTCCTACTTCCAACTAATTCCTATTAATATGAAAGTTTGTGAAGATGGATGGCTGTTTGTCACTCTTTCACGCAAATACTACTGAACGGATTTTGATGAAACTGCAGTATGGGGCGAATGGAAAAACCTTGCCTAAGACACCCCGTAGACTACAGGATTTTAGTCGGCCGATAGTTTGGCCGGCTTCCAATTTGTATGAGGTATCGGCCGATACCAAATCGGTGTAATGTTCACACTTCATGTACATACAGCCCAACCAAACTATCGGCCTACTAAAAGTTTGTCTGTTGTCTATGGGGTGTCTTAAATCTATGCTTCATAGCGCCTAATTTTAACTGGCAAGCTCAATGCGCTCAGTGTGCTTAGTGCGAGCTTAAATGTTATCTACATTTAAACGTCTCATCGCTAACGACAGCGTAAAATAATTACAAAAAATATGACAGATTGTACAGCGTCTCTAGGCCTAGCGGATACTTTCAAGAACTAAAATCTTCATAGGTTTTTTTTAATGCTCAGTACTCACATCACACATCATCCACACTTCACTCGCGATTAATTACTCGTGAATGAGTGGATAAGTGTGCGTTATGACACGCTAATTTCGAAAGCCGAATCGGTCTTGCCCAACCGAACTTGACCTTAGGTCCTGAGGACGCGGCAGCCACGACCGCAAGCACTTAACTGGCTAAAACAAAAACATTTAAAGGCTTATTATGTTTTCAGATAAATTGCGACATAGATGTAAGTGTTTATGAAAGTGAAGCCGGATCAGTTTAAAAAGGCAACTGGTTTGTTAAATGAATATGGAACCTTTAAAAGGGCACATTTACTAAACTGTATCACACTTATTATATCATACCAGTGGAATATGACACCACTCCACTATAAGACTGTCGCTAGAGTCATCTCATCTGATCTGGACAAAGGCTTCCTCACCTCTAACAAACCTAGGTACATCTTGGTTTTCACCACCAGCTATTCAACAACTTAATTGTGACAAGATTGATACTAAAATACCAAATATTTGCTATTAGGGAACTATACCCACCTCTCGTTCCTATTGCTGCATCTCCTGTGTAACCAGAATCTACAGCTTGACTGCCAATAAAAACCTAACCAGTGGAAGCCTACGTCTTTGTCCTTGTCCCGGGGGAGATCTAAACTGTCTTTAAACCATTTCTTAAGTATTCTTACTATTGCTGCTAAGCACATTCAGCGTTAAGAATGTAATCTTTTGACAAGAAACATACTTTTTTTACTCGTAAGTAAATTCGCCTAAACACCAGCTCATTTAGCAAAAAACACCCATTAACCAACCGGGCATTTATCAAAAGCAACGCCTCGGCGCATTACTCTCAGTTTTTGCTCGTGTTTACATATTATTATCTGAATGAGCGATGGCCGCGGGTGACGGCAGATTGTGTCGAAAAAGCCGTCAACGGTAGCCGGTCCGGGCATGTCCAGGCCCGCCGCGCGCGGAATGTCACAGCGGGCACGCATCGAAAAATCAGTGGTAGGGCTGCAACGTATTTTTTTGGCGGCCTAAGAATAATATTTTTGATGACGAATTCAATCAGCTTTTTAAAAGAGTATCCTACAAAGGAATTGAACCCAGATAGGTAGGATGATAGATAGGTCTTGAGAGAAACTATTGACAAGATTTTTCGACGTAGATTTTGATCTCAAAACCCAACAAGTTTAAGCTATTCTGATGTCCAATATCAATAGATGTAGTTTATGTAGGTGTAGTAAGTGTATGAAATCCATCAACGTATTTTTCTTTTTCACAAAGCAATCACAAACTTTCATCCATCCTAAGTAATTTTCGGGTTTCTGGACACAGCCGCTGACAGGACAACGTTGAAAATTATCGAATTTAGCCCTTGTTTCTGCCGCATCTCATTAATTATGATATTTTGTAGCAGCTTATATTCAAGTAGCAGGTAAATTGTCATTAAATCAAACAAACAGCTGACTAATCATTTAAAAAGTGCCAAAACTGAACTATGCAAATGTAGTTCTCGGAAGAGCCAATTATGGCCGCGACGCTGCGCGCGCGCCGATCCATGCGCTCATTACTGACAGATCGGCGTAATGGCGCGATTGATTTACGATACCGCTCGCTTAATCGTTGCGTAATCGAGAACCACCCGGCTTGCGCGTGCGTACAGGGTGTAATGGAAAACGGAGTCTGAAAATACGTATTCTCTAATATAATTTCCAGATTTTTTTAGACATTGGTGAAACTCTTGGCTTGCATCTCATCTAATAGTGACGATCAGGTCCAGGCTCATGCGTAATCCTAAAATTTTTTTCTATAAGAGCTACATCGAAATACAAATCTAATGCTTAATCCTGTAAAAAAGTCATTTAACTTTGTATGAAAAGCCTAGACGTAGGGCAGTCTCGGAAAAAATCTCCCCTCGTAAATCTATTGATGTAAGTTCTATAATACTATTGTACGAGTACACCCTGTATCGGCATGAGAGAATTACTAAAGCTTATTTGAGAGCTTACGTGGCGCCTCTAATACAAAAGCACTGGACCCGTTTAGTAAAAGTTACTTATCCTAAGGTTTGTCATGAATCTTAAGATTCATGTTTTCCGTTTCTGTGTACCTACAGTTTTATACTTTTTTTTTCTTTTACGTCCATAATGTTCGTCACAGCAAACCACATTAGTTAGTAAAGTGGTTGCAGTTTTGCCGCAATGTTAAATTGTAAGGATCATTCTGGTCTATGGTCATTTGTTGGCCCTTTTCCATATGCTATAAGCATTTTGGATATTTTGGTCAAGTCACTGAAATGTCTACTTTATTTTGTTTACTTTTTAATTCTTCACAAATTCTTCCTATCTACCTCTTCAGTATCGTCACTCTAATTGGACACAGTTTAGCAATAAGGATCCAAACCACGCCATATTGTATGTAATAAATTAATCCTAATAGAAACTCTTTTAAATCATGTCACTGGCAGTTTCGCTAAAATCTGTTCTCATTAGGTACTATTCTTATTGAACTCACATACAACAAACAAACGCCTACCAATTTAAAATTAAAAAAGCTTTACAGCTGTACTCAATACTCCAATTATAACGCTGTCAGTCCTACAGTAATGTATCAAGCCTGCGTTCGATAAAAAATCAATTCAACACGTATGCAAATGCCGAAAAGCGGCGAATCGCTATCGGGAGGCGTGTAGCTGTCAGCGCGACACGACGCAATGTAGACGTCTGCGCGCGCGCAAGTGATAGCGCTGGTAGCGAATGTTTGGTCAACAACTGAATAAATATTAATGTTAATGACGCTTTATTCATTTTAAAGCAATAACTATTTAAGGCTCTAAGTTGTGAATCGTTTCCACGAGTAACGATGTAGAGAAAACAATGGACACATGCGCCCGTCTTGTTTCATTCACCTATTAATCACTTTTTCAGCATTTAATGTTGTAGAAGTATTTAATGACATATCCGATATATATCGGATGCAAATAAAATTGTTAACTGGACTCAAAAACTTTAAGTCCAGTTAACATTTTTTTTAAAAGGTTTTATTTAATTGATCAAAGAGTATAAAGTTACTTATGTCTTACCTATACCCCCTTATATTAATCTTATGAAACCTATAGATGAACTGGAGGTGAAATAAAGTCGTCCCTTAACCACATGTAGGTACCTACCGCAAATTACTACCTCAACTTCTGTTAATTCCATGGAAAATCCATCTAAATTGTAACATCATTAGCGGCTGAGGAGGACAAAAACGAATCGCTAGTGTCACCGCATTATTTCGCCCATTGCCGCCGAGGTCTTCGACTCCGAACCACATTTCGGCACGGGCCAACCGACCGGTAAGTAATTATTTTAAGTGTCAATAAATAATAAACTCGCCCGTTGCTGAGTGCTCGTCCATCTCTCTTATCTCGGCTGTTAATGCGCCTCTTTGCTCGTTATTCCTTTTTTTTCTCGACTTTTATTCTCTTTTTATTTATGTCATCCAGTGGAGAGGTTAAATTCTGTGTTGACAGCATGAAGGTTTTATGTTTTAATCTGGCCTTTATCGCGTTTAATCGTCGGTATTAGAAACTCCTCGTTTACTTTTTAATGTTTTGGAACGGTTATCTATTTTATGTTTATTTGGGGAGGCAAACGTAATCTATAGAGACGGTTTTAATTTATTCTATCTTAAAGTACACGGAATAAAATACTTATATTTACTGGCCAGTAAGCAGTTTTGAAATTAAACACATTTTACGGGGAATTTATCTGGCCTGCTGCTTGGGTCTTTATGCCCGAGATTAGTGTCTGTGTGGCTTGGTACGAATGTATCCAATTGATAAACATTGTTAAGTTTACTATGCCTTATTTTCATATCATGGTTTAACAACTTAGCCATAACATTGCGGCCACACACGACCGTACTAAGAATCAATAGAAACATTAAATATCTTTATCCAATCGATGTAAATGGAACTAAATGAACAAGTTATTGAAACTTCAGCCATAATAAATGTACAATGACGCTTGCGATCTCTAACTTAAACGGTTTGTATAAACCTGTTGAAATTATGTATACGAGTACAATATAAATAAATGTAATCCCATTACGCACAGGTAAGACAAGTTTGTAGAGTCCCATACTCCAGGTATGGGCTCTATAACTTTACTAAGCTACAGATAAATAAATGTCAATGATCACAGCGCCCCTAAGACACAGTCAGTGACACTTGGAACGCTTCAAACAATATTGGCGACGAGTATTCCCTTGTAGCTGTCCCGGAACGGCGGTACCCCTTTCCCACCGGCCGGGCGTAAGGCTAAACACTAAAACAAAGATAGATAACCACAAAAGCGGCGATAAATCAATAGCGAACAACCGCATCGATCACAGCGCCAGATTTATGCCACGTAATTGCGGTGCGTGCGCGCGCGCCGATCGCATCGCATCGCTTAATGTCTTGATATCTCTGTTAATGTCAAACCGCCGGCCACTTTCAGGGTTACCTAAGGGGTTGCAATGAGGACCTTATTGCTACCCTGTGATGTCTATCCGTTCCTCATAACAGCAGTGCTCATTCGATCGCTCGATATGTTTGGCTTTAAAGGTTTTGAAACAACTCTCATAAAGATATTCAGGAATGTGATACAATGACATGGTATTTGATGATGCGTCTTTAAAATTCATTCATTTTTTTTAATGCGTCTGTTCCCAACGTGTCACACCGAAACGAATAACACAGTTACTCGTTGGGATAAAATCTCATTAAATCACACGCATAGCTTATAGTCTTTCACACTTAAGACTAGGAAGCCTTTCTAAAATCAAATCAAAATCAAAAGTTTATTCAGTTTAGACCACAAGTGGCACTTATTCTAGTTTTCTTCTTCGTATAATTTTCCCTCTTAGCTTATGCGCATTCTGATTAATCAAGCAAAAACATTTGAAGAGTAGGTACTTCAAGGAACCTTTAAAATACAACTTCAGCACGCACTTCGCCAGTTTTTCAATATGCCCTAATTGGGCGATTATGGCATGTTAATTCTGCAGAATTGCTGGGCTCACCAACGGACGTGGTAATGAGTGCGGATGATTCAGGGCACCGTAACTTACCCGACTTCTATTAGTGCGGCTTATTGCAGGGCGAGGATCTTCATCAAATAAGCTGAATATCGTAGGTTGCCGTCGCGTCGCCTTTGAACTGGCTTGGATTTTATTTTTAGGTAGAATTTTTCCCAGTTTCATAACGATATCGAGAGCGGATAGAAAAAAATCTTTTTGCTTATAAGCAATAAACTTAATATATGACATTTTATTCATTTATTTGGTTGTAAACCGCAATATTTTATTTCTGTTCTGAGTTTTGTCCTACCTAGTTTTTGAGCTGTACCTATGTTTAATTTAGAATTGCATATAACATTGTTTTAGTGAGTTCTAGTACAAACAAATAAATAGTAGAACTATGTCGACTCATGGATTCGCAAATAAACATCTATCTCTCTCTCTATCCTGAATTGATATCGATAATTCGTTAATAGGTATTTTGTGCACCTTTAAACAAGATTTTTGGAATTCTCAAACGAAAATATCGATCTCAAATTTCTACTAGCATGAAAACTACTGCCACAAAATTTACTTAAAAAATAGTAGATATCAGAATAAAATCTAAGGGCCTGTTTTAAATGTTAATTTGTGTTTTTATCCAGTAAACATTTTTAAATGAGATCCTTCCAAGTCTGTACTAATCTCGCAGACAAGTGCCGGAGTCATCGCTAATGCTTCAGGTGAAGGTCGCCCCTCAAGTTCAGGTTGCGGTTTGTGTCGCCAAATTATGTGATCGCGGTCGCGGCCCGACTAATCGTGCGGTCATCACTTATGTGTTTAGAGACGTAAAAAATATGCCATTTAGGGTAAAAAAATCTAAATATTTAAAGCTTTACTAATGTCCACAATATCCGATTAAATACATTTAGTACCAAATAGGAATGAATTCTACATCTTGACTTATTTACAGTGTCGTTAAAAAAGCTTTCAAAGGACTAGAATAAAATTTCTAATGCACAATTTATTCAAAAGAAAATAACAATATATTGGAGATATCATTGCAAGTGCTTGCCCAACATTTTTGATAATAGACTCGCAAGCATCCTTCCGATGCCTATATTTTAGCGCCTAAACCTTGCACCACCAAAACAATGGCGAGGAAGCGCAAGCGCAGCCAACCGCCCTGTAATCTGTGTGCGCTCTGTCATTGTACAAGATTGCGGTGGCTTTGGCTTCCTATTGCGACAGGTACAACTGCACTAAGTATCAAAATAAACAGTCATCATTTCAGCCACAGGACGTCCACTGCTGAACCTAGGCCTCCCCCAATGACTTCCACATCGCACGGTTGATAGCGGCCTGCATCCAGCGCCTTCCTGCTACCTTTATCAGAGACGTCCACTTTGTGGGTGGACGTCCCACGCTGCGTTTTCCGGTGCGTGGCCTCCACTCCAGAACCTTGCTGCCCCATTGGCCGTCAGTTCTGTGTACTATGTGCCCTGCCCATTGCCACTTATGCTTGCTAATCCGTAACTATACTACACTCAAATCAAATAAAAAAATAAGGTACTTAGGCCCTTTGTACACGTCCCAAAAGCTTGTCCTACCACCACTTCGGGGCAAGGATTTAGGTACTGAAATATAGGCATCGGAAGGAAATCTGTGTGCGCTCTGTCATTGTAAGATTGCGGTGGCTTCGGCTTCCTATTGCGACGGGTATAGCTGCACGTCAAGCTACTAGCACCTTGCGTCGTCGTATTAGATGCTATTTTTGCATAAACTTATAGGCTGTAGGCAGTTGACACTCATAGATTAGCTCACTGGGATGCTCAGTTGCTGGTTGGGACAGAGATCTATGGATGGACGGCGGCATATCAAGCGTAAAACAGTGACATCTTGTAATAGGTCGGATTCTGAGATAATATAGAAGGATCTTCTTTGGATTTAAAGAATATCTAAGCGTATAAAAGGATAACATAATTAACTGTAGTGGAAAATCCTTAAAAAAATCTTCCAGGAAGTGGTTATTTTCAAAAAAGAAGAGAAAACTTTCAATACATTTCAACCATTGAAGTAATATTACTACGTATAGAACAGACATCGCGAACAAAATATGTACAGTGCGGGGTGCGGGGCGGGAATTTGACGGACAGCTGTCAGTCAAATCCATGACTATCAAGTTTCATAATTTATGGCGATAANCCCGTAACCCAAGCTTATTTAGCTTAACACAAGGGGCTGGACGGGACTATTAGTAATTTGTGCAATACAAAGTGCTTATAATCTTTAAAAAAATCTTCCTTCCTTTCGTATACTAATTTATGCGTCAGTGTCAACTCTGCGATTTTTATTCTTTGAAATTTTCGTAAAATGGCTGCCGCCGCGGTGACGCCTTGTAATTAACAAATTAAAATTAAATTAGTGTTTTAAAGTGCATAAATGTACAACTTAATGGTAAAAAGTCATTCCTTGATTTTTACTTAATATGTATCTGGAGTTATTTGAACAGTATTTTCGTCTATAGGATGGCATATTTCAAAAAACAAAACTGCACTCAAGCGTGTTGTCACAGCAACCGCTGAGCACATACTAATTGTATTTCGGTCCGTGGACCTATTTACATGCCAGAAACAGTCTAGTTGACATGTCTTCTCTAGTACGTAGTACATTATAACTCAATGATTTCAACAAAGAACTTTTTGTGGTTTGGTTCTTGCTTAACTTTGTAAGTATAATAAATGACTTAATATCTATTTCAGCTTTTAGCCATATTTTGAAAGGACTAACTTAAATTGTTGTGCTTTCAGTAGAGCCTTAAACATAAAGCTTTAGCCAAAGAATGTCCTCCAGTGGGAATTATGGCGTAAAGATGGAGTATTCGCTAATAACATAACTATAGCCATTACACGGGCTTTAAAGTAGTTAAGAAATCACTATTACATACAACTAAATAAGCGATTATTATAATAACCTTCATGAACAAACTTACGTGAGAGAATCCCTAACGTATGGCATTCATTATGAACAAGAAACAATTTAAATATTTAAATTACTCACCTATCATCTGTCGAGTGTCCATTCATGCAATTATCACCTTGAAATTACTTTTAACGGCAATAATTAAAGGTTGAGAAAAAACGGCGATATTCCCATAGTAAATGAATGTGTTTACACATGTCGGTTTTGAATTGTACTTTATTTTATTGTGCAAACGTACAAGTTTTTAGTCGCCCTATTAGAACATTCTGTAAACAATAAATGCGGTGATACGCTGCCCCTAATGCCTTTGCAAATGTCGTTGCCTTTGTAAAAATATATTGGCAACCAAAAAGGGAAAAATATTTTCTTTGGCTTTTGCACCAGCTATTATGAACAGCGGTGCCCAGAAGTTATAGAGTTCGAACCCTCCAGGGTTACAGGATTACGTGGTTACCCCAAGATAATTCTTTCAAGAACGAAAGAACCCCGACAGAAATTATTTCTTATCTCTTCATCAGGCGTTTACAACGCTACTAAGCATCTATGAAGCAATATAGGTACACATGTTTCGCTGCGTAAGTAACAGCATTTACCGCTTTGCGAACTCCTCGCCAATCGAAGCGTGTAAACGCTAAGCGATCGAGTGTTAGAGATGGGCCCGAAGGACAGCCGACCGCCGTGACATCGATAATTGCGCGCTCCGCCCTGACCCGCTTGATGTACTGGTGAGCTTAACGCGGCTTGTGCATTTTGGATTTGCATAAAATCTATTATTATGAATTAAAACTGAAGGAGTTACTGCTAACCTTGCACCGAAATCTACCAGAACTTTAAAGGCTTTAATGACTAAAAGCTGACGCTCAGCAAATTAATCGAACGATATGCGTAATTTTTTTATGAACGTAACTAAAGAGACCAAGAACAGTCGGTAAAATAAAACGTTGCCCAACCAACAGGCTGCTTGACATAAACTGCAGCTTGATGCTTGTTTGGAAGCCGAAAGACACGGATTGATTACATATTATGGTAACTGTCCAATTTCTATACAAAAATACATTCATACAAAGACATAGGTACACTAACGAAAGCGTAGACCACGTTTTGTGCGCGAAGGTGCGCCCATCAAGCACGTACTGTGCAGGTGTGGAAGCGTGCACCAATGACGTCAGCCACTTACGGTGGTGGTTTCAGAATTTAACTAATATGCTACTGATGAAATACCATATATTATGTTATGTATAAGCGCCTTTACCTCAATATCGGAAGCAATCTTCTCTTAACTAAGACTGATCGTAAAAAATCTTCTTAACTAGCTTTTGCCCGTGACTTCATTATCATCATCATTTCAGCCATAGGACGTCCACTTCTGAACATAGGCCTCCCCCAGTGACTTCCACATCGCACGGTTGGCAGCGGCCTGCATCCAGCACCATCCTGCCTTTTTCAGGTCGTCGGCCCACCTTGTGGATGGACGTCCCACGCTGCGTTTCTTCGTGACTTCGCCCGCCTAAACTTCGTTGTTTCAGAAAAGGACTGAATATCCTTATACATTATAGCCTAACCAATGTATAAATAACAATATCCATCCCATCTGGACTCTCCTTATCTCCTATCACATATAAACTTTAACGCCAGACCCAATCCCAGACATCCTCGAGCGTTTCGACTCCAAGTGCTAACAAACAACACCTCCTTTTACAACCCAATGGTGCGCATGTGTCGTCTATACGACGACCTGACATGCCGTGAAGAGGATTTAGATGTCTTTGACGTAAACCACAACAGATTTCGTAGGCAAGTGATAGACTTACTCAGTTCGGTGCCTCGCAAAGGTAACCATTAGAACGGAAACTTTAACTTTAAATTACTTTATTGTTTTATAATTTAATATTGTTATACTCTGTGTCGCTATTCATCATGCTGTGTGTATACAATTAGGTTGTCAATCTAGCTCTTAACTACTAACCATGTGTACTTAAGTATCTACTAACAAAACTCGATTGTCAACTGTAGTATATACCTAATAAATAAATAAATATGTGGTTTCATCTAAATCCGTAATTTAATTTTTGCCGAAAAGAAACCAAAAATTCATCAACGCCGCACGTATGTCTAACGATATTACTTGTTTAACAAAGATTTCTACATTGTTACAGAGCTCCGAAAAGCCGGTGGAAGAGAAACCAAGCGGTGACACTACTTTCGTGGTGGCCGCGTGGCCCACCAGCTCTCCCGGCCACACCGGCTATCTCACCGTGGCTACACTACCTCCGATGTTCGCTAGAAGTAAGTTCACTTAATATGTAAAATGAATAATATTGTGTAATTGTGGTTGAGTATTCCAGGCGAAGCTCACTTCCATCTTCGGCCTGATGATAAAAAACCCAGTAACTTGTATTTTTACTCCTTTAAATATTCTTATTCTACTTTATTCTGATGAATTTCGTTGCCCCAATGACAAATTATATAACTTTTCCCTAAATCTATATAAAATAATAGCAGTGGTGAGGACGAGAAATAGGAATATTCACGTACTGCAAATAACGGTTTTTCAAAATGTTCAATTGTTATTTTTACAGGTAACAAAAAAGGTGCCAAGTCTGAAATCAGTGTAGAAAAAAATGAAACTGGAAATGGAGAAAAAATGGCTATCGACGAGGCAAATAATGATTAAGAGCAATTTGTACATTAGAAAAATTATTAAAAGCATTTCTAATAAAAGTGCATTTTATTTCTACTAGAAACGAACATCTTATAACGAACGGGACAAAAATTGTCGGACCACTAGTGAAGAATCTTACTTTGCACAGTGCCATAATATACGACGATAGCAAAAAACCTAGTCTAGACAAGGCATAAGGCTTTGATTTATAAGGTTTTGTGTAGTAAAACAACTGCAGAGAGTTACAATAATTTATTTTATAAATGAAAGCTTTTAAAACGATATTGACTGGCAACTTAACTATAAATAAATAACCGATTGAAATAAACACAAGGATACCTCTTACTTATCGCAAAACATGCATCGATATTCGTTAATTACGATCTATAATATATCTGTTGTTCAGAGACGCATCTACAAATTAACTAGCCTTTGATCCCGGATCCGCTTGTTTAGGTTTTGATTTTTAATAGTGACAACTAAAAGGAAACATTTTATTTTCAAAAACATGCCATTGGTAATTTTTTAGTACATAGTTTTAATATCACACGGGATTTATGAGTCAATTTTACAGATATAATATTATTACTTGACAATGATAGTAAAAGATAAGAAGTTAAATAACTCATTTCCGGCCAGGTGTAGAGAACACACTTGTAATTTCAATAATCACGATTACTTATGTTTAGCACGTAAAAATATTATCTAGAATCTAGATTATCAGTTGATATCTAACTAACGAACAACATTGGCTAGTTAGCCAATGTTGTTAGTAGATGCGCCGCATGGAAAAAATCTTACTGATATTCTAAAAAGAAATTCGTAAAAGGAATGATAACGAAAATAAGATTTTAAAAGGCAGTGATATGTTTAGCACAATCATTACAAAATTTGGCAAAACGATTTCATATTTAAGTTATTAGCAGTCTGGAAAATATTGTTAAGAATATAAGGAAAATGTTACTTTTATCAATATAATCTAATTTAGTTATATCTATTAATAAATAAAGTCTACTTAATAATAGGCGATAAGATTAATCAATATTTATTATTTTTTATTATAGTTCATTCAAAATCTAGCTAATTGGTGCCTATCTTCGATCATTTCTAACAGGTGTTTGGGGCTTACATAAATGATGTATTATTTTACTTACTTTTATAATTTTATAGCCATATAAAAGCACATGATAAACAATCATTTTGTTGTATCATTCGTATACAATAATAATTTTCATTTCAACCGACATAAATAAAATTGACTGAAAAACTGTCTACCTACGAGATTACAACTTATAAAATATTTTTATGTTAAAAATGTAAACATAAATCTATAATATAAAATAAAGTTAGGTATAAAGTGTAAATATCATGAAAACTAAATAAAAAAAAATTCGAATCGATTACAGGTTTTTGAATCCCAAATTAATTATTATTACGTTGTGCTTCGTTCATGCTACATTAATATAATTTATATTTTCCTTCCTAATAAAAACTTTACACTATATTCGTTGAACAATACTAGCGATATACTATATTGTTTCCAACAAATAAAATCCATATCATATCATAGGAACATACATTCTTTTGTTTCCATAATACTTCTATTGTCAGTCCACTAAAGTCATCTTATGAGAAGAAGGAATGAGAACGAAGAATGCGACCTCTCGCTCTCACAATAAAAGAAGTAAAGGAAGATAGTCTAAGAGACAGGTATATCAAAAAGCAAAATTATTAAACGTGGATATATTTCTAAACCCCGGTTCGTGAGCACGTAGAATTTTGTCCAATGACCCCTAGCTACCCCCTTATCGCTCGCGCGTAATTATATTGCTGTCGCGACTGTGCGACTGGCACCCGCAGTGAGTGTGGGAGCGCGATAGTCATTGGATAAAATTCTACGTGCTCACGGACCAGACTATAGGTCGTTCTTCCCATCATTTTTATTAGGAAAGTAATTGTGATCATTATTTTGATTGTAGAACTTGAATAAATAAATACCCCTTAAAGTAATCCTCCCACGTCTAATCTAGCATCCTGTATGTATCAAATGGTGCATATAATGCAGTTATAATTTTACGTAATTTGTTATTGCCTTCACGTTTAGCGTTAGACGCTGTTATATAATTTCATTTTGTTATTATAATATTACTAAGGCCTGTCTAAGGAAGATTTAAAACATGGATTATACGATTTATCCAAGGAATATGTTGAAATAAAACTGAATAAATATTATGCATAAATATAGGAAATCAAGTTGGCGAAAAGGTGACGTCATATCTTTTCTTTGTCCACAAAATTTATGAGAAAATGATGTTTTGATAGCTCATAAAGCATGTCAATTGAGTTATGCTGTCTTCAACTAGCCTATTAGATTCACCATATATCTAGACATCTCGATTCATAAAAGATAATGTTTTATAGTTATTACGATTCTTGCATTTAATATGCATCATCATCATCATCATTTAGGTAATTTAGTCAATTTTAGTCTCCAATTTACCAAAAGCAAGTGGAAGATTCGACCTAAAATCTCCACGCTTACCAGGAGTTTCAAAGTTAAAAAAATCGTTTGCTTTAAATAGCAAAACTCTGTACTACTCTGTCTCTAAGTAGGTCAGACATTAAGCAAGTAATCCTAAAGCGACCGACATTTTTAAGTTGAACCATCAAACCCCAAACGGTCGCATAAGACTGCGTAACAATTTTTTTATTTTTTATTAAAAAAAGTCCCGTTAGGCCCTCGTACTAAGCTAAATATGCTTGTGTCACGAGTGAGCTCACCACAATAGTGGAGCGGCGACGGAGACCGAACCCGCGTTCCCCGGATCATGAGTCGGCCAGTCCGACCCCTTCACCGTTCAGCTATCGCGGCTTCAATTGATTTCTATTATGTCTCAATGAGGGCTATCGTTTTAGCGCTCACCAGTTAGCGCCCTGTAGAGTAAGGTCCAGTCACTTGCTAGTAGCGAAGACAGTGGCACCAACTTGTGGCGCTCAAGTGGTAGGAGGACTACCGCATTTGCACTCATCAAGATGGCGCCACTGTAGAGTAAGGTCCTGTCAATCGCCAGGGGTGCCAACTGTTAAGTACAAAAACGATAGCCCTCATTCGCAGGGCTTGAAGATTTAATAAATAAGGTTTTTTATCTGAAATCGCTGAAGTCTGTCTTCAGTTGTATAGTAGGGCGTTGCGGTGGGGCCGCGAATACCGCTCGCGGCTGGGCCCGGGTTCGAGCGGCTTGCGATGCCTTTAGTGCGCCTTCCAGCTTGGATCGAAGCTCTGTTGACTGCTGCATCATGGTTTTGAACTCCTGTACGAAGATAGGTCTTGATTAGGGTTGATAGCAAAAGATTGGGCGAAAATATGATGAGTATTATGAAGAAAGCATGTGAGAGTAGGTAGCTCAATAAATTATGATTTATGTGATATTCTGACAAGCTAAGTGAGGTTTTGTCAAAATCGATAGAGTAGTTTTTGGGTGGAATGTTTTGTATCCAATTGGGTGACATCGTAAGCAGAACTTAATTTATGAAAAACATTAGAACATTAGAAAAGCACGTTTAAAGAGAGAAGAGTATTTAAAATCTCTGAGCGATATAATAATACCAATAGACACCGATTTTATTTAGTGGCCATGTGCTTCGCCTCAAAATTTGTAACATAGTAGACATGCAACATCAATTCCGTAATTTCATAAACTGTTTAATTTTCAAACAAAAGAATAATCGGAATAACATTTAAAACGAATACACCGTCATTAACACAAGCCACACAAAAGTAGGGTAGTCTTTGCACCGTACCTGCGGGTACTTGGGCCCGACGCGCGTGAGCCAGTGCAGCGCGAAGTCGTGTAGCGCGCGCACGTGCGGCGGCTGTGTACCTCCGTTTCGCAAGTACGACATCACTATGGGAACTAGCACCCAGAGGAGTTGGATACCTGTGGTAACATATGTATGATTAGTGAGATGAACATTATGTTCGTTAACCGATTGAGTCCCAGACGGCATTAATGACATTAAGTCATAACAATTGATTATCTATTGTGTCTAGATTCGCGGAGCTTGATGGATTAAACGAAATACACAATTGAATTTTGAGTGAAGGATTCATTTTATGAAATGCATTCTGCATCAGACCCTCATATACATTTTTGTTATTAACTATTACCGGATTCAAGTTATGTGTCGTCAACTGTACTCTATGGTCTGAGAAACAATCTTAAAATAATAATGCGAACTTACGAGATAGAGTTAAAAAATACTGTATTACCTCTGCTATTATCCTCTGTAATGCAGCAGAAACAACACAAAATTGTTAGAAAAACATTGAGATGAAATACATACTTGTAAGTCATATACGACATTCACATCACAGACTAACTCTGGCCCCGCCTCCAACGCCGCGGAAAACAGAGGAAGAGCGGAGAAACGGAGCGCTAATGCCTTGATTCGTGTATGGGAAACCCAGTCGCATATTTTTTGCTACTTCGATACCTAGCATCCGTCTGTGAATTGACAGTATGGACATAAAAAAGTTAACAACTCGATTTCGCTCCATTCATATGTTCTAGGCTGCAATATCACACTTACGCGAGTCATCCGGTGCAGCAGCTACCAGCTCATCCAACGCCGTCAGCGCAGCTATAGCCGCTCTCGTGTGCGATATATCCCTAGGGTCCCTTGCCANGTAGGTCCATACATAACACCCGCGTCATACACCGTAAAGAAGGAAGAGCGAGGAAACGATAGGCTAGGGCCTAGCTCCACGCATGGAAAAGCAGTCTGTTATTCCACTTGCTTGCTTCACTACGCTACATACCTAGCTCCGCGTTTATGGACAGACACAGTCCGTAACTTTGCTCCGTATTACCCCCTCATTTCGCTCCATATCTCAAGCTACAGTGTAAAACTTACGCGAATCATCTGGTGCAGCCGCTACTAATTCATCCAACGCAGTCAGCGCAGCGATGGCCGCTCTTGTATGCGCCATGTCTCTAGGGTCCCTTGCCGNCCTTGCCACCGCTAGCGCCAGCGTCAAAACTACTAGCCCCGCCCCATTTCACAAAAGAAGGGAAATGGGGCGCAAAGACCTAGCCAAAACACAGTCCGCAACTGTGATCCGCATACTTTCTAGCTCCGCTCCGTTATTTGGCTCGCGTCTATGGATAGTATGGATACTCCTTTGTTCTAAAGGTAGCCTACTTACGGGAATCGTCCGGTGCAGCAGCTACCAGCTCATCCAACGCAGTCAGCGCTGCAATGGCTGCTCTTGTATGTGCCATGTCTCTAGGATTCCTAGCGCCCATAACCCGCCCGCGTTATACACCGCAAAGAAAGAAGGAAAAACGGGGAAGCTATAGACTAGGGTCTAGCTTCACGCGTGGAAAATCAGTCTGTAACTCCGCTTCGCATAGTTTCCTCACCACGCTACCTACCTAGCTCCGCATCTATGGACTTAGTCTGTAACTTTGCTTCCTATTACGCCCTCATTTCGCTCCCATATATCAAGCTACAATATAACACTCACGCGAGTCATCCGGTGCAGCAGCTACTAGTTCATCCAAAGCCGTAAGTGCAGCAATAGCCGCTCTCGTGTGCGCCATGTCCCTAGGGTTCCTCGCCGCCGCCGCGCGCGCCGCCACTCGCGCCGCTAAAGCGCGTGCCCATAAACCACCCGCATCTTACTCCAGGAATAAAGAACGAAGAATGGGGAAGCGAAAGACTAGGGTCTAGCTCCGAGTATTTAAAACTTAAAAGTCTACAATTTAGCTCCGTATACTCTGTCGCTCCACTTCCATGTCTAATGACAGACACAATTTGTATCTCCTCTTCGCAATACTCTCTCGTTCCGCTCTGAAAAGGGGTAGTCTAATAATGCCATACTCACGTGAACCGCGAAGAATAGAGGAAGAACTATGAAGCTATAGACTAGGGTCTAGCTTCGCGCATGGAAAATCAGTCTGTAACTCCGCTTCGCATAGTTTCCTCCGTATTACCTGTAGTCTATCTTTAGTCTAGCTTTGCAATGTAAAACTTACGTGAGTCATCCGGTGCAGCAGCTACCAGCTCATCCAGCGCCGTAAGTGCAGCTATAGCCGCTCTCGTTTGCGCCATGTCCCTAGGGTTCCTCGCCGCCACTCGCGCCGCTAAAGCGCGTGCCCATAACCCGCCCGNCAGCTACCAGCTCATCCAATGCAGTCAAGGCAGCTATAGCCGCTCTTGTATGCGCCATGTCCCTAGGGTTCCTCGCCGCCGCCGCGCGCGCCGCCACTCTCGCCGCTAAAGCGCGTGCCCATAAACCACCCGCGTCATACACCGCGAAGAATAGAGGAAGAACGGGGAAGCGAAAGACTAGGGTCTAGCTTCGCGCATGGAAAATCAGTCTGTAACTCCGCTTCACATAGTTTCTTCACCACGCTACCTACCTAGCTCCGCGTTTATGGACAGACACCGTCCGTAACTTTGCTCCGTATTATGTAGTCTATCTATAGTCTGGTCTGCGAGCACGTATAATTTTGTCCAATGACCCCAAGCTACCCATCCTTATCGCTCGCGCGTAATTATGTTGCTGTCGCGCTCTCACACTCACTGCGGGCGCCGGTCGCACAGTCGCGACAGCAATATAATTACACGCGAGCGATAAGCATGGGTAGCTTGGGGTCATTGGACAAAATTATACGTGCTCACAGACCAGGCTTTACAATGTAAAACTTACGCGAGTCATCTGGTGCGGCCGCTACCAGCTCATCCAACGCAGTCAGCGCAGCAATGGCCGCTCTCGTGTGCGCCATGTCCCTAGGGTTCCTCGCGGCCGCCGCGCGCGCCTATAACCCGCCCACGTCATACACCGCGAAGAATAGAGGAAGAACGGGGAAGCGAAAGGCTAGGGTCTAGCTTCACGCATGGAAAACCAGTCTGTAACTTTGTTTACATTACTCTGCTACATAGTTTCTTCACCACGCTACCTACCTAGCTCCGTGTTTATGGACAGACACCGTCCGTAACTTTGCTCCGTATTACCTGTAGTCTATCTATAGTCTGGTCTGCGAGCACGTATAATTTTGTCCAATGACCCCAAGCTACCCATCCTTATCACTCGCGTGTAATTATATTGCTGTCGCGACTGTGCGACGGGCGCCCGCAGTGAGTGTGCGAGCGGGACAGCAACATAATTACGCGCGAGCGATAAGGATGGGTAGCTTGGGGTCATTGGACAAAATTATACGTGCTCACAGACCAGGCTTCACAATGTAAAACTTACGCGAGTCATCTGGTGCCGCCGCTACCAGCTCATCCAACGCCGTCAGCGCAGCGATGGCTGCTCTTGTATGCGCCATGTCCCTAGGGTTCCTCGCCGCCGCCGCGCGCGCCGCGACTCTCGCCGCTAAAGCGCGTGCCCACAAACCGCCCGCGTCACCACCGTTGGCTCCGCCCCATACGCCGCGAAGAACTGACACGCATGATGCGAACACCTGAAAGATAAATTTAAAGAAATTACAACTTGTTGGCTTGCCCTGGGGTGAAGATAAACAGTATTTTAAGGGATCTCAGTGTCTCAATCAGAAGATAAATCTTTGACAAGTATGTGTTGCCTTAGTTATTTAATTTTTAGCGTTAAGAGTCGCATCTCAAACTAATTTGAAAATTATAAATAACTTGAAAAAATCGAACTGCCTAAGGCGGGAATTGAACCCACGAAGGCCTTAGGCAGTTCGATTTTTTCAAGTTATTTATAATATGTGTTGCCTTATTATGCGGGGTGGAATTTTCTCATGCCACCTGAAGGGAAAGTACTCTAAATAATGTAGATAGAATTTTTTTCTCAAAGGAAACATTCCTTTATTTTTGAAAAGTAGGAGAACTATCTATCTACAGTATTAAGAATACTTTCCCTTCAGATGGCATACACCCTGTATAGTATAGGAACGCTCAGGGTCACTCCAAGGGCGATGTATACCATTGGATGCCTCCCACTTGGCGGACCGACAATTCAGTAAAAAGTCACAGAAAGCACCTGGATGCAAGCAGAGCAACTTGATAAACTACAGCACTAACTAGATAGTTACTTTATTAACACTTTACGTGGACTCTTGAAGAAAACACGACAGTTTTTAAATCTGGCAACACAACGCACCTCGTTGTCAGGGGTGTCCAAGCACTGTCGGAAGTGGTTGATGCAGGGGTAGTGCACCGCGGCCGGCGCAGACTTGTTGAGAAGTACCGCCATCGCACGCGCGCCTACTACTGGATCCATGCGTTGTTCTGGCTCATCTGTAGAGAAAGTAATTTCACCGTAATCAAAAATAAGAAAATAGAATTGGTTTTTTACTAAATTGATCTTTCCGTTACAAGGGAAAACTTCTACAATTTCACCATACCTCTTATAATCTTGGCAAATAGGTAACTTGAAGACCGCAACTTTTTGTTAAAGTACAGTCGCGGAATGAAAAGGTTCGTCAGTTTTCAAATTGATTCCTTCAACGAATCGCGAGCACATATTACCTTTTGAAACTATGTTAAAGAATAATCTCGAGTTAGAGAAAATAATCTTTAACTGTTAGTCAGTAAAGTTCAAAATTATTCAGATTAAAGTTGTTTGACATTTATCTTGTCAAGAAGATTTTTATGATTGATAAACTAAAACCTTCTTGTTGGTTCAACCTGCCATTATTATTTCTATTAAATAAAAAAAATACATTTTGTAACATTGCACTGATGGGACAGAAAAATAAGCAAAACCTTCTTCGTTAGCAAACGTCACATTTATTTAAATGTTAGCAGCACTGTTTCTTGCACTGGGTATGTTGGCAGGTTTGACTCTTACAGTACCTAGTGCAAGCGAAAACCGACACTAAGGTGACGAACCTTTTCATTCCGCGACTGTACATAAATGTACTCAAAAATGTGTATAAATTTAATCAAACTTTTGAATGAATGTAATTTCTTACCGCTCTTGACCCGTTCAACCAGTTTAGCTAACGTAGCGTGTAGAAGCTTTTCATGCTGTTGGCTATCGCGTCGAGCTGGAAATAAAATCAAAGAATATTATTCTAACCGAATTTTGACTTATGATACACAAACGTAGCTGGGTTATGCGGTACACACATTAATAATAGGTGACAGCTACAAGCATGACGTCACAAAACATGCACCCATATAAGGTGTTGCTTCAACCTGTAAAGAGCCGTACCGAGATTCCAAATAACTTCATTATTTTGATTGATCATCGAATTACACACCAAATCGAAAATCAACTCTAGATTGAACTGGTTTAAAGTAGTTGTGATTTGGGACTTGGTTAGTATGTATCAAGTACCCAATTAGCAAGTAAGCTAGGCCTTCATTAAACCCACCTGCAGGACACGTGCTGGCTTGCTGCAGCAGTAACGTTGCCGCTTCAGCCACGACGCCGTCGCCGCCACATTCCTTCAGAATCTCTGTGGCTAGGTACAGTATCGTGGGAAGAACTGACAGTCCACCTGGAATAAATTATACTACATGTTTTTATGAAGAAATTTTGATAACATTTCAATTTGTAAACAATGATCTTATAATAATAAACGTCGTTGTCGATTTTGATGACATTTCATTTTGTAAACAATGATCTAATGGTGTGTCCACATAGGGCGAACGGGCTCGCGCGGCACGCTGGTCATCCTGCTCACCCTACTCTTGAGTGAGCAGGATGTCGAGTTTGCCGCGCGAGCCCGTTCGCCCAGTGTGGACGCACCATTATAATAACAACTCACCGTGGAAGTATTCTAGAATTTGAAAAATGTTACAGTAAACTCAGTTCGTTCAGTGCTTGTACGCTTTGCTTAATAAAAGCCAACTTTGCAAACAACGGTATTGTTCCCAAGATAGTCGATTTTATACAAGTCACTATACCTAATGTATAAAGGGCCCGCGGAAGATTTCACTTCCGCGAGCTAAGTAAGTAACAGCGCCATCTATTGGTAGTTTTATGAACTTTATACTTTGAACACTTATACAGTGCTAAATAGCATTATAGTTAAAACTATTAGTCAACCTTGTGAAAATTGTACTTAAGTCTGCCAACAAAACTATAAACAAATAAGAAACAAATTCCTAATTGCACTTACCCTGAGGGCTCGTTAGCTTCGGCAGCTCAGCCATAGCAGCCAAGCTCTTCACCAACAACGTATCGCCATGGACCCCCAACCCCCGTGGGACCCCGATGACCCCCACCGTGCCCCCCTGCTTCTGCGGACTGAGGGCTGGTAGCCGGCGCACTAGTAAGCACACGCATAGCTCTAAAGCCGCGAAGACTAGGGACTTTCCTGGGGGTAGGTCGCCAGTGGGACCCCCCTCGCCTAGTGTGTGGACAACTTCCAGGACAGATTGAGGGACCGCGCCCTCCGCTTCGTTGGGGGCTAATTCTGAAAAGATAAGCGAGTGTAATAACTTAATAAGTGTCATACGTCTAAGGCCGGGTTGCACATCGTACTTTAACTTTAAGAAACGTCAAAAATCTGCCAAATTCCATACAAAAAACTAAAGTTACCGTCAAAGTTTGGTGGTTCTCACACCTCAGCCTTAGTGAAGTATTTAAATGACACTGATTGGATGACATTGTCGTCACAGTGTTTCTAGGGATACCGCAATTTTGGAAAAATCATTCGATTCTTTTCATAGCCAGTAAACACAATGAAAAATACACATATTTTTAGGTTCACGCAACTTAACGCATTTTGATTGTAAAATAGTCATAATTTAGTTTTTAATCGAAACGGAATCTCATGGATGATTGAAGGTTGAAGCGAGATAGAGATAAACCATACCTTTGATCTTGGCCTGCATATTCGCCTGCAACTGCTCGCGGGCTCCGTCAATGATAAGCCTTAACACGTCAGCTGCCAACAGTAGCGCTTCTATGCTCTCTTGAGTCAGACCCGCGCGGTGGATGATTTGGCACAACTCTATGGCTAGGGCTCTGAAAGATAACACAATAATAAATGAAAAGAACATTGTGAAGGCTGAAACCGAAAAACTAAGACCTATCAGTCAGATGAAAGAGCAGTCGCCCGGCAAGCGAAAGGTCGTGGGTTCGATTCCCGCCTTAGGCATTCTAGGCCGCCTTCAATTTTTTCAAGTTGTTTATTTATAATTCTATCACACAGTAGTCTTCATTTCAGCCTGTTCACCACTAGAGGTAGGTAAGCCTCCCCCAACGAGTATCACGAATTACGCTCACCTCATTTTTCATCCAACCCAATCTTTTTGAGGTAATTGGTCCATTAGTGTAGACTACAGTAATTTTTCCGAGATGTGGACTAGATTCAAGATAGATATTATTATGAACAGAACTGAACCAGACTGAATCGAAATATTGATATGGGAAATAAAAAATAACTTACCTATCTTTTAATAGTCTAGCTCTGTTTTCAGGTGCGTCCAATAATGTAACCAATGATAGAAGCACAGTTATTGTGTTTTCTGTGCTCATGTCTCTCTGTGCACACAGTGCTTCCATACAAATACCTAAAAAAATATTAAAAAATAAGTCTAGAATATTTGTGCAGATTATTTAGGCTGTTTTAGATCTTTTAGTAGACTTACCGAATAATAAATGGAACCTTTCGTCGGTTGGCTCGAAGAATTCAAAGTTTCCATTCTCAGTCTTGGCTGGTTTGTTGTCGACTTTGTTGTCTGAAATACCATAAAGTATTAAGTATGGTATGAACATAAAAGAAGTCAAATGTTTCAGTCATGCATTGTACCGCAGCGCGGACCAGGCGCGCGCATAACGCCTAGATCGTAAGTTGTAAAGCCTGGTCCGTGAGCACGTAGAATCCCGTCCAATGACCCCAAGCTAGCCATCCCTATCGCTCGCGCGTATTTATGTTGCTGTCGCGACTGTGCGACGGGCGCCCGCAGTGAGTGTGCGAGCAACATAATTACGCGCGAGCGATAGGGATGGCTAGCTTGGGGTCATTGGACGGGATTCTACGTGCTCACGGACCAGGCTTTAGTATGCCTAGCTCGTAGCTCTCACTTACCGCTCGCCCGCGCGCCAGTATCTGAAGAAGCGCGCGCGTTGTACCGCAACGCGGCCGCTAGTAAAAGCGCGGGCCATGCGCGCGAATAGTGCGCCCGCGACGCCTCCGCTGTTTCTGCGCTGTAAAATGCTCCGCCCCCGTGTGGTAGTTGTGACGCGAATTCTGTAAAAAATAAAATAACCGACTGAATAATCTAACTTGCAAAGGCGCTATTCAGTGTGACGTGGATGACGCGGATAAGCTATTTACGTAGTTGTCAGGTATATCTGTCGCCGTCGCTCATTCTGGTATCTCGCTTTGCGTGAGAAGGATGGCAACATTCGAAACTTCGCATAACGTTTTACGGAGTAACCTCGCTGGTATTCGCGACGGACGGTAAATGTATGAAACCTATACAGCACGTTCTATGCGATGCGAAGCACTCACATCGTGTATCGCTATTCACGATCCACGTAGACCTGAGCGACGAATAAATCCGCGACAGACACATGCCCTATTCCTCACGCGATCTGCGTCCCAGTAAATAGCTATTTGAAGTTCTTAAAGGTCCGTCCAATGAACCACAACGAACGGACTATTCGAAAAAGCTTATTTGAGAAAAAATGGGTGAGAAATGGACGAATTTAGATACAAAACTTTGCATAGCATAAAAAACTTACCAGGCGGCAGACTCAATAGCGCGTGATCCTTCAAGGCAGCTATCCAGTTTTCGCCCAAGCTATCCAACTCTGGCTCGACCAGTTTCAGCAGACTCTCCCCTTTCGACTCAAACTCCCCGTATTCGTCATCGCTCTCTACATCCGCGTTGTCTATCTGATTATTGTTTTGGAGTAGAGTGTTCCGCCATTTTGCCAATTCCGCTTTGTTGTTGAAAGGTTTTGTGTCGAGTTGTTTGACGTAGCTGCCGGGAGCACTGTCGTTGCTCACCATGGCTACTATGTATACCTGAAAAGATTGTATTTATAATTTAAACAAACAAATGAACCAAGGACAAAATGGATTATAAAACTAATTTTGAAATATGTATAAAGTCCGGCTCGCACACTCACTGCGGGCGCGCGTCGCACAGTCGCGACAGCAATATAATTACGCGCGAGCGATAAGGATGGGTAGCTTGGGGTCATTGGACGAAATTCTACGTGCTCACAGACCGGACTTTAGGCGACAGCACATCAGACATTTTTGTTGCAAATTTGCTTTTAGCACATAAGAGGCCTCCGTGTTAAACTTGACGTGCTATCATCTATAATAATGTCAATGTAATGTTCACTACTTACTTCTGCCCATGCTTTCAGAATGGAAAGTTTCTCCAATGTTGCCATGCTTTCATTGTAAATCAGAGTGGTATTGCCTTTAGTATTCAACTTGTCCAGACTAGATACCAAAAGGTGATGAACCCTGTAACATTCAAATTGGGAAAAAAATTAATAGTCCAGTAGAATTAGCTTTTAAATCGGAAATAATTCCTACAAAAGATTTTATTGTTTTAATGGCTTCATTGGTTGCCCATTAAGACTCTCCTAAGTTTTCGACTTCGACGGAGTTGTGCTTAAGTGGTGGGGGCCCCCGAAAGAGGCATTTTTTCGGTTTTCCGGTTATACCGCGTAAAGGACTTACCCTATCAAAAAGTGGTCTTCATGACGGTTGAAGGGCACTTAATCCTGCATTGAATAAGACCAAATTCATATGTTTTGGACAAACCGTTCTCGAGCTAATGTTCGGCAAAGTAGAAAATATACGTATAATTAATGACCCTCTCCACGTCCAATGGTTTGTTATCCACAGGCTTCCAAGTCTTGAAAAGGGCCACCTCAACCAGTGTAACCCTATCAAGGCTTACGAGCTTGATGCGCCTATCCTTGTTCGTCCCAGCCGTTCCTTAACTGCGGTTGCTGCACCTCTTCCTGGCACTCACCTGAACGACTCTGTGTTACCTACTGTGGCTGCCCCTCTTCCTTGTATCCTCCTGCATGACTACGTTGCCTAGCCGTATGCCTGGTCTAAGGTTCGACGCCAAAAATCAACAACAACAAGTTCATATTAAAACGCTGAAGAGTTTTTTGTTTGTTTGTTTGAACGCGCTAATCTTAAGAATTACTAGTTTGATTGAAATCATTATTTTTGTGTTGAATAGCTCATACATTGAGGAAGGCTATAGGATATATACAATCACTCTACGACTAATAGAGGCGAAGCAGTAAAGAAAAATGTTGCAAGCACGGGAAATAGTATTTAAACTATTTTCACGCGTACGAAGTTGATTTTGTGGCGTCGAACCTTGGACCAGGCATATGGCTAAGCAATGAAATCGTACAGGAGGGTACAAGGAAGAGGGGCAGCCACATTAGGTAACACAGAGTCGTTCAGGAGAGTGCCAGGAAGAGGTGCAGCAACCGCAGTTAAGGAACGGCTGGGACGAACAAGGATAAGCGAATCAAACTCGTGAGCCTTGTTAGGGTTACACTGGTTAAGGCGACCCTTTACAAGGCTTGGAAGCATGTGGGTAACAAGCCATTGGACGTGGAGAGGGTCATTAATTATACGTATATTTTCTACTTTGCCGAACTTTAGCGCGAGAACGGTTTGTCCAAAACATATGAATTTGGTCTTATTCAATGCAGGATTAAGTGCCCTTTAACCGTCATGAAGACCACTTTTCGATAGGGTAAGTCCTTTACGCGGTATAACCGGAAAACCGAAAAAACGCCGCTTTCGGGGGCCCCCACCACTTAAGCACAACTCCGTCGAAGTCGAAAACTTAGGAGAGTCTTAATGGGCAACCAATGAAGCCATTAAAGCAAAAAAATCTTTTGTAGGAATTATTTCCGATTTAATCAATTTTTGTGTTTAATTCTACTGGCCTATAAAAAGAAAATTATTATGGTTAAAGCCCGGTCCGTCAGCACGTAGAATTTTGTCCAATGATCCCTAGCTACCCATCCTTATCGCTCGCGCGTAATTATATTGCTGTCGCGACTGTGCGACTGGCACCCGCAGTGAGTGTGCGAGCGCTATAGCAACATAATTACGCGCGAGCGATAAGGATGGGTAGCTAGGGGTCATTGGACAAAATTCTACGTGCTCACGGACCAGACTATAGTAACCAAAAGACGTGCACTGCTGGACAAAGGCCTCTTTCAAAGATTTCTAAAACGATCGGTCCTGCTTTGTCCGCATCCAGGTATTTCCCGTGACCTGTACCAGATCGTCAGAACACCGAGTGGGAGGCCAGTTGCTTAGATAGAAGTCTATTGGTGGTGAGAATGCAATAACGAGTATTATCTATGTAGCACCTACCTTCGCAAGTCGTTAATGTCCCTTGCGACACCGCAGCCGATCCAAGCGGAGCATACGTCACAAGCGGCAGCCGTCACGTGGGATGCCGTCTCGCCTGCGAAAGCTGCGCGCACTGCCGCGCCCACCTATAAGCAAATATCGACTTTAAACGTAAAGTTATACAGCACAATATTGAAAAAAGGCTAGGCGAGGGAACATCGACTTTAACTGTAACATTTTACGGTGTAGTTTTGGAAAAATACGTGATACCTTCCCAACCACGCCCACCTGGAATAATTCTTGAAAAATATGCATGTAATAAATTCTACTCGCAGCTCGCCTTTTTGCTAGCGAGTTGTAATCCTTCAAAAGCGCTCCACGTGCACTGTGTCAAGTGAACTGCCCTTTACCAAGAAAATCTATGTAGGAACCTTTTTTGACATGAAAAAATGTAAAGCATGTCACTTGACGGATGACGTCAACTAGCCTATTACTTACCTGTGCCTGATACTGCTCTAACAATAAATGCCCAGGGAAGTCCGGCTCTGGGGCGCGAGCGTACGCGTGTATCAGATGATGTAGCGTCTTCAGTACTTCATGAAAAGAATTTCAACTGACCGATGGTATCAACTAGCTAGCCTATTAAGAGCGTTGTAGCAAAAAGTTGGCGTTCGAATTTTAGGTTTTTATTGCTTGACGTCGCGTAGTGAGTGCGCAAACTGCATTTATCTGTACAATTTCAACGCTGCGTCGACTAAACGATCTTAATCCGTAGTTGTATCGTACCTAAGACAGTACATCATACATAATAATAAAGAAATAATGTATAATTTACCTATTTGATTTTTTCACAGATCAGACTTTTAGCAAAATCAAGTTACGTAATTAATGTATTTTTTACACTAGTAAATCCCGCGACAANTCGTTTGATCATTCAATTATGAATGTGGTGTTACTCTAGATCTTCGATTTTCCTAGTTTTTATAGTTTTCCCTTTATGTGGCCATTAAACCCTAACTCTGTACCAAATTTCAGCTCTCTTGAGTTTATGGGAAGTACTAGTTCTATTTTGATGATTATCAGTGAGTGAGTGTCGTAAATGCGAAACTTTGCTTTCGCTTAACTTCGGAACTAAATGACCAACAGACTTGAAATTTTGGATTTTAAGTTCGTGATTATAGCTTACTAGATGACGAAAATTTCTGCGTTCTGGTCTTATCCAGAGGTTCTCAAATAGGAGCCTGAAAATGCGGCGAAATGGTTCCAGTAAAGGATGGTACGGCAGTGTTTGCTTCGCGCTCGACTTGGCGGGGGCACTGCCGTGCCCCCAGATCGGCCGATACCAAATCAGTGTAATATGCGCACTTTCATACATGTCCATATCCATACTGATTAACAGCCCGAAAAAAACGGTCAGCCAAAAAAATCTGTAGTCTTGGACTCCAGATTACAGAATTTTAGCTGACTTACTTTGGTCGGCTTCTAATTTGTATGAAGATTAATGTGCACACTTTCATACATGTCCATACTACATAGGTACATGTCCAAACTATCGGCCGACAAAAAGTCTTCAGTCTACGGGGTTTCTCAGATTCTTATGGCATTTATCCAAAAGTGGAAGATGCTACGACTTCGTTATTGACTTCCTGGGAGTGACCTATTTTTCTAATGCAGTTACTTTAGAACTTGCTACATTACTGGGATGTATGCGAGTCAAAATATTTTTGTGTTCACCAAGGCGAATTTGCACCAACTTACTTTAACCGTCACTTTAACAATAACCGGTGTTTTTGTTTGGAGTTTGAAAGATTTTTGACGTTTGATAAAGTTAAAGTAAGGTGGAGCAACCCAGCCTTAGTATAGAAATGTCATTTTAAAACTATTGTTCAACGGGTAAGAAGTATCTCTCTATGTATTTTTATTTGATTCATAGTAGAAGAGGTCACTGAACCCGGAAACGACATTATCTTGATAAATGATAAGCCATAGCTAGAGTAGAGCTTGTGGTAGAGCTACCATTCTTATAGAGTAGTGCTGCACCGTAATAGTTTGATTTTATCGACTATCGATATCTGTGGAATTCGACTACTATTCTACTAAAACGGAACTACATTATTATGATATCGACAGTAACTACGCTATCTAGTTAGTGCACAAGTGTGTTTACATCAAATGTTCTCACTAGTGAGCGCGTAAAAAAAGATATTAAATGTATGACGGATTGTACAGCGCCCCTAGCGGAAACTTTCAAGAACTAAAATGTACTAGTTTCACTAGTGAGGACGTTTGAGGTAAACTCACAATCAGCCCTCAGTTACTAATATTATCCCCGAAAAAACTAGTTATTTTGATATGACTTTCACTGGAAAATAGCTGGTGTTAGAATAATTTTAGAAAAAATATAATCAGGTTTGCCGCGCGTATTTTTTTTTTATTCTGTTTTTATTTAGGGACTTTCGTTTGAAAACATGTCAGTCCCATCGAATCTTAACCTACGCTTACATTAACATTCACTATTTAGAAAGAAATTTAATCTTGCAGCTTTGCTTGTTGGGTTAGCTAAAATATTAAGAAAGCCGCGCGTAATTTCAAACATAATGAAATTGTGATCCGCGTGCTTATAGTGTTTCTCATGGAATCTCATGAGACGCTATCGTGACAATACTATCGATAAATTCGATGGTGCAACACTACTTCAAACATCTTGTTATACGGCTGTTTTGACAAGATTATACCTGTTTTAAGATGATTTATTGAATAAAGAAAATAAATACAGTTTTTGGGCCAGTAGGAAGTTAGGAATGGTTGGTAAATCACACTTTGTTTTGACTGGTTGATGAGTAGTAGTAATTAATGACTGTCAACATAGTAAATACCAAGCCCTAAATACTTGTGGAGAAAATATCTTTTCTTTAGAGTTCCCGCAGATTAGACTTTTTATTCTATTTTACACATTTTTTACATTAAATAATTGAAGGAAAGTAGGTACCATCTAACTTTAAGTTTATTCTTCACAATACCTCATGCTGATTTTTTTTTAAACAAAAATAACTCCTTCCGGTTAGACGTCAAATCAAAACTGTCAAATCCATTTTTCAAACTTAGGGTTGCTACTTTTTTCTTTAGTATCTAAAATAAATTGTATAAATTAAGTACGTAAACATAGTAAGTCAACATACAATGTAGTATTAATAAAACGTTTCATTACCTTCACCGTAGTCTTCATTTAGGCATTAACGTAGAATCCATTAAAGTTTAATCATTCGAGATGCCATGAATGTCTAGCACAGCACATGCAAACGTCAACATAGTTATATTTTATCACACTTGCAACATTTATACTTGGTTAGTTCACAACACAGTAACACCTGTTATTTTCCACACTTTTACCTTCTAATCCAACGAAAGAATCTGTTGCCAGCTCTCTTTCCACTATTTTTCTTCTTTTTCCCCATTTTCAACTGTTTTCAAGATCAACATAAACACTTCCTTGTAATTCTTAAAAGTTAACACTGTCTATGATACTTTAAAGTTTATTAATAGTCTATGGTCCGGATTAAACGTGATAGATTATCTGTAGCACACTGACGAAATTCCTTTCGCATTCTTCCGTATTCGAACGTAAAACGACTGTCTCTGGCCAGTACAGGACTCTCAATTTCGGCTCTACAAAAAGGTTATATTAATTTAAACCAAAACACACAATTAGGGTCTAAAATATTTACAGAATTAATCACAAGAAGCGTCAAACCAGTTATTCGAATTCCAAATTCAAAACCACCTCAAGTTGGCGACGAGGTAACTTGAAACCATAGAGTTTGGAGAAAAGAGTTTTCAGTTCCCTCCAAAAACGTTGAAAGGAGTTTTTATAGCAATTTACTAAAGAAAGTAAACGTTAGAAGTGCACGATGGTGCGCCCGCGCTCAGACTGGCTCGTGGCCACGTACGAAATTAGACGCAGTTGTAAAAAAAGGCAACATTGGATGGATGCACGTTGCGAGAAATGCGTGGAGTGTTTGTTTATTTTTGTTTGGAACGGGGCGGTGATCAGTTGAGAGAGCCGTTCGGTGTGAAAAAATTAATTCAATTTATTTTTGCACACTATCTTCAGATTTTAACTAGGACAGGATAAGAGACCTTACATAGACTTGAAGAGAGAGAGATTTGAATATAGGTAATGTACGTTCCATTAAGGGCTTAAAACTTAAAGAAAACTGACAATTGGCATGACAAAGGCACATGCCAATCGATAGTAACGGAATAAAGCCACTATAACAAAAAACAGTTTTTGCGTTTTGAGTCTTGATTAACTAATAGAATTAATGACGTATGAGCCTATAAAATGCGTCGATATCTTTATTAGTAGATAATTCGAATTCCACCTAATGACATGTAGATGTTCGATATTAACAAAGGCGGCACAGACAGACAAAATGGTATAACGCTGAAAGAGTGACTCACACAGCTCTATATCTGGTTTGCGTTAAAATAGATGAAGGCATTGTTTCGAGTCTACTTGAAACATCCGTTTTAAATCACACTTGAGTTTAAAACATTTTAAAAAGCAGTAAAAAATTAATATGCAGCTTGATTCAATCAATTATTCTCTTAAAAAAGACGCAGAAATAAATGCCCTTTTATTAGCTAAAGAACTGCCTCGGTTTAGCGCGAACCATTTAGCATTTTATTGGTATACATAAAAATACATGACATAAAACTCTTATGGTATCAACCGCATTACAAAACCATCTGAGGACATCAACAAGTAGCAATTATAGGAAACATTGACTTTTTAGTAACTGATGTTTGTATACAATTACCTATTTAACCTCTGGCACATAGCCGATGTCAACGACTTGATCATTGAGCATGTCATTAAGTTTTTATACAATTTGACAACGTCATCACATGCTTACGGTTGTCGAAGTCAACTGTTGTAAGGTGACGTCACATCGCATCATGGTCGCGCTAGATATCAGAAACTAGAGGTGTATTTCCTATTGACAAAGGTTCACCAATGAATAACAACGAATCATCCAAGCTCCAGCCAAATAATTAATTTCAAACATTCTCAAATTTGGTTGGTGGTAGGGCTTGTTCTAAGTCCGCCTGGCTAGCTACAACCATCTTACCTAAGTTTGTCGCCATAACAACAATGTTAACAGCATTGTTGTGTTCCGGCAGTTAGAGGTAAGATAGCCAGTTCCTCCGTGGTTGAGGATTCCAGGTGAAGCTCGCTTCCACCTTCGGTCTGATCGTCACTTACCCTCAGGTGAGATAAAGGCCAAGAGCTTCGTCGTTGTGTTACAACGAATCACCAATAAGCCAAATAATTAATTTCAATCATCCTCACATAAAATACCCTAAAACAAAACAATGAACTAATCTAACTCAATGACTAACCATAAACCAGCGTAACTGATAGTTCAAAATGCAGTAAACATAATCACGGGGTTCACGACCCGTAAAATTTTATGCACGTCCAAAAATATAGGCGATAACAACAAAAATAAACACTAGTTTCGTCACAATCGATGTTGTAATCTTTGGGCGCGTGCCAGCCTTGAATGAGGAAGTGAAGCGCATCTGAAATTATCTGTGACGAATATGACAGATAAAACTTCAAACGCGAAGAATTTTTGGCGACGAGGAAATGCCATGTCATAGATGATGAGTAGGGCTACAATGGATACGTTCTGTAGTCAAGTGAACGCAGCATTATGTATGGACAACATTGTCGGCCTCTATAAATTGTGTATTGATGCGATCTCTCCGTGCGGACACGAGAAAAGAACGCAAACCGCGCTGCTGACAGGTTGTCTTGCTCGGATCGACTATGTTGTTTATACATGATGCAAGCTGTATTTTGACCTGACCGCAGACCGCACCCAGTCTGGCAGAGAACGCAACGCTACGCCAACAGTTGTTGCCGGGAGTGTTGTTGACTCACACTTACACCGTCAATATTTCGCATTGTGCAAGACCGGGAGAATTGGAAAGTCTTCCTTTCGAATAATTATTGAGTTTCCCGCAAAAAACATTGAAGAGTTGTAGTTTGATTTTCAATCAATCAATAGGAATAAATAAAAACTTATGAGATTGTTGCAGATCTATATTTTTGCGCCATATTCCATAGTGTAATTTTGAATTAACTCAATGAGCCCGTGAGCTGATCGAGAGTTAGAAATAGAGTCAAAAAACTTTGCTGAATCAACCCATGTCTAAAAGAAAGACAGATCTGGCCTAAATATCTGACTAGTTTATTAAGTTTCGTTGCCAAATGGTAAGTATCCAGCCGGTTAGCAGGTGACTGCTGTCAACTAGGTATACACTAATATAAATGCCAACAACCTGGTCTTTGCCAAAAATGAAGATGGATTATTGTAAATACCGCTAGATGGAGATATGCCATTGATTTCTAAAAACATTTAGCGTGAAAAGCAATGCTTCTAACCTGAACTAGTGTTAATTAAATAACACTAACAATGATTTTGATGAAATTATCTATAAAAGCGAAAGGTCACTGATTGACTGACTCACTCACTCATAACGAAATATCAGAAACTACAAGTGCTAGGAGTCTCAAATTTTGCATGGGGGTTCCTTTTGGAACGCAGTGCTCACTAACACGGGATTTTGCAAAATTTAACCCCACAGGGGGTAAAACGGGATCCACGCTAGTTATAGATAAAAGTCAGGTGAGTTTAAGTATGTTTAATCTAAGTTAGCCTTTTAAAACAGACTGGAGAGGAGATTTATCCACTAATATTTAAATCAGTTCATGAAATTACGAACACAAGCAATAATATAGCAATCTAAATTACTCATCCGTTACTTTTATATGGTTTGCTGACAAACTTGCGTAAGTTGGACATAAGACATAATAAGATAAGTTGATATCCGAAGATTTCTAGCGAGAAACATAACACCGCAATCCCAGAGAATGCAGTCTCCCTTTCGAATGCAAAGGGTAAACACCAATATAAATAGAGCCCTACGTAGTGTTGTGGAACCATCGATGGTCTCACTATCGATGGTTTGAGTTGACCACGAAAAATATAGGGATATCGATAGTGCTCAAATCACATCAAAAATATTTTAATAATTTTGACCAGTATTTTGGCACTTATTTATTATGAACGTTAAATATAATACAAAAAAGGTAGCCCACTTTACATGTCTCCTTATCTTCGGGCTATCGGACAATTTAAGTTATTTGTTTTTTTTTTATCACAACGTGGATGCTCTTGGCCTAAATTACAAAGTGATGATGGAAGCGAGATGCACCCGGAATCCTCAACCACAAAGGAACTAGCTATCTTACCTCTAACTGCCGGAACACAACAATGCTGTTAACATTGTTGTTATGGCGACAGACTTAGGCAAGTCGGTAGTAGCTAGCTAACCAGGAGGACTTAGAACAAGCCCTACTAACTACTATACTGTCAATAACAATAGTATTGCCGTGACCAAAATGTACTGCTTATGCCCTGTCGATGCGATAGTATTCCTCAAAATGCCCCATCGATTCTATTATTTTTGCTGTTACTATCGTTAGCGGACTATCGACAAAACAACACTAGCCCTACGCGATGCGTCGCGTGCTTCGGGAGTGAAGGGTCACCGACACGATGGACTGCTTTAAAGAAAACTGTTTGTTTTATTGCTGTTCGAGTGATCTTTTTAGGTTTTGGAGCGTTTCAGATGTCATTTTTACTGCACAAGTCTGTGGTAGACATCTTTTGCCAATGTTACTGGCAAGTCGTCTTGAATATTACAGAATTAATATTAGAAGAAAGATTATTAAACTGAATGATTTATATAATTTAGGTATTTGTTTATATTTGACATTAATTAGCGCTATGTCAAGATCAAAGCGGTGTTAAAGACAGTTAATACAGCTCACCTGCGTTTCGTTTATTAATTAAAAAAAACTGTCAAGTTAAATGCACCGGCATAAATACGTTCAAACTTTCTGCCAACCCTGACAGCCCTAGAGATCTTCCACGCTTGAACACAACGGCCACTTTCGCAGTCCGAGAGCGAAATGACACGCGTTCCATTTCCAAATGCACTTCCTGTTTTGTTTTCACATTTCGAAAACCGAATTCCGTAACACTGGCTGACAAAACCTATGACACGTGCGTGACAGCTGCTATAACCGCGTTCTAAATTTGAACGCGGGCGTAGACAATAAAAAGATTTAAGATTCCAAATTCAAAATTGTAACCGTATAAATTTTGAGCGCGAGAGACGAGTCCTGTACAGAGCGTCAGTCTTTCACGGTTATAACGCGGATACTGAAGATGTATTCAAACGAAAATACAAGCTTTTCGGGAAGTCACAATGTTAATTATAGTACTCGATGAAATGCCGGAGCGGTACACGCAAAAAATTAAGATAGAACACCCCACAGCGGCGAAGATGATGCGATAGCTATTAATAAACGGCATCTGTGGTTTTGAGGTGTACTATAAGAAATTTGCTTTAGTCACAGATTTTGGCTCGCGTTATAAAATTCAGGTTTCTTTACATGCAACGATTTTGTTCTGGAGCTATTTGGCCTATTATTTTGTACGTTTTATTATTATTTTGCGTATTACGCGACAATACAGTGTGAGTCACGTTAAAGTGTACATATGAAAATAGACCTATTTTTATCGACAAAAAAGAGGTCAACAATTTTTTGAGATTTTTTTTTAATTTTTTATAGAATTTTTTTTCTTCCAATTACTTATTGTAAAGAAAACGTAATAACTTTTAAACTAAGCGGTATATCTTGATAAAATAAAAACAGTAACAATGCTAAATAACAGGCGATACTAAAAAAATACATAAAATACACAAAAAAGGCCAACAAATAATAAAAAATGAAACTTTTTGAAAAAAATCTGCTTTAAAATTCGTGTTTTTTTGGTTATTTGATAAATTTCTCCAAAAAATACCCCTATAACAGGTGGTTTTTATTACTTTGTATTATTCTCTATCGTATTATCTTTGTAAAACCAAAAATCGCATGTCTCTATCCTTATTACAACATTTGCTATGATCGTTTGAACAAAGGCCTGCCACAACATTTTTCTCCGCTACAGTTAGAGACAATTTTAATTTTAACTAAAATGCTTATTTTCTTTGAAATCTTTTGTTTTTATTTGAAATCTAACTTGTCTTTATCAAAATAACAAATCGTTGTTAACGAAGCGTTGAATGGCGCGCCCGGAGAGGCTTAGTTCAAACGATCATTGCAAACGTTGTGATAGGGATAGAGACATGCGATTTTTGGTTTTACGAAGGTAATACGATAGAGAATAATACAAAGTAATAAAAACCACCGGTTATAGGGGCATTTTTTGGAGAAATTTATCAAATAACCAAAAAAAACACGAAATTAAAAGCAGATTTTTTTCAAAAAGTTTAATTTTTTATTATTTGTTGGCCTTTTTTATGTATTTTATGTATTTTTTTAGTATTGCCTGTTATTTAGCATTATTACTGTTTTTATTTTATCAGGATATACCGCTTAGTTTAAAAGTTATTACGTTTTCTTTACAATAAGTAATTGGAAGAAAAAAACTTGTATAAAAAATTAAAAAAAAATCTCAAAAATTTTTTGACCTCTTTTTTGTCGATAAAAATAGGTCTAGTTTCATCTATTTTTATATGTACACTTTAACGTGACTCACACTCTATAGGTAGGGAGCGCTATATTTTGGACAGGTTAAGTGTTTTGAAAAGGACTTACTTATTTGAATTTTAACATTTTTTTCCAAAAACAAAAATAGCTTTTCTGAGATTTCAACTTCAACCATGACACGGTCTCAAAATTAATAAGATGGGACGATTCATGCTATGACAGTTACGTTCTTCTAAGTAAAGTCTCTGTTGCCTGAGGTATACGAGCGGCACGGGATAAACATTTAACATACCTATTATGACGTGACATACAAATCTAATTGGAACTTCGGAAGACGTAGCGTGGGCAGTTCTCCCACTAGGTGGACCGACGATCTGGTGAAGGTCGCGGGAGGTGGCTGGATGCGGACGGCGCAGGACCGGTCTTTGTGGAAATCCTTGGGGGAGGCCTTTGTCCGACGACGACTAGACGTTATTCTGCTGAAACGAACCGATATAAATATAAAAGAAATTTGAAGTCTCGCTGACGTTTGATGTCTCAAAACACCCACCCTCCCCGTGCCTCATACCTCAGGTGCTGACTGAGTTAAGATGTGGTTAAGAGCACACCTTAAGATCTATAGCTGTACATAGTTTACAAATAATCTCAGTATCATAGAAAGTCATCGTAACATATGAATGGGCAGGCCTTGGACTGGTGTCGCATGTTGAAACGAGCACAAGGCGGCGTGTTAGCACAGGTCGCCTAGGTTTCACGTGGC
This sequence comes from Ostrinia furnacalis, assembly GCF_004193835.3. Taxonomy (NCBI): domain Eukaryota; kingdom Metazoa; phylum Arthropoda; class Insecta; order Lepidoptera; family Crambidae; genus Ostrinia; species Ostrinia furnacalis. The sequence goes on along the minus strand of NW_021131538.1, from coordinate 189,559 downwards.
TAGGTAATGTTTTCTTGATCATACTAATATTATAAATTATAAATGCGAAAGTTTGGATGTCTGGATGTTTGTTACTCTTTCACGCAAAAACTACTGAACGGATGTTGTTGAAACTTTACAGTATTATTGTTTGTGTGACCCAGATTAACATATAGGCTATAATTTATGCCGATCTGTAACACTAAATTACACACGGGTGAAGCCGCGGGCAAAAGCTAGTGATTAATATTAGATGAGGTCAAAGGTGAGAGTAGGGAATAGGAATGACTGTTTAGTGTTTACTTTTCACACGACGAAGACACACTAAATCATCGAAAGACTTAGGCTGAGTTGCACCACCTTTTTTAACCGTAAAAATAACCATGACCGGTGCTTTTTGTATGGAGTTTGACAGATTTTTGACGTTTGTCAAAGTTAAAGTAAGATGGTGCAACTCTGCCTTATTAGTTCTTTTAGCTCTTTCACTTTTTGTTAAAAAGTTAAACGGCGATCCACTGAATTAATTTTGATGTAAGTTACGTTTAGTAAAAATCGAAATTGATTGAGTCTCAGTCTATGCGTTAATATGCAAAGTCAATGATTGTTTATAAAAGAAAAAGTTTTTTTTTACATTTTTAAACCAACCTGGTCGAAATTTTTCGAAATAATCATACGTTTTGGCCTTTAACTTAGTTAAAAGTCGCCGTTACTTTAATAAATCTTAAGAAAAATATATCACACAAAGCAAAGTTACTGCGCGCTAAAAATACAGTTAACATAAGCAAGGAGAGCTGTTAATTTTACTGGAACATAAATAACATGCTTGGATATCTCTTGGACATTTCATTTACGAGTTAACATAATCTATTTCGGTTTAAATGTAGAGTTGTTTAAACATAGTTCGTAAAATATTATGTAGTTACTTATTTAAAATGTATACTCAGTGTTGGATTAATATTTAAAGAGATGAAAATTTTAGAAGAAATAAATAATATATTTTTTTTATAAGAGATTTGACAACCCTACGATGGTTCAAATTTTGAAAATTCAAATATTTAAATCCAGAAAAACCCACAGATTATACAATAAGAAGTGACACTAAAAAAACTCACGTGAGATTTTCGCGCCAAATTCTAGCATAGATAATTAAACTTTTTAAAACAATGACACCGACTTGGCAGTCTCTATTCAGCCAAGGAGGACACTTCACTGCGTCATATTGTTGTCTATGGACGACGTCTAGCGCATGCAGTTTTTGTGCAAGATTGGATACTGGCCAAATAGACGGGTGCGTCGACCTATGACTTTTTTCTTTTATGCCGTCTGAGAACTCGAGATAGATTTGATGGCGGACTCGGAAATAGAATCGAATCGGCTTGATTTAATTATTTTGATGCGTTCCTTCGCCAGCTTGATGCAGTTGGGTGCAGTGTGCACTACGTTGCATATTATGCCCGCATTAACAAAAAGCTTAGCTATGACAAAAAAAAGAAATAAAAGCATTAATCACGAATAATGCCAAGAACATTTCAATTCGAACTTGATAAATCGATAAGATTCAGATGCAGTTAGTGTCTGTACGAAGTGCCTATCTCGGGCAACTTCCAAAGGCAACTTGAGATTGTGGTCCTTTCCACGACAAAGTGAAACTCCGCTGTTATTTTACAAAAGCTTGGTGTTCAGTTATTAAACTGCTGCATACTTATTTTACTAGATCTAGATCTTAGAACTTATTGAATGTTACAGCTTTTTACATTAATCTTTTAAAATCTCGAGTAAGAGATGAAAAAATAATAACTATGGCAAACACAAATGACACAATATTATGTAAGATGGATTTGTTTATCAGGCGTTAAAGCTATCCTCATAGCAAACAAACGCAGATAACCGTATTAAACGGCATCCAACCGCAGTAATTTTGCACCGCGACCGCAAGCCGACCCCGAGCCTCCGTATCGATGGCACAATCGATCAAAATGTTTATAATAGATATAGGCTGCATTCCAATTTTAAATTCAAATCAGACACTGACATTTGAATCATAGACAAATGGGAATTGCGGAAATGACATAATTGCCCTATGAATCGTAGTTTAAAAGTCAAATTGCTGACTTAAAAAAAGAACTGCATATTAAAAATTTTGAAAGTACCTACTAGGTATTTCAACAGACTTTTCCTATGATTTTTATTCTTTTATGTTGTTTATTTTCCAGGATTAAGGAGTTTGGCGGACGAGTTTCAGATATTGCATTAACTAGAACACAAGGTATCTCGCCGTTTATGTATAACACGCTCAGAAAAAGTATTTCAGTTTTAGGTTTTACGCACCCAAGTTGATTAGAAATCTCTTTAATAGTAGGTAGGTAGGTACGTAGCCGTTACGTATGATTCGATTATAAGCGATCCAGTGTTAGCAGCTGCAGGAAGAAGTTCGTTGAGGTGGTTTATGAATGGTTATTGTGGTCTTTGTCTCAGACAATAGTTGAACACACTGTCTTAAGTGCCACAGTTTGGATATTTTTTAACTGAGCTACGAAGACTAAGGTTAATCCGTTCGTGTAAGCTTCCAGTGGAACTGCAGTTCTGGTATCTCTAAAGAAGAAATATTTGGTAGCCTCAGGCAAAATAATGAGCCAAATACTGTTTATTTACTAACTTTTGCTGGAATACATGGCACTTTTTGATTTCACTGACATCAAAGAGGTTTTTTGCAACTAAACAAAACTTACACATCCGAAGAAACGAAATTTTTATTTTTATTTTCGGAAAAGTATTGGCAACTTTAAGTTTAAAATAAAAAAATATTAACTTTTTTAAATATTACGCAACACGCACTGGCCAGAGATAATCAAAAATTTCACAGCACTTGAAAATCGAACACGATTCGCGTCCCTTTTCGCGCCACTTTAAAAACTCACTGAATATAACCGCCGATTTAATAGCCCAGCCATAACTTACGCCGTCTATTAGGATTCTAACTGTGTGTCTTAGCCAAATTCGGCGGGCTAACGCCGTATGAATGTATGGAAGCGTCGAAAGGGGTCAATGGATAAATAATTGAATATCCAATTAAGAATGGACAGTTTCTTTCGGCGCTTTGTGATTGTGAATACATGTACGAATCTAATGGCTTATGATATTTATGATAGGAAGGAATGATGAGCCGTAATATTTTAATTCACTTTTGAATATTCAACTAACTTTATAATTTGCTGCATTTGAGCAGTAGAATCAGCCTGCAGAATACGCATTTATTCTGCAAACAAACATACTAAAGATGTTTTTTAATCTTTATAGCACAGAATAATATCAGAGTAGGTATACAAAAGGCTAACTTAATGCTAATGGCATTCTCTTCCAGTCAATGTTTGAGCCAAGCAGAAAATTAATTTACATAGTAGATAGTGGAATAAATAAATAAATATGATTTTTATTAATTTGGATTTGACTAATTCAAGCCAAAAAAAGCCCAGGAACATTAAGCTTCTTATGCTAAATTTGGTGTTTCCCTTTTCAGTATAAGCAGAATCGTAAGCATTTAAAACAATATTACTAAAAGTTTCAATGCAAGTCCGAGGATGAACATAGTATTGTGGATATTGTACTTTAGAATTATTTTATTTCATCATCATGATTAACACTCCGTCTAAATTATCTCATTAAGTTTAACGACAAAGTTTTGTCAAGTAAATCCAAAGAAAGGAAACAACAAGACTTTAATACGTCAGGAAATAATTTCTCTCACATCTCCGGAGCAAATGCAAGTCAAGTTGGTAGTTTAGTGGTTGTTAAAATTAATTTCGTTGACAACCGACAGGAATTTCCTTAATGGTATGTTGAATGTTGGATGGATTTATCACAATTTGTCTTAGAATTGTCAAATTAATCAATTTACATTCCTATAAGTAGATGGTTACGATTAATATTATAAATTAAAAGAAATATAATTTACTTGACATATGGTCCTATGTCCCCTAGATGGGGCAGGAACTATATAATTTAGGTAAATAAATATTATGTTTTTTATGATGAAACGATTTAATTAAAATGTAATTATTAAACGCACACCTAAACTGCTAGAAACTTGGAAATGGGCAAGTGACATCAAATCTATGGGAGTATTTCTCAAAAAAAATGTACATTTTGAAAAAAAAAAGTGTGCTTTGAAACAGTTCAAAAGTTTTATATTTATAAATCATCACACAAAAAAAACACATACACAATTTTGAAGGATGAATATTAATCTTTAAGATAACGAAGAATTATAGCTATAATCCTACTTATTACCAAATATTTAGATATTTTAAAAATAGTCCTTTTTTACCTTTCATACAAAAACCTGTTTGCCACCCTAGCTTTTTCATGTGTTTTTGTTTCATAAAATGCGATACGTAACTAAATTATTGTAAATTTCTTTGTATTATCGTTCTACAGTAATCGCAGTTTCTGTATCAAATTGATTTTCTATGGGGTGTCATAATGAATTGGCAATTTAAAGCAAAAAAACAAAATGAGTCGCTCTCATTTACTATTTCGTTATTTACTCTTTAGTTACGATTTATTTCTACTTTCCCATGGTTTCTGAACAATTCCGTATTTATTTTACACGGACAACAATAGCTGCACTCTGAATGGCTGTTGGCCTGACGTCTCCGCCATAACATCTATCGCGAAAATTAGTGAAAACGTGTGTGTTTTGTGGGATTACTTTTTCGTAACAGGCAGTAAAATCAGCGATTTTATATAGAACGGTAAGTCTTCATTTAACCATTTTTTGTAATACGTGTGGTACGAACATTTAGTAAGCTTTTATATTTGCTGTAACAAATTTTATCAAAAAAATACTTGTTTCTGATCTCATTTTGTCTAATATTTCGTAACGTTTTTTACGAATTTCGTTACGTTACGAAAAAGTACAACATAGTGCTGAGTGTATACTGTTATTACCTGACTAAGCATAGTAATATTCACTACTTAATTTATTTCGAAAAATATAGAGCGTTAATAACAAAAGGATTGGATACTATCTGCTTTACAGAAGTGCCACCAGCAAAAAATAATCAAATCATTTAGATTACGTTTTTATGTGATTACTTCTTTTGTTTTTTTAGGAATGCCGCCAAAAACCAATGCCGAAAGGCAAAAAGCTTACAGAGAACGACTCAAAATGGATAAACATGATGGAACAAAAATAATTTTATTAAAATAGTATGAATGATTACTCCCTTATTTTATTTCTAACCCCTTAATATTACCCCGTATGTGGGTGCATACTTACAAATATTTCGAATTGAATAAATGAAGAGCATTCACAATATTTCGCTAATGTATAACAAGCCTTATGGCCTTACTATTTCGTTACTACCGTTTCGTTACGTACATTTTTTTTGAGAAATACTCATGGGGTGTTTTTCTAAAATGAGTTACTTTGGCAGTAAAATAGCTTATCAGCTATTCATTAAAAAATAAATAAAGGTATAGATTCGGATAAAATTAATTGAACTAATTAGGTAGGTACTTCCTGTTTCCATGGCAAAAGCAAATTGCTCTTTATTTACCAATTAAAATATTAGTAGATTTTTACTAAAGATTTTAGTATTTAATTATTTCCCTTGAAGTTCAGTATTTTTTTATGTTATCATTTTTAATTTTTGTCAAAAAACAGATAAGAAATAAATAGTGAGGTGCAAACAAATGAACAGAAAATGCGCAAAATTAATTATGAACATTTCAAACGGTTCATAATTTAATTTTGCGCGACTTTGAAATAAAGAAAGAAGGCAAATATTTAAATTTGAAAATCGAACATCAAAAGGAAAGGCACTCACCCTTTATTTTTTCGGCGCGGCGCTCTTTTGTATGTAAACAGTATTTAATTAATCACAAAACACAAAGTTTTATTATGAGTTTTCACTGAACGTTTTTAAAACACGGGTAGTTTTCTTAAAAATAAACAAGCCGTTGTTTACGCATATTTTATCAAAAGCTCCTCGATTGTCATTTGTCAATATTGATGAAAAAAACGGAAGGAAATGACAGGAACGGAAATGTATTGTTCATGATTTTTTTATATGGCAACAGCGATATAAGGAGAAATAAAAATCAGTTTTGTTTCATAAAGATATTGAAAGTGCATCTGTAAATGATATTAAATTGGAAAGCCCACACAAACGAATGTAGAACTTGTTTAAAAAAATAATGTTCTCCAAATCCAAATCTCCACTCCACTGCTTGCCGAATTTCATACGTATATAAATTATTGTCTATGGTTCCAAGGGCGGGTAACGAAAGCGGGAAATTTGAATTCTGAATCACATTCTCACATGTTGTTCTCGTAACAATATAATAATAACTGAAATGTAAAATAAATAATTTGAATTTGAATTGTTCTTTTAACATGGCTCTTTTTAATGTATTCAAATCATTATAATCTATCTATACTAATATTATAAATGCGAAAGTAACTCTGTCTGTCTGTCTCTCTTTCACGCCTAAACCACTGAACCGATTTTGATGAAATTTGGCATAAAGATAGTTCGAGTCCCGGGAAAGGACATAGGATAGTTTTTAATCCCGGTTTTTGAAACAGGGACGCGCGTGATAAAGTTTTTCTGTGACAGAGAAATTCCACGCGGGCGAAGCCGCAGGCGGAAAGCTAGTACAGTATAAATCTTCAAATCAAAGCGTAGATGTATTTCCGCTTTTACATGAGATTTTTAGAAGTTATGGCCGGGTACATAAGCGAGGTAAAATTAATTACAAATCTAATTTCATGATCTTCCTCAAAAGTTTGCTTTGAGAATCTTTTGCTATTTCTAAGTAGGTAAATAAATAAATGAAAATAAATAAATAAGTAGGTGGTATGGTGGTATAATACATTATAGTTAAATTCAACTATACCTACTGCTAGAGTAAAATAATTAATTTACCTACTTTTCAATTGTTTTAGTAACTAGCCCGTCAGCAGTCTATACAGGGTGTTACTTTGCATTCTTGCCATATTTACAGAGGTAACTATATTACTGATACTGAACACAAATCCGTTAAAAAATAATGCCCGAAAATTTTTAATTTTAAATATTTTATTTTATCGACAATCTGTTAAACACATCACTAACTATCGTAACGCATGCACATCACTTATGTTAGCGATGGCGATGGAGACTTTTTTACTTTTTATTGTATTTTTAAATATCTTTTGCAATCTATTGTCTTTAAAGGGTATTTCGCCAAAAATGGTCAATTTTGTCTAATTTCCTTGGCACGAATTTTATTTCTGTTTTTAACTATTTTTAGTTTCCCATTGCATTAAGTAGTAAAAACTAAGCTAATATATCTAGAAGGGGTGTCATAATTCGTTTTAGAAACAAAGTTATGAGGTCATAAATTTTTGGTAGCCAAGGAAATTATTATAAATATTTTTTTCTCTAAGTTTTCTTCTGTGGTTTGCTTTTTTTTTGTTCGACCTATTTTTGTGTACTTTCGCAAGCAAACATGCCAATGAATATTATATCATTACGACCTTTTTACACAACTAAGGAAGATAAATGCAGTAGATTGAGTTAAAAGTTAAAAACAAGTTTTTCTATATCTATTCTGATACCTATTTCTTAAAATTTAAATTTTAAACTTATTCCAATAAAGAAATACTCAAAATTTTACTTGACGCCGAATTATTAATGGTCTTTTATAATTTCCTAGGTCATTTTATGCCACGGAAAACAAGGAAATTAGGACCAAAGAAATTAGATTTATGCCTAAAAGACACCACAGACAAAAACCTATTTACCCTATACATTTACTATTTAAATCATGGGTTTACCCCTACAGACACTACATTTGTGTAAATAAACAATAAAATTAATCCATTGTTTAGTTGCAAAAAACCGTCCAAAGAAATTGACTTTTTAGTAAACAAAAACCCAAGGAGGGACCTATTTATGCGATTTGTCGCGAAACTGATCAACGACGTGCTGTCCTGCCTCAATGGCCTCTTGGGACGAAATGGCCGAGTGTAGTGGTGCAGTGCGTTACATTCTAAGTTTTTTCGTTTCGTTCAATGGACTATTATTTTTGGAGTGACTTGAAACGACCTGGTATGCGCAGAAGAGATAAAAAGTGTAAACGTGTTACGTGAAAGGATTGCTTCAGCGAAACTGTGAGACAAAACGTTTATGTGTTGCGAAAACTAAAGCGAAATACCTACGCTTCGCCGTGCTAGACTGTGCCTTCATCAGAACGGAGGACACTTTGAACACTTGCTTCGCAGTACGTAAACTTTGGAACTCATGAATAAATAATTAATTGTGAATAAGGTGATTTCATTTCATACTTAGTTTATTAATTTGTAAAAATAGGGAACAATTGTTGTAAATTAATTGAAAGCCTAATAATTATTACGTATTTTTGACGGTCCTAAGCCCGTAAAGTAGAAACTGAGAGTAGAAAGGAAAATCTAAAATCAACTGAAGAGTATTTTAAAATAATTATTATGACTGGATAAAAAGGCTGGTACCCAGAGCCATAAAACATCACAGATTAATAAGAACTAGGCCACGCCCACTAGGTTTATTCCACTTGCACCTGTAGAAAGTGCGAAACAAAATTGGTTTATTCCAATTTGTACTGCAAAACCAAATTTACTAAAAACTCAGTGTACTTTCTTTACGGGAGTCTCTTGTTTATCTTAAATAACAGGTATTGGTCCCTACTTTTATCTTCTGTGAATATGGCAAGAATGCAAAGTAACACGGTGTATAATTTTTTTCGAGACTAGTTGGAGGGTAGGTTATCACAAAATAAAACAGAATTCATTCGACCTACCGATTTATTGATGATAAATATTACATAGATATAAATATTAGTAGGTATATACATATGTTTGGTCAACACTGGAAGTTTTTATTAATCTAAGTTGAAATAATACTAATAGTAAAACTTTAACCAGAAAGCAGCCTACTTGAGATCACCACTTATAGCATGTGCACAGATCTACTGTGGCATGTGTCTATTCCCATGATAGATAACGATTATAATGTAATGGTAGGGTGAACTAATTTTAGATGTTTTATTTTTCATCTCGTTTATAAATACAATAAAATAAATTAGCAATAATAGTACAACGATAATTTACGATACGATAATATGGGAGGTCCACCCCCAAGGACAGACCATATTATTATAAAAGATTTCAGGAAGGCGCTGGATGCAGGTCGCTTCCAACCGGCCTAATATGAAATCATTGGAGGTGGTCTATGAGTAGCAGTGGAAGTCATGTAGCTGGATGATATAATCATGAATATTATGCGTGCCCAACACCATCATATCGGCTGGTGCTTAGGTGTGAAATAAAAATTTAATCTTCCGAGTAAAATGTTTGAAATACATTTTTGTCTATTACATTTGTATGCATAAACACATTTATTTGTATTTTTATATCCATTTGATGGTAACCATAGTACAAGCTTTGCTTATTTTGGGACTAGATGGCGAAATGTAAAATGTCCAAGGATGTTTATTTATTTATTAGCGTTTTATCATTAACTTTATGTAGAAATAGGATATCTCGGTTAAACCATAGATATATTGAAAAAAACTGAAATTGGCTTGGTATTTCTTTAATTAACCTTTACGAATGTAAATGCAAACAATATTGTGATAACATTAAATTACAGATAAATAAAATGTATGAAAAATAAAACCTTAAAACTAATTTCACTACATTATGATGTATGGAAATATAAAATAATTTGTATGGTCGTTGTTTTAATAAAACAAAACAAACTTATATTACTTAACAGTTTAATAATTGTCTATATTTGACAGAAGAAGCGGAGGGGGCAGTGTCAATAATGTCTGTGGTGCATCATTCTCAGAGTCGATGTAATATGCGTCTTAATACCATTGAAATAATGACTAAATTCGCTTGACACAATAATCTGCTCATACGCATACAGCTTTCGAGTGTCCAGTTCACGGAATGGGAACATTATTCCGTTGACATAAGGGTAAATTTAGCTTGATAGTGTCTAGAACGTCAGTGCGTCAAGAGATCCATGACTGCGCGCGCGCCGCACTAAATTTCACTTAGATGCCAGTATAAAATCCATCTTAATTCATTGACATAAGGAACAAATTAGCTTGATACTATAATCTACTCTTGCGCATATAGCTTTGGAGTGTCTTAATCCGAGGAAGGGGAATCTTATCTCATTGAAATACGGGACAAATTAGCTTGATAGTCTAGAACATTAGTGCGTCAAGAGATCCGTTATCCGTAACTTAGATGCCAGTGTAAAATGCATCTTATTGCATTAAGCTACGGTTCGAATTAACTTGATACTATAACAGAAAGGAATGGTATGGTAATCAGTCGTAGACCCTAACAATAACATTGTAATAATATTAAAAACACAGAATAATAATGTAGATAGGTACAATAGGACTGGCATGTCTTTGTAAGATAAAAGTCCTTTATCAAATAAAAAGATTAAAAAAAAAAAAAACAGAAAGGAAAACAGAATGTCTTTAAGGTTCAATATCTTATATCAGCACGTTAGTAGGTCCGTGAATGCGCGCGCGCCGCACTCAGTCACTTGGTTTATACCACTCTGATATAAAATCAACCTTATTCCATTAACATACGCTTCAAATTGGCTTAATAGTGTCAGTTGAAGGGCAAATTGGTCTGTCAACAGAAAGGGGAGCATAACACTATGTATAAGGTCGAATATCGTGTATCAGCACGCCAATAAATCACTAACTGCGCGCGCGCGCTCTCAGTCACTTAGATTATACCGCGCTTATGTAAAATGAACCTTATTCCCCATTTGACAGTCTCATTTTAAGAGGAAATAATATTGAATTGGTCTGTCAACAGAAAGGGGAGCATAGCACTCTATGTATAAGGTCGAATATCGTGTATCAGCAAGCTAGTAGATCGGTGACAGCGCGCGCGCCGCATTCGCTTGCCCAGTACACGCCTCCGCAGCTGGTGATGAGCCCCCATACGTATGGAGTGAAGAACTCTTCTGGTCTTTCTTCTTCCACGTACCTGAACTTTAGGTCGGGGAATTTCTGGAAATGAAAAATAGGATACTTTGATTTCAAGAATTTAAAAGCTAGGTAGTGAGGACAAGTCGGGGAGGACTGATGATCGCATATTGATGCTTTAGAGCAGTGGTTCCCAAACTTATTTTAGTCTACTGCCCACTTTGAGAATAAATTATTTTTAGCGCCCCCCATTTTTGTAGTCAAGAGTCGAGCTCAGTCGGTGTCTAAGAGTCCTCCTAGTAGATGACGCCTCCCAAGCCTCTACACAACGTCCCGATTTTTTTTCTGGGTCTCTTACCGCCCCCCTTTAAGCCAGCAGCAGCAGGGGGTGTTATCACCCACTTTGGGAAAGACTGCTCTATACCGTTGAAAAATGGTCAGTTTACACTGTACCTTGAGCCTGTCGCTGGACCACTGCTCGGCGCCCTTCTTGATGCAGGCCAGCACCTCGGTGACCCCCAAGTCGCCCCCCGCGCCCTCCTGCACCCTCTGCAGACGCGTCGAGAAGTAGCCTATCACACCATTGTAGAAACCATTGCTGTTTCTATTGATCCTTCCTTGATGCAAGCCAACACCTCTGTAACCCCTTTGCATCGACAAGTATCCTAAGTTTGTCCTATATAAGAACTACCACAGCTGCAATCGATCTTATAGACACCCGGCGTCTGTAGAGGTATAAATATTGTGCAAATGCGGGTGGGTGAAGAAAACTCATCGCGCCGGAGCAGACGACGCCGCATCTCTTCAGTCTGCCCGCGACCATGACTCGTGCAACCGAGCCGAAACGTCGGGAGGGTAAATAATCCCGTGAAGTGATAATTTTATAGTAAAAATGCAACATAATAGTTTAAAATATTGAGCATACATTTTTTTAAATACCTTCGCGAAGTAAAACTTCTGTACGTGGTACTTATTATTATTCTGTGCTGTTACTATTAGACAGATATTATTGTACTGTACCTTGAGCCTGTCGCTGGACCACTGCTCGGCGCCCTTCTTGATGCAGGCCAGCACCTCGGTGACCCCCAAGTCGCCCCCCGCGCCCTCCTGCACCCTCTGCAGACGCGTCGAGAAGTAACCTATCACCTGTGGGCAAAGAATAGGTATCGTACAGAGAGTATGTTCCTTTATAAATACGGTATTTAATAATAACAAATGACATCTTTTTACGACTAACTTATTTAGGTAAAAAAACCGGAGACGATGCCCGTTTTCACCCTCAATCCCTAATTTTTAAGGCTGAGTTGAACCACCTAACTTTGCCAGTAACTGTGACGATAACCGGTGCTTTATGTATGGAGTTTGACAGCTTTAGTGACCCCTATGGTAACACATAACAGCTTACATGTCAGAAATTTTGTTTTCATAGGGATCTTAAAAATTAGGGATTGAAGGTGAAAATGGGCATTAAAGTCGAAAAGTATCACCTGTGAGCAAAGAATAGGTGTGGTACAGAGGGTACACTCGTAAACACTACAAATGACATCACATTACGACTACCATATTATATGCAATGAAATGAAATGGTTTACTCAGCAACACAAACCAACATCAAGAAAAACTAAAACTAAACAAAATAATGTGCGTGTCGCCGAAACGTATCCATTCAGCATCCCTTACCNTCCCGGGTTCGATTCCCAGTGGGGGCAGATTTTTCTGTTCGGTTTGGTTGGTGGTAGGGCTTGTTCTAAGTCCGCCTGGCTAGCTACCACCATCTTACCTAAGTCTGTCGCCATAACAACAATGTTAACAGCATTGTTGTGTTCCGGCAGTTAGAGGTAAGATAGCCAGTTCCTCCGTGGTTGAGGATTCCGGGTGAAGCTCGCTTCCACCTTCGGCCTGATCATCACTTACCATCAGGTGAGATACAGGCCAAGAACTTCCTCGTTTTGGAAAAAAAAAAAAAAAAAAAAGTAAGGGACACTACGACTCTGGTCTTCCGTAAGTAAGTTCTCCGACCCGAGAGGTAATAATAGCCGTAAAACATCATCATAATCAGGTCAAATTATTCTACATTGCAGGAGCAGGACCCTCTATCTATAATATTAATAGCAACTGGCGGATAACACAACACTTTGTACATTAAGGAAGATTGCATTTGGCTAAATAATAATAATTGTCATGCATGACAATTATTATTTAACAACTTTTTTAAAAGTTCAAATTTTTTTGCACTAAACTGTAATGGCAATAAGTATTTTGGTACTTGTTAGAAGAATACCAACATATTTATGTTAAAACTAGCTGACCCGGCGAACTCTGTTCCGCCTTAAAGGCAATAAATAAGCAAATCTTTCCTTATTTGCTCACCATTTAGACCTACCCTGGTCTACGACAAACATTTTAACACCAAAATCAGCTCAATCGGCCCAGCCGTTCTCAAGTTTTAATCAGACTGACAAACATCAATTCATTTTTATTTACATAGATAGATTATAAACTAGGCATAAACAAAGACCCTTTTTTCAATATCAAAGAACAGCACATTCTGCACTTAACTTACCATTTCAATATTCTGCGTGATATTATGGTGCCTGTGTTGTTCGAACAGTTGTTTTTTGTGTAACAACGCGTAAACAACGTTCAAGTTGTTGCTCAGTTGATGCGTAAGGCACGAGTTGATGATCTCCAACAGCATCCTTAGTACTTCGTCTAGCACGTTTATGTGGTCCATCTGAAATTATAATTTAGATAAAGCCGGATTCATAATTGTATGCTGTGTTCTCACGTATCAGAACGAACGAAACCAAATTTTCATCACATTTCGGCTGGGTTGCACCATCTTACTTTAATTGTGAAAAACGTCAAAAAAATTGTCAAAATCCATACAAAAAACACCGGTTACCGTTGCAGTTACCGTTAAAGTTAGGTGGTGCAATTAAGATTTATGAAACCATGACAACGGCAACATATCCCGAATAAAGACCCGTTTATGCTAGATAGTTGGAATAATACATTTTCAATCCCTATCCTACTAATATTATAATTGCGAAAGATTTTGATGAAAATTAACAGTATTATTGTTTATAATCCAGACTAACATATAGGCTTTAATTTATGACGATCTGTGACAAACTAAATTTTACGCGGGTGAAGCCGCGGGAAAAAGCTAGTTTACTAATAGTAATTTTAGTCAACCCACTCGCAACATATTCATTAACATGCTAAATTGATTTAAACAGATGATGTTTCATTTAATAAACAGATCATGCAAAATCGCCACTAGCACATGTGTATACTGCATTACTGTATCCAGCAAAACCGGATTGCGTTGGGAACGTGCCCTTAGTCTTTGTTTCAGTTGTATAAAAAATGGTAAAAATACACAAAAAGTACTTACAACTTCTTCTGTCTTTTCTTCTGCGTGATGTGGTAACTCTAAATTATTTATATCGCCTCCTAAAAGTGAAAGTTTGTAAGGATTAATGGATATTTGTCACACTTTTATAGTAAAAATACTGAACCAATTTAGATGAAATTAGGTATACAGAATACAGATAGTTCGAGACCCAAGGAGAAATATAAGACCGTTTTGTCCCGGTTTTGAGAAGAATACTTTCTGTGGCAGACTAATTCGTAGCAAAGCCGGGGTCAAAAGCTTGTATGTATACAATAATCATGGTTTTTTTACTTGAAAAATCGACTGTTTCACAACACAAAAACTCAAAATTACCGTTCGAATAGAATTAAAGTTCTACCAAAACGGTCGAATTTTTTTAGCAAAATATTTCACCCACATAAAAAATAACTTCTTGTTGAGATAAATATGAAAGTTACCTTCTATTTCACTACATAGCCTCGCTCTCCGCTTTGTTAACGTCTCGAACAATGATATTAGCCTCTGTGCAACGTATGGGTGTAGATTTCTGAATTCACCTGAAATAAAACATATTATAATTCAAATAAAGTATGGAAATTTTCAAAAGTCAAACAAATTCCCTATTCCTTATAGTTATTTAGAAACCTGCCAAAGTAACCACAATCAAAACTACAACACAGTCGCTGATCGTTCTTACCTATTTTCGGGACACACGCAGATAAACTTTCAGCTTTTTAATTTTAACCGATATAAAAAAGGTAGTTTCCTTAATTGCACCCACCAGTTGCCTTCAATACAAAGAAAGGACCTGTCACTTGCTTGTGACTAAGACAAGAAACCCTCATTCGTCCGTATGATTTTTTGAGACATGTTTGAGCGCTGGCGGTGTATTTAATAAATTGTCCTAACGCAGCAAGTCTGCAACGCCATGCGATGCGATGCGACGCGACTCAACTCGATGTGCTGCCTATGACGTCCCATTCTGTCCACCAGTACGGCTAGCACGAAAAACTTTAGAGTTCGAATCATTTGCGTATTCGAACCACCATTAAAAGATTTAGTACGAAAACTACAACAGCGCCATTGTGAACGTGTCGTAAAGTGAACTTAGTATGAGAAATGGTTGCACGAAACTTATTTTGAGAATCAAAATTGACACGTTATCGGTTAATTCGAAGGTTGAGTATCGAATATTGTCGAATACGCAAACGATTCGAAGACGAAAGTTGTTCATGCTAGAGGTACAGAACAGTGGGTAAGATTTAACATCGTTTATAAATAATACTTACAGCTCATATTCGCTATGGCAGCTAGACAGTTTGTGTGCAGGTATTTGTCTCTGACTCGCGCCATGTTGTATTGTAACGCTCTCACTATGACGAGCACCATGAGACCCCCTAGTGATATCTCGGATATTGACCGCTCGGTGTACCAAGTCAGGTTTTTTAGCATCTGAAAGAAATATTGTATTTGGTTATAGACATTATTATGAACGATATGCGAATCATAGAGGTTTAAAATGACATTTCAATTTAAACTATACAGTGTTTTTTAATTAAAAAAAAAACTATTTCTGGTCTCGGTCGCGCGGGGTGCGGGGAGTTAGATCCGAGCAATCCGAGCGTCATTATTGTAGTGTGCACTCATGGATAATTTAGCGTGTACCGATAACACTCAAACATTAACGGAAGAATGGTGGGGCGCGTCTTCGTGGATGAAACGATCTATACAATTGATTAAATAATAAATCTTTCTGCAATAATACTTACAATCAAATGTACATTCTTGATCAACGCGTCATCCTCAGTTAGTATGAGTAGCACAATCAGCGACATGTATATGTGGTGGGAACTGCTTTCAGGCGCGTTGTATAGCACTTGCAGGATTGGAATTATCTGCGGACGGATAAAGAGAAAGAATAAAATAAAATAATTATTGAAAAAACAAAAAACCCAACTGCGTAAAAATGAACTAAAAAGATAAAAACTAGACCACTTAGGCCCAGCACAGACGGTGAAACGCAACTGCAACGAAACTGCAACTTTCTGATGATTCTGATGAATGAAATTGAAACTGAAAGTTTCAAACTGGTCGCGTCATGTGTGGTCTCTCAACGGACGCTATGGCAGAAGCTTAGATGCAACTCAAAAGTAACTAGCAGTTGCAGTTCGTTGCAGTTGCGTTTCACCGTCTGTTCTGGGCCTTAGTGTTAACAAATGCAGTCGGAGGCATCAATGACTAGTTCTTTTGTGGGTGATATGATATGTAATTTGATGCCTCTTATTTTGATACCCCACACGTTAGGTTTTAAGAAAAAAAAAGTGAAGTGTCAACCTCACCAAAAGAGCGTTAGTGTGTCCATTATGGCCAGTGTCAAATGTCTCATTAAGTTTCAAGCGTGTCAAATGTGTCATTATGTTTCAAGCGTGTCAAATGTGTCATGTTTCAAGCGTGTCATATGCGTCATATTTCAAGCGTGTCACGTGTCAAACTCACCAGCTCGTCGATCTGCGTGACCTGGCTGACGTATCGTTTGTACGCGTCACATGAGTGCAGCATAACGTACAGTAGCAATGTTGAATGCTCGCAACCCGCAGTTGCACAGAGAGCTTTGTGGAGCTGTGGACAAGTGATTTAATTTAAGCTTATTTATTTTTCTTAGCTTTCAAATGCTGCTATCTTTGATTTTTTTTAACCTTTTCCCTATTGATACCAAGTGAAAAGTCACTTCTCAAAATACGACATCTATCGTTGTTTTGGCAAAGCCAATACTAAATCACGGTCTATGACAAAAAACCAATAAATTCCAAATGATGAGCATGTAATTTTGAAACTGCTGCTACAAAGTACATTTTCTATGGAACGCTACGCACAAAAAAAATGGTAAGAACTAAACAGCATCATCGCATTTTTAGATAATATCTTATCCTAGCTCTTGAATCTTTCTGAAGTTAGTTCTTTGTGAAGGACGGTTATGTAATTTAGAAATAAACTTTATTATTATACTTACAGCAGCCATGTCTATTCGAGGCGGCGTGACGTCGGGCCCGTTTGAGTCCTTCTGTGGGGTCTGTGCTGTGTCTGTAACAAACAATATGCATTAGTTTGATGAAATGACTTTAAAAATACAAAATTTGTTTTAAATTATTTTAAAACGAATACTTCTAAGTATACTATTAGACAAAATATTCACAATAAAGATTGTGTTATAACGCGGGCCAGGGATGGTGAAATGTAACATAAGATAGAAGATACGAGGGTCGCCACGCGAAGTGACTAGGGTCGCCACGTGAAGTAACTAGAGTTGCCACGCCAAGTGATGGGTCGCCACGCGAAATGACTAGGGTCGCTACGCCAAGTGACGGGTCGCCACGCGAAGTGATTAGGGTCGCCACGCGAAGTGACTAAGGGCGCCACGCGAAGTGACTAAGATTGTCACGCGAAGTGACTAAGGTCACGCGTCACACTCAGCGACTAAGGTCACGCGTCACACTCAGCGACTAAGGTCACGCGTCACACTCAGCGACTAAGGTCACGCGTCACACTCAGCGACCAAGGTCACGCGTCACACTCAGCGACTAAGGTCACGCGTCACACTCAGCGACTAAGGTCACGCGTCACCAGCGACTAAGGTCACGCGTCACACTCAGCGACTAAGGTCACGCGTCACCAGCGACTAAGGTCACGCGTCACCAGCGACTAAGGTCACGCGTCACACTCAGCTTGTGCGGTTGTCGCGCGTCACCAGCTTGTGCGGTTGTCGCGCGTCACCAGCGACTAGACATGTCACGCGCCACGCGAGGTTACTAGCACACACGGCGCTAGTCGCGTGACGGTCGTCTCACCCGGCGGCGCGGGCGCGCTGCTCAGTAGCGCGGCGCGGTACAGGTTGGCGTCGGCGATGCAGTGGTTGGCCAGCGCCAACAGCAGCAGACACGACTGGTTGCTGAGCGGGTGCTGCTGCTTGAGCCGGCCGCTGAGCGAGCTGCGGTCTAACGGCGGGTGGGAGTAGATGCTCTGCCACGCGAAGTGACTAAGGTCACGCGACACAGCGACTAAGGTCACGCGTCACCAGCGACTAAGGTCACGCGTCACCAGCGACTAAGGTCACGCGTCACACTCAGCTTGTGCGGTTGTCGCGCGTCACCAGCTTGTGCGGTTGTCGCGTGACGGTCGTCTCACCCTCACCCGGCGGCGCGGGCGCGCTGCTCAGTAGCGCGGCGCGGTACAGGTTGGCGTCGGCGATGCAGTGGTTGGCCAGCGCCAACAGCAGCAGACACGACTGGTTGCTGAGCGGGTGCTGCTGCTTGAGCCGGCCGCTGAGCGAGCTGCGGTCTAACGGCGGGTGGGAGTAGATGCTCTGCCACGCGAAGTGACTAAGGTCACGCGACCCAGCGACTAAGGTCACGCGTCACCAGCGACTAAGGTCACGCGTCACCAGCGACTAAGGTCACGCGTCACACTCAGCTTGTGCGGTTGTCGCGCGTCACCAGCTTGTGCGGTTGTCGCGTGACGGTCGTCTCACCCTCACCCGGCGGCGCGGGCGCGCTGCTCAGTAGCGCGGCGCGGTACAGGTTGGCGTCGGCGATGCAGTGGTTGGCCAGCGCCAACAGCAGCAGACACGACTGGTTGCTGAGCGGGTGCTGCTGCTTGAGCCGGCCGCTGAGCGAGCTGCGGTCTAGCGGCGGGTGGGAGTAGATGGTTTGACGGGTGGTCGTGTTGAAGGTCAGCATGTTCCATAGGCCGGCTGGGGACAAAGGAATAAGTACCAGTTCATAATATAGCCATTAAGTTGATATTGAAATTGAGTGTCGAAATACCAATTTATAGTACATTTTAATTATCATTGTAACCTATTCTCTGTAGGATGTTTCATAAGCCTACAATGTTATTGTTAATTATAATTATCTCAAATACTACGTGAATGATCCACATAAATGCAATTTTTGATAATTAAGACTGGGTTTCAACACTTCAACCTTACTTCAACTATAACACGTCAAAAATCTGTCAAAGTCCATATAAAAAAAACACCTATCATTTTTTTTTTTTATTTTTATTTTTTTTTTTATTGAGAAAACCAACAGCGTATTTATACAATTTTACCATACATAAATTTAACATACAATATGGCCAATAACAGGTTTCCCTTAAATTATTACCAATAGTACTAGTAAAGGTTGGAATGCTAATCATGGTAATAGTTACGGTTAAAGTAAGATGGTGCAAGTCAGCCTAAGTCATTGAGAAAATAGCTGTAATAAACTTGAAGAAAAAAATTAATTCAGATGGAAGAGCAGTCGCCCGGCAAGCGAATGATCGTGAGTTCGATTCCCACCTCAGGCAAAATAGTTCAAGAAATGTTTCAAATAAGTTTCGTAACGCGTGTCATTAAAAAAAAAATGTTTTTTGACAATATTTTTCAGCAAACCCGTTTAATATTTTTCTTGAGAATATTGTTCACTAAAACTTTTTTTACAGTTTTTTGAGATATAATAATTTTTTTTGGAAAACAAAATCATTTTTTATATTTAAAAAATGCTGGGCAGCATGGCTGTTAAGTTTCCAAGCAAGGTCTTGACTAGCAGAGGCGCAAGCATACCGCGCTGGCTTTTTAAGTCTTACTATTTTTTAAATTTTGTATCCAAAAGAAATTTCGAAGTTTTTGAATAAAAAACCAGCTTAAAAATCTGTTTCAAATGAGTTTCGTAACACGCAAGCGTTGTTTTTGAAAAAAAAAGATGAATTTTTTTTTTGACAAGATTTTTCACCAAACCTTTTCTTTTTAATATTTTTCACTAAAACCTTTTTACATTTTTTGTATTTTTAATTTTTTCCAAAAAAATCTAAAAAAAATATATTTTTTTGACATATTTTTTTTTAGTAAATGTAGAAGTTTTTTTTTTGGCTACTTACAGGCTATATTAATCAGTACGCTGCCCCCATTGGCTCCGGTTCCGAACATAGCGGGCGGCGCGGGCAACATGGCGGCTAAGTTTCCAAGCAAGGTCTTGACTAGCAGAGGCGCAAGCATACCGCTGGCTTTTTAAGTCTTACTATTTTTTTAATTTTGTATCCAAAAGAAATTTCGAAGTTTTTGAATAAAAAACCAGCTTAAAAATCTGTTTCAAATGAGTTTCGTAACAGGCAAGCGTTGTTTTTGAAAAAAAAAATGTAATTTTTTTGACAAGATTTTTCACCAAACCTTTTCTTTTTAATATTTTTCACTAAAACCTTTTTACATTTTATGTATTTTTATTTTTTTCCAAAAAAATCTAAAATAAATATATTTTTTTGACATATTTTTTTTTAGTAAATGTAGAAGTTTTTTTTTTGGCTACTTACAGGCTATATTAATCAACACACTGCCGCCATTGGCTCCGGTTCCAAACATAGCGGGTGGCGCGGGCAACATGGCGGCTAAGTTTCCAAGCAAGGTCTTGACTAGCAGAGGCGCGTGCATACCGTATCTGCCTTGGAAGAGCGTTCTGAGGACAAAAGGCTTTATTAATTACAGAGGTATAGCTAGTTAACCCTTTATACGTCAGTGGGAATATGTTTCCCACCATATTTTTAACTTTATTTTATTTATTTACTAGCTGGCCCGGCGAACTTTGTTCCGCCTTAATGGCAATAAATAAGCAGACTTTTTTTTTATTTCGACCGGGATAAAAAGTATATGTCCTTCTCCTGGCTTTAAACTACCTCCCTGACAATTTTCAGCTAAATCGGTTCAGCCGTTCTTGAGTTATAAGTGGTGTAACTAACTAACTAACAAAAGTAAAAATGGGGTTCGGCGCGGAAAATGGTCCAGATTAAGGCAAAAATGCAAAATTTTGGAAATCCAAGATGGCCGCCAAGCGTTCACCCGTTTT
The DNA here is from genome assembly GCF_004193835.3 of Ostrinia furnacalis. Classification (NCBI taxonomy): domain Eukaryota; kingdom Metazoa; phylum Arthropoda; class Insecta; order Lepidoptera; family Crambidae; genus Ostrinia; species Ostrinia furnacalis. The sequence continues at coordinate 168,334 of NW_021131538.1, read as the reverse complement.
CCTAAAGGAACTAAATTCTCCATAGAAATTGTATGCAGGGGGGCTTAGCTAACGCAGAAAAAGGCGAGGCCGAAGGCCGAGCGATAGTTTAAAGCCTGTGAGTTGCCATAGATTTATTTTTAATGCGTCAAAAAAGGACTAGAGCCCAGTGACAGACAGAAAGGCGAGGCCGAAGGCCGAGCGATGGTTCAAATCCCGACAGTCGCCATAGATTAACTTGTGTTGCGTCAAAAAAACGTTCCGCATGCGAGGTCTCATTTAAGCGGTTGTACTATAGGCTGTTGTCCATGAAAATAAATAAATAAAACGAAGTGTTAAAACACATTATTTAGTTGTGCGATATATTAGTTGTACTCACCTGAATATAAGAGAGGTCTCCACCAGCCTCGCTTGCCCGTGGACGCCGGCGAACATGTATACAGACATCAACACTAGTAGTGTGTTTATACACTCCAAGTGTAAGTAGTATGTGTTGTCTCTGGAACGAAATTAACGTAATATTTGTATTTATAAGTACTTACTACAATACCCGGCGATAAATATTGCACATCGACCTTTAGAAAGAGACAATCGGCTAATTTCGGTTTCGTAGAGCGTTATCACTGTCGCACTTGAACAATGACTGACAATGACGTTTTGTCAAAGTGTGAACAAACTTTATTTTAAATGTGTGCCATTGATTTTGTAAATTAAATTGCTAAAATCTTTTTATAGTCGTGAAAGAAAAGTGGTTCACAATGTGTTAAAGTATTTGTCTAAGAGAAATACTAAGGGTTCGGACAATATTTTCAGTGAATAACGTTTTGTCAATCGTATACATAGTGTGCGACAGAAATAACGCTCTACAAGCCGCAATTAACCGATTCTCTTTCCAAAGGTCGATGTGCAATATTTATTGCCGGGTACTGTACGAGGTATTTGGAAGAGATAGCTTCTTAGCGATAAATCTGTCTTAATTGCGCCATTGATCATTTTTCGTGATGTACAGTAGGTAACGAACAGCCTTCGGGTAATGGCAATGCTAGAAAATCATCAAATCCCAAATTCGAAAGATAGGTCCCTAGGACCGATCCATGAGGACATCCACGCGTGAGCACCTTCGATTCACTGTACACCACGAAAAAAGTTGCAGCGGTGGGAACGAGAGGTGGGAATAGTCCCGTAGTAGGTACGAGAATATTCCCATCTCTCGTTCCCACCGCTGCAACTCCTGTGTAGCCAGGATCTACAGCTTGACCGCAAACAACGCAACCAGTGAAGGTCAAGTTTGTACCGGGGGAAAGTTAAACTGTCATTGGACTCGCAACGAAAATAATCAGAAGAACATAGGAGTTCTAAGTTAAGGTTCGACTTCCAACTTCGGCTAAATAACCTGCCCCCTAGACAAGTGGGAAAACATGACAGTTGTCATTTTGAAAAACCTTTTCTCTGGCTTTTTTTGTATCTCTATACAAAAAAAGCACGTAGGGACGAAGGGACTCTTCCCTTCACTACGTGACCGGATTCGATTTTCAGAGGGCTTAGTGTGAGTTTACATCAAACGTCGTCACTATAGTCTATCCAATATAGCTTGATTAGAATGACAGCTGCCATCAAAAGTAACGACATAACTTTGTAGTAGCGATCAATGAGAGCTAAATATTGGCGGACAAGAAATAATTCACGTCTGACCTACAAACAATATTTTCGACGACAGTGCTTTCAATAAGTAGTAATTCGAAATTATAAAAATCAAGCTAGAGTATTAACGACGTCTCTACAAGGTTATCTCGAGTTACAAAAATGTTAGTGATGGGACATATCGACAAATGTCATATTAAATTAAAACTATTTTTTTAACATATTTAACTAAATTTTTTTCTAACTAATTTTTTAACATATTTAAGTCAAGTTATACGTTTTTCTAAATGTTCACTATTAAAAACCAAAAAACATTTCATTCTTAAATAATCAAACATCGGAAATTAATCACCGGTAATTTTTTGGGTATTCATAGCACCGTTGCTCTAGAAGAGATGCCCACCGCCCTCTAGCGAGAGGAAAAAACCACTGAAGAACACTGATGATAATGACTACGACTTAGGTTGTACACCCTTGACATGAATTTAAAATTTTACTGTCTTTAAATTTAAATTATAATTGTCATTTTTATGAATAAAGATATGAAGAAAAATTGGGTGCATTTATTTATATCATTTTTTTCGAAAACTTATCGATACATCTATGTGAACCGTACGAAACATACCCAGCACTAGTCACATTCGTTTGACAGCTGTCATTCTAATCAAGCTATTTTGGATAGACTATAGTGAGCGCGTAAAAAAATTACATTAAATGTATGACGGATTGTACAGCGCCCCTAGCGGAAACTTTCAAGAACTAAAATTTTCATATATTTTTAACGCGCTCACTAGTGAGAACGTTTGAAACTCACACTCAAGCCTCAGTGCGATCAAAATAGACAATTTGACATCATTCCCCATTAATTCGAAATCACAACTTATCTAAAAAGACACTTCATTCTGGTCTTAAAAACTTAATTAATTTTAAATTACGTAATTGAAAAAAGTTTGTTTGAGTTGACAAAATAGTGACTTCACTTGCTTGTAGTGCCATACAAAATCTATGGGAGATTTTCGTTTTGACAGTTTTAAAAAGTACGTCAATTGATTGGTGGTGTTAACACGTCCATTGTTTAGGGGGGCTCACAATGATGATAAAACGTCATATACTCACGTGACAGGAACATCAATGATCAGTCCAATGAGCGCGTCTATAAGCACCTCCACTTTGCTCTCGCTGCCGTTCATTTTAGGGGACGTCTGCACCTCTGGGGATTGCTCCGATTTGGGCGGCTGGAAGGGAGGTAGATTGATTTATAGATCTATAGTCCGGTCGTCGAGCACGTAGAATTTCGTCCAATGACCCCAAGCTACACATCCTTATCGCTCGCGCGTAATTATGTTGCTGTCGCGCTCGCACACTCACTGCGGGCGCCCGTCGCAGTCGCGACAGCAATATAATTACGCGCGAGCGATAAGGATGGGTAGATCGAGCTTGGAGTCATTGGACGAAATTCTACGTGCTCGGCGACCGGACTTTAGCGCATAACTGAGTCAGTGCCTGAGGTATGGGAGCGGCACGGGAGGGGAGTATTTGAGACGTCAAATGTCAGCGATATTACAGATTTGTATGCTCTGACACGTCATAATATGTCAATGTCAATCCCGTGCCGCTTCCATACCTCAGGCAGTGACTGAGTTAGACGTATTATTTCATTCTTCTAAGAAAAAGCGTATTTACAAGCGATGCTTGCATAAGTTAAGCAGCAAATTTAACGCACAGCGTTGAACAGCGGTCCGTGTGTGACCCTGTGCGTCCACGCGCACTGTGAGACTTCATGGTAATGTTTGTGAATATTGTGGTGAGCTCGCTCGTGAAGCATATTTAGCTTAGTACGAGAGGCTAACGGGACTATAAGTAATTTGTGCAATACACATTAATTACTAATATTCTTTCTTTTCTTTAAGAAAAAAGAAAAAAATACTTTTTAACCGACTTCAAAAAAGGAGGAGGTTATATGTTCGACTGTGTGTATTTTTTTTCTATGTATGTATGTTCACCGATTACTCCGTCAATTGTGGACCGATTCCGATTCGGTGCCGGTAAATTTAGAACATTTCTTGAGCTTGGCTCTGAGCAGGCTGGCACCGACTCCGAGAATATCAATCATGGTATACATTTGTCCTAATAAATAAATAATGTAATTATTTTCTACTTTTTTGGAGTTTTGGAGTCGGTTTTAATTATTTTGTTAAAAAAGTTCATAACTCACCGTGTCCAAACCAGTATTCCTCATTTTAGGTGGCTCGTCCAAATGCCGACATAGCTCATATTCCGGCACCATCTCGACCAGATACTTGGTGACCGCCCGCGTGACGAACAAAGCGTTGAAGGTCTGCCACGCCAGCATAACACTGGAAAGAAAACAACGGCTATGTTAAACCCACCTCTGTCTCTGATCTAATGGTTAGGTCCCGGATTCGATTCCCAGTGAAGTCAAAAACTTTATCTATACAGGGTGTTAGGTAAATGGGTATATGAGCCGACACTAGCCCATGTTAACATAGGCATATAAATGGTATGGTGAAGTCAGAAATTTGATATCATGATTTTATTTTTTTTAATTTTCATACAAAATAAATTTTATAAAATCCGATTTGTATGAAAATTAAAATAATTAAAATGAAGATATCAATTTTCTGACTTCACCATACCATTTATATGACCATGTTAACATGGACTAGTGTCGGCTCATATACCCATTTACCTAACACCCTGTATAAATAAAAATGAATTGATGTTCGTTAGTCTGATTAAAACTCGAGAACGGCTGGGCCGATTGAGCTGATTTTGGTTTTAAAATGTTTGTCGTAGTCCAGGGTAGGTCTAAACGGTCCTTTAAGGCGGAACAGAGTTCGCCGGCAAAATATTTTCGAAGTTCACGTGTGAAGGTAAACTTCATCATCATCATTCTACCACAAGACGTCCACTGCTGAACATAGGCCTCCTCCAATGTTTTCCATGTGGATCTATTGGTAGCCTGCGTCCAGCGCCTTCCTGATATCGTCGGTCCATCTTGTGGGTGGACGTCCCACCCACGCTGCGTTTTCCGGTACGTGGCCTCCACTCCAGAACCTTGCTGCTCCATCGGCCGTCAGTTCAAAATCAAAATCAAGTCAGTTCTGCGTACTATGTGCCCTGCCCATTGCCACTTCAGCTTGCTAATCCGTTGGGCTATGTCACTATGTAAGGTAAACTTACTACCTAGATATAGTCCCTACATGTCACAAAGATCTTCGACAAAGTAAGGTAGATTTACATTTACATAGATTAAAAAATAACCAAGTCCTAATATAGAGCCCTGGAGCACACCTATGGGTGGCTCCAGGGCTCTTAATTAGTAGTCCCATTGGGCTTCAGAAGAATTGGTTCCATTGACATTTATTTTTCGCATACTATCTGAAATGATCGTCAAACAAGATTGAAAAAAATATAGCAAGTAATCGAAGTTATGGTTCGTAAGTTGAAGTTCCGCGTGACGTCACGCCGTGCTACACTTTTTGCAACGTAGTGACGTCAAAGAGCCCGTATTTTCGAGCTTTGGCACGTCTCATCTGTCATTTTTGACGGAGTTAAAAAGTTTTTTACCAACGGAAACATCCTCGAAAATCAAACTTACTTATCACTGTTGGGCGCGGCCAGTAGCTCGGTAGCTCGCGTCACGAAAACCTGCACCAAGGAGCCAAGGTTCCCAGTCTGTGGGTTGTTCTGCAGAAACTTCTGGAGTAGTGGTTCTGTGCTTGCATCGAACATTAGTTGTTCTTCACTGGAACAAACATTTAAAAATGTTATTGCACTAGCTTTTTCCCACGTGAAAATCTGTATGTTTGATGACAGATCCTTAAAATTTTAAATTATAGCTTATAATGTATGTTAGACTACAGACTTTTTGTCGGCCGATAGTTTGGTCACTATGGACGGACGTCGGACATGTATGGAAGAGCACACATTACACTGATCTAAATATAATATAACTCAAAGGTGACTGACTGACATAGTGATCTATCAACGCACAGACCACCCCACTGAACGGATCGGGCTGAAATTTGGCATGCAGGTAGATGTTATGACGTAGGCATCCGCTAAGAAAGGATTTTACGAAACTCCACCCCTAAGGGGAAAAACGGGATACACGCTTACAAGTCGCGGGCGGCCGCTAGTTAAATATATTTCTATTGTACATATACTCACGCATTAGCCGGAGGGTTGATATTGAAGGCCAGCATCTGGTTCCAGAATGGGTCGTTAGCACATATCACTTCGGACGAGCAGAACCGAGCCAGCAATTCGTTGGCTGTCAGCTCACTGTACTTGCTCACTGCTACGCCCATTTTGCACTGTAACAATAATACTCATTTATTTCTGTAAGTAGGCTTTAAAAAAGCACTTTTACACGTCCCAGTATTAACCCTACCACTGCTTCAGGACAATAAATGGGCCAGTGCTGAGAAGAAGCAGCGCAAGAAACTCAGACACTATTGTCAGCCTCTTTTTCAAAGGTTTACAGGTTTCAAAATACATAGTAATAAATATTTATGCGAGCTAGGCAGTTACGCATCCCAAACATTTTTATCTTTTAAATAATCATCGACTTTATAGTAGCCCTTTTTCATTAAGGTACTTTTAATATGTGCTTTGAATTTATGAATGGGTAGTTTTGCAACAAGTGATAGGGTTATAAAAATAGTCATCATCATCATTTCAGCCATAGGACGTCCACTGCTGAACATAGGCCTCCCCCAATGATTTCCACAATGTATGGTTGGTGGCGGCCTCAAAAACAGTCAAGCTTTTTTTTATTTCTATAGACATTTAAATATGTAACGTTACATCATGGAATTTTTAATGAAAAAGAAGTATTTTAATTGATCTCAGAAACTTAAGTTATAATACTCCTTTATGTAAATCCTAAGAGTTAGTTATTAAACTTAATACCTACCATTTCATCATCACTTTCCATCAGGTGAGATGAAGATGATGATAAAAACAATGAAAACTATACATACAAGTGAGCATTAAGAGATTTTATTTATTTTTATTTTATTTATTTTATTTATTTATTTAAGGACAACCAACAAAACATACACCATACATTCACAGTATCCTTATAAATAAATTAAGCTAAGGTGTTGCCTTAATTAAAGGTTGCCACGACATGCACAGAATGTTGGAAAACAGTAACGTTGCCAAAGTGACAGAATGCAAAACAATAAATTATTTACTAACCGTCGGAGTATACAATTCAGAAATTTGTTTTTTGAACTTACGTAGCGAAGATGACATATCAACGCTGGCCCCGGACGAACGTGACAGGTTGCTAAATTGTGACTGAATCCTGTTGATAGAGGAGAAATGACCCAGATTTGTCCTAAAACCATTTGCTTTAAACGGCAGATACCTGGACAACCGAGCTAGTTTGAAGGGAACATTGAATTTAATCTGTCCAATGAGATCAGGACAATCTATGTAACCATTTATTATTTTGTATAGGAATAGACTATCCAATATTTTCCTGCGGTCTTCCAAGCTATACAGTTTAAAATAATTTAGGCGTGTATTGTAGCTTGGGAGCTGTTTAGCTAATTTATGTTGATATGACAAATGCCAAAGAAATCTCTTTTGTATTGATTCAACTCTGCGTTTATGTATTTCATAAAAAGGAGTCCAAACGACACTACCATACTCTAATCCCGACCGAACCAGTGAGTTGAAAACAGCAATTTTGCTCGATGCCTTTCTGAAATCCCGACAATTTCTAAGTATGAAACCCAGCAACCTAAAGCCTCTTGTGACTATTTTATCGATATGCACGTGAAAACGCAGTTTATTATCAATGTAGACTCCAAGGTCTCGAATGACATCAACTTCTCGTATCACTTGGTTGTCTATATTATATGAATTAAAATATTGATTCTTATTACGCGAAAAATGTACAAAGTTGCATTTATCAGCATTTAATTTTATTTTATTTATATTACACCACCGCGCAAAGCGATTCAGGTCATCCTGGAGGAGGCGCCAGTCATTAACGTTCTCCAAGCGAACTGTAATTTTGAGATCATCAGCATATAAATGTATTTGTGAGTTATGAAAGCATGAGTGAACGTCATTGATGAAAATGTTAAAAAATAAGGGACCTAAGTGGGAACCCTGGGGCACTCCTGATGATGCCAAAAACCTATCAGATGCGAATCCGTCGATCACAACTCTCGACAACCTGCCGACGAGGTAAGATGCACACCAGTTCAGCAAGTTTCCTGTGATACCAAAGTGATAAAGCTTGTCAACAAGGATTTGATGGTCCACCTTGTCAAACGCCTTGCTGAAGTCCGTGTATATAACGTCAACAGGAGTGCCACGATCCACCGATTCAACCAAGTCAGACATGAAACAGACTAAATTTGTTGAGGTTGATCTGGCTTTCATGAAGCCATGTTGCTCAGGTATGAGAGTGTTTTTTACGTGCCAATATAAAATGGGATGAATCAAAACCTCAAAAACCTTTCCAAATACAGGCAAAATAGAAACAGGACGATAGTTTTTTACTGCTGACTTGTCACCCGATTTGTGTATAGGAATAACTAGCGCCTCCTTCCATGCAGATGGGAACTGGCCTGTAGAAACAGAAAAGTTAAAAATTATGCTTAGAGGTTCAGCTAAGTATTCACTACAATGAGTAACAAATATAGGGGGTATACCATCTGACCCTGCTCCCTTATGTGGGTCAAGTCTTTTTAAAACCCTTTCAACGGCATCTTTCGAAAAAGATATGCTATTTAAGCAATGTGAATCAGGATTGTCAGGGATAGTTGGTCGCAAAGTATCGAGCTTATCGCTATTTTCATATACATCGGAAAAACACGAAGCGAAAAATTCACATATATCAGATCTTTGAGTTGCAATTTGGTTACCATAGTGCATGCTCGAGGGATACGAACTGAGGCCATTACGTTTTTGTTTTAAAAAAGACCAAAACAGTTTAGGGTTTGCAGTTAAAGAGGACTCGATCGATGCAATGTATTTTTTATAATTCATACGTGTGAGTTGTGTACATCTCTTCTTAAGTAAACGATATGTTAAGTCATCTAGCGGATTCAAATATTTGGAAAAAAGCTNATATAAATGTATTTGTGAGTTATGAAAGCATGAGTGAACGTCATTGATGAAAATGTTAAAAAATAAGGGACCTAAGTGGGAACCCTGGGGCACTCCTGATGATGCCAAAAACCTATCAGATGCGAATCCGTCGATCACAACTCTCGACAACCTGCCGACGAGGTAAGATGCACACCAGTTCAGCAAGTTTCCTGTGATACCAAAGTGATAAAGCTTGTTAACAAGGATTTGATGGTCCACCTTGTCGAACGCCTTGCTGAAATCCGTGTATATAACGTCAACAGGAGTGCCACGATCCACTGATTCAACCAACTCAGACATGAAACAGACTAAATTTGTTGAGGTTGATCTGGCTTTCATGAATCCATGCTGCTCAGGTATGAGAGCGTTTTTTACGTGCCAATATAAAATGGGATGAATCAAAACCTCAAAAACCTTTCCAAATACAGGCAAAATAGAAACAGGACGATAGTTTTTTACTGCTGACTTGTCACCCGATTTGTGTATAGGAATAACTAGCGCCTCCTTCCATGCAGATGGGAACTGGCCTGTTGAAACAGAAAAGTTAAAAATTATGCTTAGAGGTTCAGCTAAATATTCACTACAATGAGTAACAAATACAGGGGGTATACCATCTGACCCTGCTCCCTTATGTGGGTCAAGTCTTTTTAAAACCCTTTCAACGGCATCTTTCGAAAAAGATATACTATTTAAGCAATGTGAATCAGGATTGTCAGGGATAGTTGGTCGCAAAGTATCGAGCTTATCGTTATTTTCATATACATCGGAAAAACATGAAGCGAAAAATTCACATATATCTGATCTTTGAGTTGCAATTTGGTTACAATAGTGCATGCTCGAGGGATACGAACTGAGGCCATTACGTTTAAGTGTTCTGTGGCCCTATTAAAGTATTGAAGAGTCGAGTCAAATTCAAGTTCATTCCTTCGTACCTGCTGCTGTTCTGGTTCATCGGAGTTTTGTTCGTTCCTTCGTGAATCGCGAAGAAACTTTCAGTTATGTTCACAAGTGATCTGAGTTTTCTCAATGTGCAAATGCTTTTTTAGTGTTGTTGAAAACTTTGCGAAAAGACGCTTTTGGTGTGTAATATTATGTGTGTTCATAAATAAAGTAAAATTATTAAATTCAAAAGTTTTTGTTTATTTGCATTTCCATGTGCAATGTAGAATTTTTCCAAATCCATTGTTTTGAAAATAATACAATACGTACACCATAAAGATAAATATTCTCAAAATAATGGATTTGAAAAAAATTCTACATTGTACATCATAATAAGTAAAATTTTATAAAAAAAAATAAAACCGACTCCAAAAAACCTACACTAAAAAGTAGAAAAATAATTACTAATTACCTACCTATTTATTAGGACGAATTATTAATATTTATGTAGGTATACCATGATTGATACTTCTGGAGTCGGTGCCAAGATTATGAAACATGTAAAATTTGCCTGCACCGACTCCAAAAGTATCAATCATGGTATACCTACTGTAGAAGACAGGACGCGGGGTTGATTAACGTCGAAGGGCAGGTCAGCAAAATGAAACACAGGGCTCGATCCAAACGTGACAGTAATAGCGTGTTCAAACGGCGACTGAGGCATGAGCTCACACAATCAAAGTAACGGACAATTGTTATCTTTGTCTCGCTCACGCCCAGTGGCGTAGCTTGGGGGGGGCAGGGGGGAGCCATGGCCCCGGGCGGCATATGAAAGGGGGCGGCGGATAAGAAAAAAAACATTGCATGAACAAGAAAAAAAAAGGTCGACTATGTCTACGTTGAGACTAACAAATCTAATCTAGCTATACTGGCAATTGAAAATGAGATACAATTTGATATCGACGATTGTGTAAAAGATTTTGCTTTGAAAAAAGCACGAAGAGTACATTTTTAGTCTATTTTTTTAAGTAATAGTAACAAAAATATTTAAGGAGCTTACTTACCCCTCTAAAACATGCGCCACAGATAATCTTTCGTGATTTCTCTTGTTACAAACCGAAATAAAAAAGTGGTTTGTAAATAGTTAAAGCCATATCTAAGCTACTTTTAAAACCGTGTATTTATTATATTCTGCAAGTTCGAAATTCAAAATTAGCTAAAATGGTAACTTTTAGCAGTAATTAAATCTGTAACTTGCTGCAAATATCTAATGAATTCAAACAAATTATTTTAAAAAATAGCTTCGATACATATTAAACATTTTTCAAAACACTTTTTTAATTTCGGTCTATAACAAAAGTAATCAAGAAAAAATATGGTGGCGCTGGTTAGCTAGGGTACAACCCTTAATCACGGGAACCCGATGCCTATAAATCTTGAATCATTCCAAATCAATCTCACTAGATGGCGACATAAGTATCGAATTTCTGAAGACGTTTGTAAAAAGTCACTAATGCTCAGTAAACTATAATGAAAAAATGTTTTACACATTAATTTGTTCATTTAAACACAGTGAATGATTCNCTGCTATCAAAAATCCAAAAGAGATGGTGAAACGCAACTGGAACAAAACTGCAACTGCAACCAGTTACTTTTGAGTTGCATCTAAGTTTCTGCCATAGCGTCCGTTGAGAGACCGTTAGATAATTCCTGGCAATAAGTGGTGACTGAGTTTGTTCTGGCGTTTCTTCTCAGCACTTGCCATATGTTTGTCTCGAAGCGCTGGTAGGGCCCAAAAGATAAGGAGACATGTAAAGTGCCCCATAAGGGCTACCTTTTCTTTTTTTATTATTTTCTATTGACGTTCATATAAGTGCCACCTGTGGTCTAAACTGAATAAATATTTTTTTGATTTTGATTTGATTTGATTTAGACCACACATGACGCGACCAGTTTGAAACTTTCAGTTTTAGTTTCATTCATAAGAATGATCAGAAAGTTGCAGTTTCGTTGCAGTTGCGTTTCACCGTCTGTTCTGGGCCTTAGTCTCCTCTGCAGGAGCAAAACCCTCTCTAGCAGAGCAATGAAGATTTGGTCCAAATTCCCAACATTGGCCATATTGCAACACAAAAATCTTATTTAAGCCTTGAATTTTATGTAATTCAATGCCTGATTGAGCTATTGATGTACACTTTTAGGCTTTACATGTGTTTTAATTCACTTCATTGATAACAAGTTTCAATACAATAAAATAATCTTATTTCTAATCACAATATAATAAACAAACAAGATTGCCACTTATCCTGTGAATCAAATATGATTCACACTGTTATTTATATCTGTATATTTTATCAGAGTAAAAAAAGTAAATTATATTTTCTAAAATATGTAAAAATTTGTAGAAACAACTGATATGAAGTTGGTCCCAATAAAAACTATAATCAAACTTGGTGTTACAGACTACCAAATAATACACTTGTTTCCTGTTCACACTTACATTATGAGAAGATAATAAGCATAGTTTTATTCATGTTCTATAGCTAGAAAACCTACAATTTTCACTCTTAAATTCAGCTCAGTAGGCAAGAAAGGCCATTACATGACTGCAGTTATAGAAATTAGTGGGGTCGGAGTTCAAAGTGTTGTGATTTGCATACTCTTTGCATTGATCCAACACTTCACATACTATGCAGTTGTATGTTAGTAAACTGAAATTTAAGCTGTAAATCCTTTTGTAATCGTCTTGTAGATCAATATTTCTTATCAGATATGTAAAGCATGTACTAAGGCTGTGTATTGAGTCGTAAATTAAAGCCTATATGCGTTTTATTAGAAGTTAATGGGTAAAATTATAACAGATCTATACACTGTGCGTAGTAAGCCGTATCGTTTGTTCAGACGGCTTTAATATGAACAAAAAGTTACCTGGATAGTTTACTGACTCGGCAATAACAAAAACATAAGCACAACAACAAATAATTAATTTATAACGCCGAAAACTATTTTCGCCACGAAATCATTGCCGTTTTGTCATACATGAACTGTCAATTTTTTGACAATGTCATTGTTTTTCTTTTTTTTATATTAGCTATCATGCAGACAACACAATTTTATCCAGGACCAAAAGCAAAAAATACACAAGGAAATTAAAATAATGGCTCGTATATTACAGGCAATGCCCCTGATTGTTATTATTCGATTGTTAAAATAAATCGTATTAAGTACGTGTTCAGTCAGTTTGAGATTGGATAAAGTTAAGGGTTAAGGGTAAAGTGTGTTGCCATTACTGGCAACATTATGGAATGAATGGTCATAGACAAAATATGCGAGGAACGAATGAACGACGACCGCTTGTCTCATTTCCTGTCCATTCACTCATTATTCTTCTCTTTCACTCTTTGAATTTTCAATCGAGTCCACCACGAGAGATGCTGAAATTTCAAAAAACTATAGTTGTGTGAAGTCTTCAGCCGATCGATGCAGCTAAATTGGCCGGGCAGTAGGCACTAGGAACTATAATCATGGGGCCTGACCGCTACTTAGTGGAGGTCCTCCACTATCGGAGCCCCCATTTGATATGGGTTGAAGTAGTCTCAGAAAATAAAGAATACAACTACGAACAACTAGGAATATACGGTATTCTACCCTTTGAAAATAGTATAGACTTGGAGAGCGGTAAAGAAAGCACCGTATATCAGCGATGTCGAGATTGGGTGCCGGCTGTAACTTTATTGATGCAGGAAACGTTTGCTGACGCTAACGAAGTATGGTTCTGCCCGACACACATAGATCGCAGGTAGGTTGAAAACATTGATAATACTTTTTCAATAATGCCGGATTGATTGAAATAATGGTCTATTGATTATTAGGAGCTTGTACAGCTACCAAAATTAAATATTTTTTTAGTACTTTTTGTGATTTTGTGTTCTTTGCGTATCCATAAAATTCATCCATTGATGTAGCTGCGCGAATAGAGACAGTATTCTAATCTAATGATTAAAGTTTGTCCAACATCACTGTTCTTTTACAATAATTAAAGTTGTTCCAAATCACAGGCGAGAGAGCTTTACATGTGTGGTGGCTCTCTACTGTTCATTCTTCAAAAGTTTTGATTACACTGCATTATGTACATTTAAATAAACATACACACACAAGTAAAGCTCACTCGCCTTCGTCCGTTGCAAGAACTATGCCTAAAGATAATATTTCCCAAAAAAAGGTAACTACCATCTCACTACAGCTACCGATTATTTAATTTCTCTTTTTATTAAAAACCACCAATTTTTCACATGGTGTGAAAAATTTTATTTTATTTTAGGAGAAATTTGTGATGTATTGAATTTGTAGTGTAAAAAGACAAATAAGCTTATTTAAATATTGTTAATTGAATATAAAAAAAGATATTTAATTTACATAAAATATGTTTCTGAGAGCGAATTTGCAAAATTTTGCATGAAACTAGGTTATGAAAATTTATTCACTTTAAGTTTTCAGCAAAACTACATTGAAACATTTCAATATCCTTTTTTTTTTACTAAACTAGTGGCTCACTTTAAACTTCACATCAACATGGGTAGATAAATAAATGCCTTAAGGCCCAGAACACACGGTGAAACGCAATTGCAACGAAACTGCAACTTCTAGTTACTTTTGAGTTGCATCTAAGTTTCTGCCATAGATTCCGTTGAAAGACCACACATGACGCGATTAGTTTGAAACCGGTTTGAAATGGTCGCGTCTTGTGTGTTCTCTCAACAGAATCTATGACAGAAACTTAGATGCAACTGAAAAGTAACTAGAAGTTGCAGTTTCGTTGCAATTGCGTTTCACCGTGTGTTCTGGGCCTAACAGAAATTACAAACCAATAAACTTTTTGTTTGAGAAAACATATATTTTTCAATCTTCCAGTTCATTTAACAGTTATTCTGCTACTTGGGACAGAGACAAATACATCAAATTCAAAACCAACTTTCTTTTTTGCATTGTAGATATTTAAAATATCCAAAACACCATTGCCACAAAAAAAATGCATTTCATCCTATATTTTCACAAGATAACTGTCATGATTTTGATAAAACTTAATGTTGTTTCAGAAATTCAATTTTCGACGACAACATTCACAAGTACGGTGAAATCACCATAATAAAGAAAGATAAACAGCTATTCGATCTTTCAAAAGTTCTAACTAAATCAGGACTTGCTATCGAGAATATAGTTCTTTTCCACCAAGAACTGAGCCTTGGCAATCTCAATACGAAGCTTGACCATTTACGAACACAAGAAGTCGTAAAAGAAATTGAGAAGCACATCGCTTTAAAACCAAGTAAGAAGCGTGAAGAATCAGTGAAAAAGCATACAACAGTCTTTCAGGCTGCACAAAATTTGGAGTCTATGTTAACGTCAAGGAATTTGGAGAGGCATAACGAGTTTCATTTATCCGGTGTCAAAATAGATCACTATATGAAAATGAAGTCGAAGGACTTTGATAAATGTAAAGATATCGATGAAGTATCGGTCGGGAGAGCTAGCCATGTCAGCAAGTCAGTTGTGGATGAGCCAACCCTGGAGCCAACCCCTGAGCCAACAAAACTGCCAAAGTTTTTACAAAAGAAACTGGAATTATCGAGGAAACCCTGCCTGAAATCGGCCAATGATCCCATGCAAGTGTTGTTGGCCACTAAAAAGTATTTGGAAGAGAATGCTGTGAAAATCGATGACCACCGAAACAATTCTGAGGATGGTTCCTTTAGCAACGCAGAAGACAAGATAAAAATCGATGACCACCGAAACAATTCTGAGGATCTCTCTAGCAACACAGGAGACAAGAACGCAACGCCAAATGTAGGAGACGCACCTGAGAAACCTGTAATGGTGGACAAACGAACAAACACTGGAAAAGGCTATTTCTTACGCAGTAAGTTCATTATTGATTTATATTTTATGATGATTAATTAAAAGGCAACAATACAATTTTGTAAGGCGGCAAGTTGTGTTAAGTGACAGCTGCATTCTCTTTGTACAGTTGACAAAAACAAGTTAAACCATTATTAATTTCCATTTTCTCAATATAGCAAAAATGGACCATTCAAAATGTGTATGTGTTACTGTTGCTCAATTGCGTCTTGTTTTTTAAATGTTTCCATGCGCCTTTCCACCACTGCAATCAGGCGACCACTCAAAACCAGCGTCGTGGGGGTCCCGTACGTAGCGGCGAAGGTTGATTTAGCGAAGTACGTTTTAGCGAAAAACACTATGGTGGTACACTGAAGCGAATCACTCGCGGCCGAAAAAGTAATTTTGATTGAGACTAGAGTGAAACTTATAATTTACTTTATTTCAGGACACAAGAGAGTGTTAAAAAATAAGAAGAATGAAATCATCTTTTTCAAATCCTACGGTCCTCCGGGGATGAGTCCAAACACTAGGACGCTAAAAGAAAAAACAAAAGAAGAGCAAGAAGAACAAGATCAAAAACTGGTGAGCAATACCGAAGATAGAAAAGAAGTCGCGAATGACGTGGAATTTTTTGATGACGTTGATTCTCATATCGAATTAGAAATTACCAATAAAGATGATTTAAAAGAAATGCACAAACAAAACGCACCAAAAGATACCGAAGTAAACAAAAACGATAGTTTTGACAGCACCGATAAAAGTCTCAACGAATCAAACTGTTCCACAGATTCAAAACGTAGACATGAAGGGTTGCAAAAGTTTTCTGCCATGCGAAAAAAGTTAGAACTACTTAAAAATAAATCAAAAAGCGACGTTTCTTTTTCATCTGATTCTTATAAAGATTCTTCCAGCGATATAAACGCTAGCCAAACTAAACGGAACAAAGCTGAGTTTCTAGATTCTGACGATGATACATTGACTGATTTAGTTGAGAAAATTAGTGTAGAATATCGACCTAAATGTCTGAAAACTGATGTTAAACCCAAAGAGACAGTAAAAGTTATTCCCAACGCAATTAAAAACAATGTAAATCCCTTCAAAAACGTAGATGCAGACATGTCTGTTTTCGTCGATAAACTAGTGTCCCCAGTTTTGATGGTCCATTGCAAAAATGATAAGCGAATCGAACCTTGTTCTAATATTAGGGACATACACTTTAATGACCATATTCATGTGGTGTTAAAGAATTATGGCGTCGAACGCCCCATGATGTTGCAAATGGTCTCTTGGCCAGTGATTTTGAGGGGCTACAGTTTCTTTATGATCAGCCCCAAAAACAGCGGTAAGACGCTAGGTTATCTGCCCGCAGTGTGCAGACTCATCTCTGATTTTAGGTCGGAATTCGTGGATAGCGTTGGCCCTACTTGCATCATAGTTTGCGCTACCGCACAGTCTGTTTCCGAGGTCGAAAAGCTAGCCAAAATGATGTTAGCCTTGGAAGAAAAAGTCGTTGCTTGCTATCCTGGGATGGACGAGCTTCATATGACCACGTCCTTGCTGAACGGTTGTGATTTGTTCATTTGCACTCCGTCTGTTCTGGTCAGGTTATTGCAATTGACTGATTTCGGTATTGATCTAAGACGGCTCTCTACTTTTGTCCTCGAAGATTGTGAAAGGTTGTCCCAAGTGTATTCCAACGAAGTCAAATTTTTCCTCGTCAAAATCAAGGAGATGTTGAAAAATCGGGCCAATAAAGAGATGAAGGTGCAATTCGTGGTCCTATCCCGTGTCTGGTGTGACTTTCTCGAACCACTCGCAAAGAAATCACCGAATTCAGTTATATGTATCGGTGCTTTTCAGGAATGCGTCTTGTACTCTAAGGCTAGCACTTCAGTCGACTTTGTCAAAAAGGAGAACAAGAAAGGCAAAGTTTTGGAGTATTTGAAAGAAATTGACGGTACCAAGAGTACGGTAATTGTATGTCGCTCAGACGATGAAGTCGATGATTTAAAGAATGAGCTGACGAAGAACAAAAACGTTGTGTTTTCATGCGACAACAAAATGACTGTTGAAGATTTGTACAACTTGAGCAAGGCCTGGCACGATTACCAGGAACCGTTGTTAGGTCCAATTCTGGTATGCTGCGACGGGAATTTGAACCATCTAAACGTGACAAATGCTCATCATTTGATTCACTATTCGTTACCTGGACTGTTCTCGATGTTTTGCAAACGGTTCTCCGTTCTGAACGACAACTACTCCTCGATTTTCAAGACTGAGAATGAAGCGGTCAAAATAAAAGTATTTTTGGAAGACAGTAACGTGGAACAGTTGCCTAAAATCCTCAATTTCATCAAGCGCTGCACCGACCAAGTGCCAGAATTCTTGGACAAGATTTGCGAGACTATTCTTCACGAGAAAGACGCTGTGAAAGCTAAAAATCTTGTGCCAATCTGCTGCAATTTGCTCGAGTATGGCGAGTGCCCTGATTACTGGAATTGCCACGACCGTCACGCTGTTTTCAAAAACTGCGACGAGCCCAAAGATTGGATGCCTAAAAGTGGTGTGGTCACTTTTAAAATCCTGCACTATTTGACTCCACTGCATTATTCAGCTCGATTACTGTCGAACATAACTAAAGGGCAGACGCGTAAATACCCTCAAGCTTACAGCAGTCTTTCTCTCAAATTGGGTATGTATTTCAGTCACGAGAGAAATCAAAGATTGCACGGCATACCCAAAGTAGGCGATGTGTGCGCGGTCTCCGTGAAGATTAACTTCTTTGTCCGCTGTCAAGTGCTAAAGATTTTGTCCAAATACAACAACGGAACACCAAATGAGGTCCTTATCAAGCTCATCGACGAGGAAAAATTAGAAAAGTCGCGAGATATATACTTGTACTACCTGCCGGAAGAATTTAAGTCGTTCGAGTCTCATGTAGTCCAAGTGAGGCTGGTAAATATCTGCCCCAGGGACAAAGATATAACGTTTTCGAACGAAGCAAAGAAAATGCTTATGAAAATCACAAAAGAAGACGAAGACCTTTATTTGAGAGGCCAAGTCGTCTTGACTGTTGGAAACTGCATCTTCGTTGACACCCTCGAAGCTTGCCAAGAGCTGACGTCATTGAACGAAACTGTCGTCAGATATAATTTCAAAAAGGAATTGTTGGATAAACACGCCATTGCCAATCCGGAACACATTGGCAAGTTGGAGAAACTCTGCGAAGGTTGCATTGAGCGTAAGGATGAAAGAGATGCAATTCCAGAAGAGTCAGTTATAAAGCAGAAGAAAGACAAAGCCACGCCCCAATGGGCCCATTTGGAGCAGGACATGACTGAAGTATTCTTCGCGTCAGCTGACGATCCTAACACACTCTTTTTACGTCTTGTCAAATTCGAAAGCTGTATGAAGCTTATGCTCAAAGATATAGAAAAGCACGTCGCCGAAAAACCAGAGCCCGTGAGTCAAGTTGCTAAGGGAGATATCGTGCTGGCAAAATTCCCAGACGATTCTACGTACGAAAGGGCGAGAGTTGAAGAAATATTGTCGCAATCCTTAGCAAAATGTTTCTTCGTTGACCAAGGAGATTGGCGCGATGTTCTATTAAAAGATCTAGTGGATATCCCGGACAAATTCATAAAGCAGTTGCCGTTCCAAGCGATTGAATGCAGTTTGATTGGAATAAAACCCGTCGGAGAAAACTGGACTGATTATGCGATCAATTGGCTATGTGATAAGTGTGAGACGAACAGCGGAGATCCGAAACAGCTGTATGTAAAATACTTCACGAAAGAAGAGTCCACATTTACCGGAGGGAACAAATACGGAGTTGCTATTGTCGATACTTACGGCGATGGAGATGTAGTTATAAATAAGTTGATGGTAGACCTGAATTTGGCTCAAGAAACCGAAGAAATGGAATATCTAGACCAGCTTGTACTTAGCAAGCCTGTGGAACCGACAACCTGTAAAGAAACGTCAGATAATGAGTTCGAAGAGGTGTCAAAGACAGATGACAATGTAGATTCCCAAGCTCTTGTTCCTGCACAGGACTATCGATTATCTGATTTGTTCCCGGAGAAACCGATCAGGTCGGTTCCTTTAGTGGGTTCGGATGACGATTCTGACGGGTCTTGGTCGATCCACGACCCTCACGAGTTTCTACCAATGGTAAAAGATTATTTTGACCACATAAAAAATATGAATCAAGGAAAGAACGAAAATGATGCACAGGCAAGTACTTCAACAAAAGTTGATGAAAAGCCAAAAGAAACCAAAAAAGATGACACACAAGCAGGCACTTCTACAAACGTTGATGAAAAGCCAACAGAAACGAAAAAAAATGAGACACAAGCGGGCACTTCTACAAAAGTTGATGAAATGCCGACAGAAACCAAAAAAGATGAAGCAGAAATGATTGCAAAGAAGAATGCAGATTTGTCAGAAGCGGTCGACGAATCGAACGCGGTTAAAAGTCTATCAACCACGCTAGATTCTGACGATTTATCGTCGGCTGAAGGCACGCAAGTATCAGAAAAGAATGAGAAAACTAATCCTCCCATCAATTTGATTGTAGACGAATTGCGGAAGCCAAAACTGTGTTGGCGACAGAATAAGACATCTGTAACGATTAAAATCCAACTCATAGGCGTTGAAAATTACGATTTGGATGTGAAAGAACGCTCGATTAAGTTCGATGCGGAATCGAATGATACTCAATATGGTTTTGACATCGAGTTGTATGGGGTAATCGATGGCAAAAGTGTTGTGCATAGCAATAAAGGGCAGTATATACTGGTGAAGATGAATAAGGTTATGAAGAAGAACTGGCTGTCTCTGACCAAAGATAATGCCATAAAGAAATGGATTGTCTATGATGTGGATAATCTAGACGCGTCATCGGAAGAAGAGGAGAATTATAGGGATACTTTGGCGGATGTAATGAAGGGGATTCACAATAGAGAAAGCGATTCGGAGAGCGATGAAGACTTTCTCGATGATTTAGGCTACGAATATAAACGAGATATCGATTCGCCGAAAGGATAAATGTGATTTAGGTCCGTATTACAAAACGGCGAAAACTCGATTCAATTCGTCATAGATTGTGGTCTTAATATTGAATTTTAATCAAAATCAAAAGTATTTATTCAGTTTAGACCACAAGTAACACTTAACGTCAAAATATAGTAAATAATAAAAAAAGAAAAAGTAGCCCTTATGGGGCACTTTACATGTCTCCTTATCTTTTGGGCCCTAACAGGACTTCGAGACAAACATAATGGCAAGTGCTGAGAAGAAACGCCGGAACAAACTCAGTCACCACTAATTGCCAGGAATTATCTAACGGTAAGAATAACCAAATTCAAGTACATCAAATATGTGCAGACTGAACTAATCTATCAAGTTTCTACTTATTGAATCGAGTTTTCTCTTCGTTTTGTGATAACCTAATAACTTATATTTTTGTTACTATTCTTTTATTACTTAAAGCCAGTATTAGTTCCTATTTAGATACTTCTTACTTTTTTACTGCTGTAAAAATTTTGCCATTTCATCGACCAATATTAGAACAATAATTTCTATCTATATTTTATATACCTCCTTTCAAAAATATTTTGAAAAATATTTACATCCCCGAGTATTATTTATGTAAAGCTCTCTATTTTTTAAGTATCTCTATTAAAAAATATGTAATAAATAAAAATTCTTATAAACTCACTTAACTAAGGTGAAAACCGTGTATACTCGTATTATACGTAAAAGATATTATGTCAGTTTTAAAAAATACAAAGATTTGCTCAATTAAGCGGTGTCATGGCTAGGAAGCGTTCTCTACCAGACAACCTAGGAGACTTCATAAATCTCTCCCTAACATTTATGAAATTTTTATACAACTTTGCCGGTTTTCATCATCAATCCTAATTTTTATGTGACCCCTATGGTGACAACAGGAATTTTATTTTCATAGGATTCACTTAAAAATTAGGGATTGATAGTGAAAACGGGCATTAGTTTCGTTAAAAGCCTGCAGACTACAGATTTTTTATCGCCCGATAGTTTGGATCGTCATAAAACTCATTTTATTTTTGCAAGCACTTTTAAAAAGCACTTTCACACATGCATGTACGTACGTACCGGAAAACGCAGCGTGGGATGTACTGAAGGTGGACCGACGACATCGTAAAGGTAGCAGGAAGGCGCTGGATGCAGGCCGCTACCAACCGGGCAATATGGAAAGCATTGGGGGAGGCCTATGTTCAGCAGTGGACGTCCTATGGCTGAAATGATGATGATGAAGATGTTCATACTGATTAAAAGCCCGACCAAACTATCGGCCTATAAAGATCTGTATTCTGCGGGGTATGTCTAAGGCTTAGTTAAGGTTTTTAACCGACTTCAAAAAAAGAGGTTCTTCACTCAGTATTGTAGTGATTTTTACTAGTGATGCAACGAATACTACTTTTACGAATATTCTAGTCTGCGAATACGAATACTCTACATAGTCGTGAAATACTCATTAACTCTTTTTATTATGGTTATTGTTTTAGTAATTAAAATTTACTAATTGCATTTTTTGGTTATTGTATCACTTTACTTTGTAACTAATCACAAAACAAAATAATACTTGTACAATCGACCTGCTATTGATTGTCAAATTCCGGAAGAGAACTTACTACTTCGTTACATAATGACCGGGGCTTTCCGTCGTATCGTTGTGGCTATAGTCAGAGTAAATACAAATGAGTAGGTCATCTTCACAGAAACGCACCGAGCGCGGTTTGTATGTGAGCGCGCCAATACATATGCGGCACGCACACACTGACAAAATTTAGCGTGGATTAGCGGGGAGGTGCGCCGAATTTTGTCAGTGTGTGCGTGCGCGCCGCATACCTATTGGCGCTCGGTGCGTTTCTATGAAGATGACCCACTCATTTGTATTCACACGTGCGTGACAAAATTTAAAAAAAAGTAGGTATTCGTAATAATTTACTCGCCGAATACGAATATTCGTATTCGTTGTATCACTATTTTTTTCGTCCGGTCCACAAAAAATCATGAGCTTGCTAAGAGTAAGATTGTGGCTAGAGAGGGTGCTTTGTGACTTCGTTATTTTCAAAATTGACTGAGGTCCGAAAATGTAGTTTTATTATTTAGCAAACTAATTTTCTTTACTTTAAGATTTTTATTAAGATGGTTGTAGAATAGGGAATATGCAAGGTTTTTTATTTCTCATATTTCAGTAGGCATTATCAAATCACTAGCTTTTGCCTACAGCTTCGCTCGCGTGAAATTTTGCGTCACAGATCGTTATAAATTATAGCCTATATGTTATTCTGATGTATGATCAAAAATACTGTAAAATATCATCAGAATCCGTTCAGTAGTTTTTGCGTGAAAGAGTAACAAACATACATCCACAAAAACTTTCGAATTTATAATATTACTAGCGGGCGCCCGCGACTTCGTACGCGTGGATGTGTGGATGATGTGTGGTGGTTTTACCCCCTTAATGGTTGAATTTTGCAAAATCCCGTCTTAGTGAGCACCTACGTTTTAAAAGGAACCCCCATGCTAAGTTTGAGACTCCTAGCACTTGTAGTTTCTGAGACTTCGTGATGGGTGAGTCAGTCAGTCAGTGACCTTTTGCATTTATATAGATAGTAGGATTTGTTAAGTTTTAAAACCTATGCATATTCCCAATTCTTCTCAATGGACTATTAAGTTATTTTTATTGTTAAGTTGACCTTCAATGTGCAACTAGTCACTGTATGTAATATGTATGTAAGAACAATAAACGACTGCTTTAACAAATTCTAAGCGGGTATTAGTAAGTTTCGAGTGATCCAAAGACTATAATATCATAGTGATTGTTGTGATTTAGATGATCAGAATATGATTTTGGTGCAGATAAGGTTTAAACCAAAAATAGGTCATGACTATGGTGCAGTAAGGTCTAAGAGATAATCATGATTTTGGTGCAATGATTATGGTGCAGTAAGGTCTAAGAATAGATCATGATTGTGGTGCAGTACGGTCTAAGATATAATCATGATTATGGTGCAGTAATGTCTGAGATATAATCATGATTATGGTGCAGTAAGGCCTAAGATATAATCATGATTATGGTGCTCTAAGGCCTAAGAATAGATCATTATTGTGGTGCAGAAAGGCTTAAGAATATAAGATTTTAAACTTTCGCGTTCCATTTCAATTAAAATATTAAGACACGGGTCTTAAGGCGACGTTTATTAATGAGTTACATTAATAAACTAAATTAATATTAACTCATTAATAAACGTCGCGTTAAGACCCGTGTCTTACTATTTTAATTAAGGCTTAAGAATAGATCATGGTTATGGTATGGTGCAGTAAGATTTAGGAAAGAAGAATCGATTACGATTTTGGTGCGTAAAATTTTGAAGTCCGTCATGGACGTCTTTTCTAGTTATAGGATTTGATCTATAATGATCGCAGCCATGTTACAATCCCCTATAGTCCTCCATCTATTTGATAGTGTAGTATATTTTGAGGGACTGAGTCCTGTGGCCTAATTCACGTATTTTGACAAAATCTCGTTGACGTTTAGAAGTCGTCCTATTGAAAAACAGTTCTAAATCCGTATAACACGTGTCATTTTGATAGAACGATTACTCGATAGGATCGCAACTCAGCGATTTGTCACTTGACGTTTAATCACTGGCACCAAACTTCAAAATAGGTAATAGGTGAATATAGATGACCCACGCTGAACTGTCCCACCAAACTCAATGACAGGGGGGCGCTACCATCGTTCAACTATATGGTTTCCAACATGGCAAAAATCTGAACCAGCGATCCGGTATTGACGGTGGCGCCCCACTGTCAATGTCATCGACAGGACAGTCCAGTATTTTGGAACTATACCGCGGAGGCAACGATTGAAACGCATAAAAACGAAATCAAAACAAAATGAGGCGATTAACACCTAAATACGAAAAGTGACTAGCGATCAAATCGCTTGCATGTCGTTGAAGTTTTGTTACGTGAATACGCCTACAGGCCTACGATATGTTTGAGTATGGGAGAAAAATATCGCCCTGCATCTCACCTGATAGAAAGTGATGATTCACATCCGTATTCACAAACGATACTTACTTAAGTGAAGCAGCAAATCGAACGCACAGCGTTGAATAGGGCTCTGTTATTGGTTCCTGTGTCACTCTGTGCGTCCACGCACACTGTGAGACCTCATAGTAATGTTTGTGTCTTCTCCTTTTTTCTTATTTTTAGTTGTTAAGTTTAGTACAAAACAGTTCCAAGTTAAGTGATAAATCTTGTAACCTTTTGAATTAAGGTTTTTTTGTCTATTTTTAAACCTAGTATTTTATTTAGGGTGGATTCGACCAAACAAGAGTAAATATTGATCTCAGAATAAATCGTCAGTTTTGACATATTTCCCATACTGAAACTGTCAATGTGTCACGATATACCAGTGGGTCTAGACAAAGTGCACATTATAATCGCAAACCAGTCGAAAAGTGGTCGAAAAGCCTTTTTTTGTAGGTATGGAGTTTTGACGGATTCTATTTTCGATTCGTTCAAAAATGCATTTTGTCTAGACCCACTGGAGTTATTCTCGGATAAAATTATGGTCGAATCGGGCCTTAGTGTATGTTTTGTAATAAGACAATTAGGGGTTGGAAACCACGATTTCGCCTATTTCACGTATTCAAGTTGACAGTTATATGATTTTAAACGTGAAGGATTGCCCCAATCGAATTGTCAATTATGGCGGCTCCGCTATACATATACAGGGTGTACCTATATCAAGGCGAGCCTATAAGTATGTAAGTCGAGTGTAGACTATTGTGTAGACTATTGTGTAGTCAAAGTCAAAAGTTTCTTTATTCACGGGAATATTCCCACCTCTCGTTCCCACCGTAACTCCTGTGTAGGATCTACAGCTTGACCGCCAATAACCCAACCAGTGAAGGACAGATCTGTCCCCAAAACTTCTTTATTTGTATGGTCAAAATTTCTTTATTTGTATGGACTATTAAAATAGTGCTTACAACTGCATAGTATTAAATAGTTTTTAAACTAGAAAAGTTTCTCGAAGCACGCGAATCTTCCGCGTGCTAAGCTAATATTACGTATATTACCGATTGTCATAATAATGTCACGCGAATGACATAAATGACCATACTGACACTGGACAGGCCTTTTGGCCATAGATTACCGATGTAGTAAAATAGCTATTGGTATTAACATTTTTTTCAAAACTGTCTAAAAATCGGAAAGCCCAGCATGGGACGTTCACAAGGTGGACAGACGACCTCATAAAGGTAGCAGGAAGGCGCTGGATGCAGGCCGCTACCGACCGGTACAATTTGGAAATAATTTAGGCTCATACATGTCTTTTTAACCGACTTCAAAAAAGGAGGAGGTTCTCAATATTATTCTTATTCCTTCTTTCGTTCGTTTTAGCCAAATGAGATCCACTGCTGGACAAAGGCCTCTGGATTTTGTATTTTATCTGTATGTGTTTTTTATTTCCAGTACGATTTAAATATTTCTTTTACAATCTACCTAGGTTTTAGCAAAACTTTGAAAATTCAGTTTTTGTTCCAATACATTAAGGCTGGGTTGCACCATCTTACTTTGACTTTAACAAACGTCAGAAATCTGTCAAACTCCATACAAAAACACCTGTTATGGTCAAAATGACGTGGTGCAACAGCCTAAAATATACGTATCTCGTGTCATATCGAATGTACCTAAAATGTTGAGTTTTTGTTTGTTTTTTTTTAGTTATATTTTTAATTAATATGTGTCTAGTAGACAATGTCTACCATATCCATAGAGTTAAATTAGTGTTAGATCTGGCGCGACGCGCATAATAAATGTGATTTATGTATTTTAGACATTCCATACGAAATTAAATCGTATCAATATGTGTCAAGTTTTAGGATTCCTATTATAGTCTATGCTAATAGAAACTTGCAATTTTCTAGCTACATAATATGAATGTGATCGATGTGTGTGCATCTAAAATAATATTATAAAGAAGAGAAATTTGTATTTTTGTACGTTTGTGTTGTATAGGTTCGGAAACTACTGGACCGAATTGAAAAATTCTTTCACCATTAGAATCTCACATTATTTCTGATGAACATAGGCGGTACGAAGTTCGCCGGGTTTGTTAAGGAAGCGTTGAAATTTATATTTTAATCGTTAAAATTAAGACTCCTTCTGAAATATACAGGGTGAAATTTTGTAATGCCACTTGGAGGGAAAGTACTCTTAATACTGTAGACAGAAAATTTTACTCAAAGAAAACATTCGTTTATTTCTGAAAAGAAATAGTCCAGTCATTACGTACATTCAAAAAAGAAAATGAATTTGCGCTTCTAATTTTTTAATATGTTGTAGGGGATACCTAGAAAAGCTTAACTTGAGATTGTCGACCAAGCTTTCCTAGGAGCTTTCGCCGCCATGTTGAAAAAAGGGGTAAAATTTGTTTTTCGGCAATAACTCGGCTATCCGATGAGACTCGAAAATTTTTGTAGGACACTTTTTGTAGCTTTCTTTGTGCTCTACAATAACGCCCGAACCATTTTTAGCGTATGATGCATCGTTATCGAGATATCGATCGATAAAGTTTTTCAAAGTGTGCGTCACGTCACGCGGCCATTGATTGGCCATAAGGCACGCCTTCTGGCCAATCACAGCACTTTTAAGCCGGTTGCACATGTTGTCGTAGACTCTCAGTCGCTTTGTTTTTACACAGTTGAATGTGTGTGTGGGAGCTGTGGTGGGGGAAATGTGGGGACACTGGTTCTCGTTGTAGTTACGCGCGACTTCATATCTATTCTCTTTCTATGATCTGAGGTATATTTTCTTCGAGTAAAAATTTCTATCAAAATTCCAACCTGTATATTTCAGAAAGACTCTTTATTTTCTTTACTAAAAGGTTTTACGCTTCCTTAACACTGACGTAGCGAAGTTCGTTCCATTTGTGTTCATCAGAGAATTAAATAATATAGGATTTAAATGGTGAAAGAAGAAATGGGCAACTACGAAACCCTATATTGCGCGTGGCAAGACACGCACTTGGACAGTTTTTTATCGTATTATATTTAGAAAATTGCCAGATTCTATTGGAACGGACTATACATGTTATTGATTTTATTGCGTGCGATATTAGCTATAGGAGAAAATAACATCAGAAAAAAGCTGGTCTGTTATGGTGAACCTCCTAAAACAAGCATATTTAGCTTTTCTGGAGGGGTTAACGGGATTTATTAGTAATTTGTTCACTGCAAATTAAACAAAAAATAACCTTCAAAGTCAAAAATTTTGTTAATTACTTAAACCCTTTCCAGGGCGCTTATACACGTCCCAAATATAGCTTGCCCTACCACCACTTCGGGACAACATATTGGGCTGGTGCTGAGAAGAAGTGGCGGAAGAAACTCAGTCACTTTTGTCAGCCTCTTTTTCAATTAGATACAGCAAATACATTAAACAAGATAATGTAATAGTAATAGGTGAGCTAGGCAAGTAAAGTACACGCACGCACTTGTCATTTAAATATTTTTTTTAAGGATTTTCCTATTCTTTATTCGACTTAGTTCTAGCATTGCTTCTTCTCAGCACTGGCCCATTTATTGTCCCGAAGCAGTGGTAGGGTTAATACTGGGACGTGTAAATGTGCTTTTTAAAAGCCTACTTGCAAAAATAAATGAGTTTTGCTCCTAAATATTGCATGCAATAAAATTGTCTTTTAGACTTAAGAAAGTGTTTAGTTATTTAATTTATAGCGTTAAGAGTCGCATCTGAAACTAATTTGAAAATTATAAATAACTTGAAAATTGAATATAAATTGGGTTCAATTACCGCCTTAGGCAATTCGACTTTTTCAATCAAGTGATTTATAATTTTCAAATTAAGTAAGTGTATTATTAACATATTTATCTAAGTATTCTCGGTTCTTGGGCACAATTGGAAAATGAAGACTAAAAGTCGTTTATGTTTTGCAATTTGGCCTTCAAAAATATTTACTTTGATTTTTTATTATGCTGCTATGTACTGAGAATCAGGGAAGTAGTTAAGTATACTATGCCAATACTCAAAAAGAGTTTCTATGTGTAGTTTATATTTATATATATACTAAGAAGAATGTAGTTGTTGCAATTCACGAAGGCGAGTGAGTTTTACATGTGCGGTTTTTCGAAAATCTTTGAATGCAGTTCTCTTTCTTTTCAAAAATAAAGGAATATTTTCTTTGAGTAAAATTTTCTATCTACAGCAGGGCTTCCCATTTTTTTTGCCAAGGAACCTTAATTGGTTATACTTTTCCTAGCGGAACCCCCGTACTACTCCGCCCGCACGCCCTGCCCCTCCCTTGTGCGTAAACAAGTCGGTGCGAGCGAACAAGGTCGGTCACGAAACGTGGGATAATATTTTTACGGAACCCTTGCGGCCTTTCCACGGAACCCCAGGGTTCCGCGGACCACCATTCGGGAACCGCTGATCTACAGTATTACTATACAGAGTGACATTACAAAATTCCACCCTGTATAACCTTAACGTGGTAGGGCAAGCTATATTGGGACTTGTATAAGTGCCCTGAGAAGAGCCTACATACTAACAAAGTACTGACTCCGAAAGTATCAATCATGATATTATTATTTAATTTTTTAGCGTTAAGAGTTGCTCAAACTAATTAGAAAATTATAAATAACTTGAAAAAATCGAACTGCCTAAGGCGGGAATTGAACCTACGACCTTCCGCTTGTTTAAGGGTAGGTTAGCATATTACACTTAAAAATTTCGACGGGTTCATCCAGTGTCTAAGTAGCTCAGTTGGGAGAGCAGTCGCCCGGCAAGCGGAAGGTCGTGGGTTCAATTCTCGCCTTAGGCAGTTCGATTTTTTCAAGTTATTTATAATTCATGATATTATTGTTTTAGTACCCCATAGTAGTAACAAGCTTTGCTTAGTTTGGGACTAGAGGCGTAGTGTAAAATGTCCAAAGATTTTTTTATCCACAACAAGGGGTGGAAGGCTATTATTTTCTGCTTTTTGTGCCCTTTTTTTAGAGTCAGGTTTTTATGATATTACCATAATTAACTGATTGAAAATGAAAAATATTTATTCAGTTTTGACCAATATTCTAGCACGTCAAAATAAAACATAAAAACGCCTTTATGGTCACTCACTTTACATGTCTTTTGAGCCCCACCAGCTATTGTTTAAGGCTTGGTATTTCTTCTAAAGTAGGTATTTCGCGCTGTCAAAATCTGCGCGCGCAATTCTTCGCCGAAAACAGCGCGTCAAAGAGCTCCCGCCACAATTTCCAGCTACACAGTATAGAAATACGCAGTTGGTTAGGTTAGGTTGACTTCCTTCCCTTCAAGCGTCACACTCACAAACAACACTTTCTAATAGAAATCATATCCAAGTTATACAAATTAAAACACCTTTCAGACTTTTTGGGAATATATTCTAGAATCGAATAAATATAAAATATAACTGCAGAAGTAAACACTGTTCAAAGTGGCCGTGGCGTCGCCCGACCTTCTGGAAGTTCTGCGCCGGCTTAAAGAATTTCAAGATTACGTCACCCGACCTATCGGTAGGCCCTTGGGAGCTTGAGCGATTGGAATTTTTTTTTATGATAAGTTACTCTTAGTAGCGATTATTTAGAGCTTGGATAATAAATTTAATTATAGTTGTTGCAATTCACGAAGCTTTGCATGTGGTTAATAACATTAATCAGTATAGGTACGCATCAATTTTGTTCAGTCTCTTTGTTTATTAATAAATAAAAATATCATACTAAAATTGCAGAAACATATTTGTTTGTATTGGTCTGGGTGTTTTCTTTCTATAATATGTATGACGTATGTACGGGGTTCTGTACCTATCGAAAATTGCTATAAGCATCACACGCGGTTACCTGCGTACCTCTGTGCACTCATGGGAGTTTAAGCAGAGGTCCCTAGAGTTTGACTTTGAGCTTTGTTTATAGTCATTACGAAGCAGACTGATGGGAAACTGCACTGTCTTGAATTCGAAAGGGTAATTTGACAGTGTTTGTGGAATTCTAGGAATAAATACAGAGTCTCCTCATTGAGATTGAGACATTTCAATTTGAGATTTCACTTGACATTGAACACAATCTGAAATGGAGTTTTCAAACACTTGTAAAAATAAAAAGTTATTAAATCAAAGGCACTAAGTAGTATTGATATCAACTTCGAAGAAAATGACTGCCAAAATTAATTTCTACCCGTTCCACACGTCTTTCATGAATTATATTATGGTATTGTTAAACTAAATTTCAAGTAGATTGAACCAAGGAATCACTTTGTTCCATACAAACTTTGCCCCCTTTTTTCACCCCCTTCATTTCATGACCCCATTTCGGAAAATCTTTTCTTATGTCATAAAAAGAACACACCTTCCAACTTTCAGGTCTCTACGATATCCGTCAGTANAGACGCAATATAAAAATTTCATCCGTTAAAAGCCCTCAAGTTATTTCTGAACTTTAGTTTAGTAAAAGATTCAGAATCTCAAATCGCTTATTTTAAAAATAAAACCATTATTAGAAAACGAATAGAGGTAACTTTGGGAATTTATTCTATCGAGTCAACTTCATCAAATCGTGTTTCCATCCGTTAATAGCCCTAGAAAATATCCTCAACTATGCCCAAAAAAAATCTTAGCCTTTTATTTTACTGTTTAGTACCTCAAAAATGAAAAATGAAAACCTCATTTTCGCCATTTTCTCTGTTACCCGGCCTTAATTGTAACAATGTTTCTGTTGAATGATTATGGGTTACTACAGTCCGGTCGCCGAGCACGTAGAATTTCGTCCAATGACCCCAGGCTACCCATCCGACTGTGCGACGGGCGGCCGCAGTGAGTGTGCGAGCCTGACAGTAATATAATTACGCGCGAGCGATAAGAATGGGTAGCTTGGGGTCATTGGACGAAATTCTACGTGCTCGGCGACCGGACTACTTAGCATTTATGAAACAACGCTGCCTCTCAGCGTAATATACTTGAAAATTTTGACTGGTTTACTCAATGTTTAATGTAAGATCTGCAGTAGTTATAAGTAAATGTGCCAAATATTTACTGGAAATAAATGTGTCTTTATGTGATAAATTGTTGTTTCATTTTGTACCTTATGCTCCATTTTATTCGTTACTTGCTGCTGTCTTTCTCGAACATAATAAGAATAAGCACTTGATATGTACCATCCTGGTGGTAAGTGTAAAAAAAATAGCCAAGTGCGTGTCGTGCAACGCACAGTGTAGTGTTCAGTAGTTGTCCTACTCGAACAAAAATTGGAACTTTAAACTTTAATAATTTGCAAACAGATCTCTAAATGGAAAAATAGTCTTAGGAACCCCTAGGTCATTTTAAAAAACCTATGGGGTAGAAGATGAAAAAAATTCATCCCCACTTAACATGTAGGGTAGCTGAAAATTTTATTGTTGCGTTTTGTCGGCGTGATTATTATACATACCTTCACAAAATTACAGCTCTAGTGCCAATAGTTTCCAAGCGAAACCTCGGACAGACATCGAAACTATAAGGGTTCTTGTCAGGACTACGGAACCCTCACACAAATCACAGCATCTCACTTAACATCAGGTGCGATAGCGGTCAAATACCTGCCTTGTTCTGCATAACGAAAAAATAAAAACGTTAAGTTAGGGTTCGACTTACCTTTAGTAGAGGATGATTTCAAGACATCGGGTACCCCCAAGGTCCAAAGTAGGTTCAACAAGTCGCTTGCCATTCGACGCACGTTTAATCGAAGTTTTGTTTTTAACACTTTACAGTTCACCAGACTTCACAAACAAAATAACACCAGGCTCGTCGTACACTAAAGAATTCAAACTATCGAGCATGGTTCCTGTTCAACTACCCTCCACAAAATGAAATATTGGGCAAGTTAACTTTTAACAATGCAATGATGGGTAGTTGAATACGACTAACATTCCGGGATACAACTTTGAAAACTTTATTTTACTTGTACAAAAACACTAAAATTTTTAGTTATACGAGTATCAATTGGGAAATCGTTTTACACAGCACATATTAAATACGTGCGGTACGGAATGGCAATTAGTCAATATCAATTAAAAATCTACAACCCCATCGAGCTGTGCATCTCGCTAATGCGACTTTCCATCCCACTGGTTGCAAATTAACTCAATAATAAGTATGACAGATTGTACAGCGCCCCTAGCGGAAACTTTCAAGAACTAAAATTTTCATATATATTTTTTTAACGCGCTCACTAAAGACGTTTGATGTAAGTAAACTCACACTAAGCCCTCAGAGCGTCGATGTGACGTCACGGCCGCCGACCGGGCTTGTATTTAAAGTTATTCTACCGTCAAAACTTATGGCAATTATTAATATAATTAAAAAAATATTGTTTCGATAGCAACCATTTATTTAATTTTATATACGCTTACATTTACTTATTGTTCTATAACATAGACTTGAACAAACATTTCATTTCAATACATTTGATATTACATCAACAATAAATTGATTAATGAGTTAAGAAAATACTACTATAATAAAATTTATCTACTGATTTATTAGGTTTACAATCGATTTGCAAGACAAATCCATATTTATTAATTATGTACTGGATATTGTAACTTTGTGTGAAAAAAGTTAATTATTTTATAAAATAAATGATTTCAAAATTAATAGAAATTTGGAATACAGGTACAAGACAAAAATAGGCGATTTATCCCTTAGCTTTTAAAGAAGTAGGGATGCTACGTATTAAGATATACTTTAAAACCGTACTTGTAACCCTAAAAAGGGCACATCAATATTTTTTCTAAAAATTAAGATAAGTTAAACACAAAACTATTCGCTTCTTTTCACAAATTACATGAATTTAAGTTGGATTATCAAATCAAATCAATAATTTAACATTTGGGCCATAAACAACTGTCAAAGTGACAGTTATTTAAAATGTCAAAATATTGATTTGATTTTTTGTGATTTCGAGTTCATTATTTGTATGGAGAATCAAATATTTTTGGAACATATTTCTTGTGTTAAGTTCT
Organism: Ostrinia furnacalis; assembly: GCF_004193835.3. Taxonomy (NCBI): domain Eukaryota; kingdom Metazoa; phylum Arthropoda; class Insecta; order Lepidoptera; family Crambidae; genus Ostrinia; species Ostrinia furnacalis. Next base: position 134,701 of record NW_021131538.1, on the reverse strand, counting down.
AACATTGTGCTAGTCAGTATTAGCAACTTTACAGTAGAAAGAAAAATTGCTTATCTTTAATATACATAATTAGAATGTATCAATTTAAAATTACTGTAACCCAGTTACTTGTTATTCTCAAGATGGCATCTAAATAAAGACATTACATATGTAGATCATATTGAAACTTTACTCAATAAATATAAATACTCAAACAGAAGAAATCAATCAAACACATGCATTTCAATCGAATTTTGAGTCTCGTTTCTTATACGAGGATATTAAGTGTCAATTCTAATCCATAAATGCAGAAACTTAAGTCTAAAATATTTAACTAAACAGTCACAACATTTACGACATTTTAGTCACAAAGCAACTAAATATACTAAGGTATTAGTCATTAAATAAAACTAAATTAAATACGACAATAATTTTGCTAAGAAAAATACTGATAATCTCATACATTAAATTGAAAAACAGACGTTGGAGACGAAAATAAATTAATTAAAAGAATTAATGTTTCTTTTTCTTCAGATTAGACACAGGTTATTTTGAATATTAACTAATTTGCAATATTTTCTTCATAGTACAGTCAACAGCAGATTTATCCAAAGCATTTTCGACTTTGTATCTTTTTATAAGGTTCGTAATTAAATAAATTAATAGATAAATGTGCTATGAACTGCATATCAGTACAACAAAAAGGACTAAAACCAATAATCGGCCTAAACTAAGTTTAATTAAGATCTAAAATAAAATAAAGAATATAATTACTGATGTTAGTCAATGAATAATATACCTTACATATCAAAAAATAAGGTCAATTTTAGTTAAGCCTCTCCATAATAATACTTCACACCTGTCCTCAAAATTACATGAAAATACAATAGTACATGTGAATGTTTTAACGTCATTATACATTTATATCTATAAAATATTTATTATTATTATTAAATGATCAAATTTCTTTTATTTAGCGGCCAAACAACAAACAAATTGCTTGCTGACACCAATTTCCTGCTTACTGACAGCAGGTAATTGGTGTTAGCAAGCAATTTGTCGTCAGAATCCGGTATTTGGTATCTAAGATGGTCTTAACACGTTGAATCTAGTCTCAGAGCCATATTTTAATAGTTTAACGTCAGTAAGTTATTATGAGACGTCAGCAAGCAGTTGATTGGCGTCAGTAAGTTATTATATGGCGTCAGTAAGCTGGTATTTACTATCTAGGCTTGTGTCTGAATCTAGCGCGGCAAATCTAGAGTCTTATGGTGTCAGATAGTATTATATGACGTCAGCAAAGTATTAAATGGCGTCAGTAATCTAGTCCCTGGCCTACACGTTGAACCTAGTCTCAGAGTCGTTTGGTGTCAGTAAGCCGGTGCTAGCCGTCAGCAAGTTATTATTTGACGTCAGTAAGCCTGTGTTTGGTATCAGTGCTTGCTAATCTCGGAGCCGTCAGCGAGCATGAGCGTGACTAGAGATTGCAATCCGGATTATTCGAAATTCGAAAATATCTGAAAAATCCGGATTTTGAGGCTTTAAAAAAATCCGGATTTTTACTTTGAAATCCGGTTTTTTCGAATATTTTTACCCCAAAAATTTTATCATAAAATCATAAACCAAAATATCTATTGAATGCAACATGGATGCAAAACAAGCGAAGTTTTGATTGAACGAACCCGCACTTCGTCGCACAACACTCACACCTGCACTGTGCCTGCACAATGACGCGTCATGCCGCATGCGTAAGTGAATTCGCTAGTCGGCCAGTGAGTTTTATACGAGACGCTGATTCTGAAACACCATATCGCTGAGTTTTAAAGTGTAAGTCATTATCATCATCATCATCTCAGCCATAGGACGCCCACTGCTGAACATAGGCCCCTTGCCCAATGCTTTCCATGTTGCCTGGTTGGTAGCGACCTGCGTCCAGCGCCTTCCTGCTACCTTTATGATGTTATCGGTCCACCTTGTGGGTGGACGTCCCACGCTGCGTTTTCCGGTACGCGGCCTCCACTCCGAATTCAAATTATTTATTGCATGTCACTCCAGAACCTTGCTGCCCCATCGGCCGTCAGTTCTGCGTACTATGTGCCCTGCCCATTGCCACTTCAGCTTGTATCCGTCGGGCTAGTATGTCAGCGACTTTAGTTCGTTTACGGATCTCCTCATTTCTGATTCGATCTCGTAAAGAAACACCGAGCATAGCCCTCTCCATAGCACGCGAGGCCACGTTTCCGAACCATAAGTCATCACTGGTAACACACATTGGCTGTAGACCTTAGTCTTCAGGCACTGAGGTATTTTGGACGAAAAGATGTTGCGTCGTTTACCAAACGCTGCCCAGCCGAGTTGGATTCGACGATTGGCCTCTTTCTCGAAATTGGACCTTCCCAGCTGAATCGTTTGTCCGAGGTAGACATACTTGTCAACAATCTCGAGAATTGAGCTTCCAACCGAAACTGGGTAGGGCGCAACATGGACATTGGACATAAGCTTTGTTTTCTCCATATTCATCCGCAGGCCAAGTGTAAGTAGAGATCTTCAACCTCGCCCATCAAGTTCACCCAGCGGATTCGATTTGCTTACATTAATTCATCTCGAAATGTTATTGTATGAGAATGGGAGTGATTGTGGAGAAGTCCTTAAAAGAGTTCTAAACAGTTTGTTGGATATACCGCCAACCATTTAGCTGGGTTGATGATGGAGTCAAGAGGTGACCATAGGAACTCTTAAACGAAACGGCGGAATCGCATCGAACTTGGGTTCGTTATATTTGTCTTTTCGAGCACTTTAGTGCTAGATGATGCCCAGGGTCCTGATGATGGATTCGGAAGGTGGCCATAGGAACTCCTAAACGAAACGGTGGAAACTCATCGAATTTGGGTTTGTTGGATTTGTCTTTTCAAGCACTTAAGTGCTAGATAATGTTCAGGGTTCTGATGATGAATCAGGAGGTGGCCATAGGAACTCCTAACCGAAACGGCAGAAACTTATAGAGTTTGAGTTCGTTGGATTCGTCTTCCCGAGCACTTTGGCCGTAAATAATGACCAGGGCCCTGAGATTGAAATACAACTTAAAAGTGTAAAATAAAATTATAATAAAAAAATGAGCTCCCCTGGCCTACCTGGAAATCTTTATAGACTTCAGACAGGTCTGCCGTAGTAAGGACAATCTGTTCAGGTGTCAGGTAGGGATTCTTGGATGGATCAAACTTGGAGTGCAAGTGTGGTTTTGTTCCCCAGTCGACGAAGCACATGATGTCGTGCCCAAACAACTGCAAGCAGGAAGATTTAATGAAGGCTACTGACAACGCCACTCTTGTGGCGGAGTTTTGGGCTGACGCTGTGTAGGTTTGTTGTCGACACGACAAGAAGAAGAATAAAAAAAATATTTTATAGGTACAAACAAGTTTTTATTCTGAAATGCATTTGTACTAAAACGAAAAAAATAATGCAAGGTTCAAATAATTTTGAAAGCTTGTAGCGCAAACCGAAAAAAAGAGGAATAAATTCCATGCGCGACAATGAAATAAAACGCTTTTCTTCAAATACTTACATCTTTTTGAAAAAAACTACGTTTTATTTAAATTAAATTGATGGTTTAAAAAATTTACCCAATATTCGAAAAATCCGGATAATCCGGATTTGTACGTAACACAAATCCGGAAAACCGGATTTAAGAAAAATCCGGATTTTGCAATCTCTAAGCGTGACGGTGCGACTGTTGGCTAACACGAGGCGTTAGTAAGCTATTATATGGCGTCAGCAGGCTGTTGTAAGTTATTATATTATGTCAGTGTCATTATTTTTCGTCAGTAAGCTGTATTGAGTTGTGTCTACACGTTAAACCTAGTCTCGGAGCCGTCAGCAAGCATGAGCGTGACGGTGCGGCTATTGGCCCAGACGAGGCGCGCCAGCCTGGCCGGGTTGAGGCGAGCGACGTCCGCCATTGGTGCCGTGCTGTAGCACTTGACGCAGCGTGTCTGGGCGGCTCCTAGGCCGAACATGCCTGGGGAAATACGAGGAAAGGAATTAGAATGTGTAAAATTTTAATATTGTAATTAACAATTTAAGTATTGTTTCAAAAAATTTTGCAAACTCCAATAAGAGATCTAAATAATCAAGTATTCGTTAAAGACTTTATTAACCGTCGCGTAGGACATTAGTTATAGTCCGTGACTAGCCCTTGTTATTATTGTCCTAAGTGTCTGTCTGCTAGAACTCACCAGAATTGTCCTGCCAGAACGTCCACTTATTGGGTTAAGGCGTAAAAAGGAAGTTAAAGGTAGGTATGTCTTAGCCCTAAGGTGGAATAGATCTAACACTAGCCATCACCAGAATCCGAGCTAAAGTAGTGACCTGAAATGGGCCTGATACGTCTCTTAGCGTATTATTAGCTGTGAATTACGACATCTGGTAGTGGCCATCTATGCTCTGATAGGCTGTAATAATTGTTAAGGGTATCAACCATCAGGAGTGAAGTCAGCTGACTAGATCTTGTTTTTGCTCCGCTAGAACTGAAGAGAAGTTGCAAAAATGCTGTAGGATGAAACATATTCCATTCACTCACCTGCTGTGCTCTGCTAGAAGGACAGCCGGTTGTCGGCCATGTGATAGAACACTAGGTATCTATCATCAGGGCTGATGGTTAGAAGGTGGAAGGAAGTAGACTACTGTAGGACGAAAGTAGTCTGACGATTGATAATCTTCTAGACACCAATAGACTTGAAGTCCTTGTTTCTGTCCTTTAAGTGTGCCGTTTCTTCTGTGAGTGCTCTGCCAACCGCCTAAGACACGAGGTAGCGACAGCCAGTGCTGATGATACAAGCTGAAAGGGTCTAATGTGTGGACCATTCACCTGCTGTGCTCTGCCAGAAGGACAGCCTGTTGTCATGGGTCCTTTTATGTATCTCTCAGGGCTGAAAGTTAGAAGGCAGAAAGAAGGGAATTTGCAAGAGTTGCTGTAAGAAAAGAGGATTCAAATATCTCTTCCTTTACACTCACCTCCTGTGCCCTGCCAGAAGAATAAGGGGTAATCTGCTGTTGTCGAATACATCAATCTTGGAGGTAGTTGCAAGCATGCTGTAGGATGAAACATGTTTAGTCACTCACCTGCTGTGCTCTGCCAGAAGGACAGCCTATTGTCAGTCGTACCATATAACACCAGGATTCTATCAATAGGGCTGGAATTTGGAAAGCAGAAGGAAGAGAAGTTGTAAGAGGCCAAACATCTCTTTCTCTACCACTAACCTGCTGTGCTCTGCCAGAAGGACAGCCGGTTGTCGGCCGTGGCATACGACACCAGGTATCTTCCGTCGGGGCTGAAGGCGCAAGCTGTGACGGGTCCGCTGTGCGCAGCGATCTCTACCACTCACCTGATGTGCTCTCCTAGGTCAGCCGTGTGATAGAACACTAGGTATCTATCATCCGGGCTGATGGTTGGAAGGTGGAAGGAAGTAGACTACTGTAGGACGAAAGTAGTCTGACGATTGATAATCTTCTAGACAACAATAGAGTTGAAGTCCTTGTTTCTGTCCTTTAAGTGTGCCGTTTCTTCTGTGAGTGCTCTGCCAGCCGCCTTAGACACCAGATAGCGACTGCCAGTGCTGATGATACAAGCTAAAGGGTCTAATGTGTAGACCACTCACCTGCTGTGCTCTGCCAGAAGGACAGCCGGTTGTCGGCCGTGGCGTAGGACACCAGGTATCGTCCGTCGGGGCTGAAGGCACAAGCTGTGACGGGTCCGCTGTGCGCAGCAAGTGACTGGCAGCGACCGGCGCGAAGCTCGTACATGGCTAGCTGGCCCGTGTGGCTGCCCACTGGATAGACGAAAATAATAAATGATTCAAAGTTCTTTTATTTGCATGGAGTATTAAAAATAGTGCTTACAAATCGGCAAAAAGAAACAAAAATTAAAGACTAAAGCCTGCTCACAGATGTGAGCACGTAGAATTTTGTACATTGACCCCAAGCTACCCATCCTTATCGCTCGCGCGTAATTATATTGCTGTCGCGACTGTGCGACGCGCGCCCGCAGTGAGTGTGCGAGCGCGACAGCAATATAATTACGCGCGAGCGATAAGGATGGGTAGCTTGGGGTCATTGGACAAAATTCTACGTGCTCGCAGACCAGACTATAATTAAAAAAATACTTTAGGAGTTTGCTCTTATGGAGCCTTCACATGTCTCATAATCTTTTTACCCTACCAGCGCTTCGAGACGAACATTTGGCAAGTGCTGAGAAGAAGCGCCGCAACAAACTCAGTCACCACTGTCTGCCGGTTAAATAATTAGAAGTAACGTTAGTAGGTAACTAAACGGTCAACAGCACGTCAACGTAAACACTGAGGTATCTTACGTAGTTGCGATAGGGGCGACTTTGCAACGAAAATGTATAGCTTGATGTGCTGTCGACTGTACATTAATTCAGGAGCAGTTCTCTTAATTTACTACGCATTTTTGTATGGTGTGTCTTACAGTACGTAGTATAATAAACAGGAATTGCAGCGGTAGGAATATTCCCGTTATACGTAAAAATCAGTTCAGTAGATCCAAAGATAAGTAGCGATCCCTGCCCTACAAACTCACAAACTCTACCTCTCTATAATATGTAGTATAGACTAGCGGCCGCCACACGTGGATCCCGTTTTACCCCCTTCATCAATATTACGCGGTTAAGATTTTTTCATACAAATGTTTTTTCCCGCTAACTCCCGTTCCCGTGGGAATTCCTAAGTATACTATAACCTGCCCAGGAGTATGAAGAATAATTGTACCAAGTTTCGTTAAAATCCGTCGAGTAGTTTTTGTTTCTATAAGGAACATACAGACAGACAGACAGACAGAGACAGACAGACAAAAATTTTACTGATTGCATTTTTGGCATCAGTATCGATCACTAATCACCCCCTGATAGTTATTTTGTAAATATATTTCACAGAATTGACCTCTCTACAGATTTATTATAAGTATAGATGATACTAGCTGACCCGGCGAACTTTGTTCCGCCTTAATGGCAATAAATAACGGGATAAAAAGTATCCTATGTCCTTCTCTTGGCTCTAAACTACCTCCCTGACAATTTTCAGCTAAATCAGTTCAGCCGTTCTTGAGTTATAAGCGAAGTAACTAACACGACTTTCTTTTATATATATAGATTTATGACTCACCAGCGATCCTTCTGGTGGCAGGGCAGTGCGAGACTTGGTTGTAGCGGCAGATGGCCGGGAAAACCTCGTTAAGTCCTTTGCTCTTCAGGTGCGACTGGTCTACGCAGTGGAGGATGATGTCCATGACCTGAAGAAAGAGATAAAATAATTAAATAAATAAACTTTTATTGTCACAAAAATAAAAACATACATAACACAGCTTAAATACTAAAAAAAAGGTGACAAGGGTATCCGGCTCAGCGTAAGCTGTAAGGCACTAGGTCGTTTTTCACCCGGTGCTAGTTTATGCTATAAGCTTGCATCTTCTGCACAGTAATACAGCATACAAAGGTAGGTACAGTGATATTAAAAAATAAGATAAAAACAAAATAAAAATGACACTTTTCATCTCAATCGTTTAAAAAATGAAGAATTACTAAAGCCCGGTCTGTGAGCACGTAGAATTTTGTCCAATGACCCCAAGCTCGCACACTCACTGCGGGCGCCCGTCGCACAGTCGCGACAGCAATATAATTACGCACGAGCGATAAGGATGGGTAGCTTGGGGTCATTGGACAAAATTCTACATGCTCGGCGACCAGACTTTAGTACCATTACGTAATTATATCGAGAAGCTTTTGTTCGTGGCTTCGCACTCTTAGACGCTGGATGCAGGCCGCTACCAATCGATCAATCTGGAAATACTTGGGGAAGCCTATGTTCAGCAGTCGACGTCCTGTGGCTGAAATGACGGAGGCTGCTTACCATAGGTGGAGGGTATATGGACGCGAGCACAGGAGATCTTAAACCAGTGTGGGTAAGCCTCTCCCACTCAGTGGACTGACGATCTTTTGAAGATGTAGGTAGATGCTGGAGGCAACTAGATGCGGGAAGAATCTAGATGCTGGAAGAATTTAGATGCTGGAAGAATTTAGATCCGGGAAGCGTCTCGATGCTGAAAGCTCTTAGATGCTAGCAGCACCTACATTCTGGAAGAATGGATGTGGTAAGCACCTAGATGCGGGAAGAATCTAGAAGTAGGAAGCAGCTAGATGCGGGAAGAATCTAGAAGTAGGAAGCAGCTAGATGCGGGAAGAATCTAGAAGTAGGAAGCATCTAGATGCAGGCGACGCAGGAAATCATTTGCATTGGGAATTTGGCTCAAAGAGGATGAATTCTGAAACTCCTTTCTTAATCTACCTACGTCACAACCCCACTCACCTCGACCAGTAACTCAGCAACCTCGTTGTGCATCCTGTCGATCAGCAGTTCGATCCCGCGCAGCACTTCCGCACGCCGGTAAAATGAAGTTTGGGCTAGTTTCTTCTACTCGATGAAGCATCTAGATTCAGGATGCGACCAGCGCAGTACCAGTCGCTGCTGCAATCCTTGGGTATTAAGCTGAAAAGAACGAACATCTACCAACTGACCTCGACCTGTAATTCAGCGACCTCGTTGTGCATCCTGTCGATCAGCAGTTCAATCCCGCTATATGCAATGTAGCTATATGCTGGAAGCAGTTAGATGCGGGAAGAATCTAGATGCTGGAAGAAGCTAGATGCTGGAAGAAGCTAGATGCTGGAAGAATCTAGATGCGAGAAACACCTGGATGTGGGCAGCGCAGACGTGCTGTAGCTAAAATGACGATGATGATGACCCACCTCGACCAGTAACTCAGCAACCTCGTTGTGCATCCTATCGATCAGCAGTTCAATCCCGCGCAACACTTCGGCACGGCCTTTGTGGAGCGCGTGCGACGCCGGCGACGGCTGCCCGGCCTGCTGGGCCGCGGCCACACGGGCTACCTCGCGAGCCATTGTTGTAATGAAGGCACCAGGTCTGGGAAGAAACGATTTTTTAACCTTTTGCTTGTCGTCGTCTCAGCCAAATGACATCCACTGCTGGACAAAGGCCTCCCCCAAGGTTTTCCACAACCTTTTGCTTAAATTGATATAAATAGTCCGTTCTAGCAGTGTCCTGCGGGTCGAAAACTGGGAATTTTCTTTCCAGTTGTCACCCATTTCAATTTACCCAATTGTAGCCTTTCGATTAATTTCAGAGGGGATAACTGGTAACCTTTTATCTCAATATTTACCCGTGTCATCGAAGGGGTGACAATTGCTACGATTCCTTCTCATTTATTTACTCTTATCAATGGATAGATTATTGGCTAGACATGATATTTTGAATTATTTTGAGATTTAAAAAGGTTAACACGATACATTCACACATTAATAAAAATACTGATACAACTAAAGCAAAATCGTTTTAAGTTTGGAGGACTAATTTCTCAAAAAATAAGACCATCATTTGGAGGACATGCCCATTTTTCACCATCAAATCCTAATTTTTAAGTGACCCCTATGAAAATTCTCACACAATAAGATCATTATTTTAAGGTATCTTGAGGGTATTTTATCAAATACTAGCTGACCCGGCGAACTTTGTTCCGCCTTAATGGCAATAAATAAGCAGACTTTTTTTTAATTTCGAACGGGATAAAAAGTATCCTATATCCTTCTCCTGGCTCTAAACTACCTCTCTGACAATTTTCAGCTAAATCGGTTCAGCCGTTCTTGAGTTATAAGTGGAGTAACTAACACGACTTTCTTTTATATACAGGGTGTTNTAACGGAATCTCCGACTTACCACTTTAGTGGAGCGATTACAGAAAATAATGGCCTATTAAGTACATGTTTTTTTGTGTTATTATGAAAGTTTAGAAAACTGCGCAGTTTTTAAAATTACTTTGGACCTATGGAATTTCTTTCTTTTTTTAAACTTTTAAGTTGAAAATTTTAGAATGTTCCGCTAAAAGCATATTTTTTATGTTTCTAGCAAAAGTTTTGTATTGTGACGCGCCCCGCGACGCATCGACAGCCCTAGCACCCAGCAATGTATGACGATGTATGATCTTGTGGCGCCGGTGTCTACGAGTGCTTNAAGGTGTCAAGCCGAAGGCAGGTGATAGGTGAGGACTAGACCTATCGATTTCACCCCCATGTATGTTCTACGATTTTTCATAGTTTAGAAGTTATCGTTAATTTTGTGATTTTTTCAAATTGTATGACCCAGTAGGCTTTAAATTTTTTTATCTTTTTTTTGGGTCGACTTTTCTCAGATTTCTTTTTTTTGACAGATTCCCTATTAATTGCAGATTTTTGAAAAAAATAATCAACTTCCTATCTTTGATGCAAGATACTGTGACGCGCCCCGCGACGCATCGACAGCCCTAGCACCCAGCGCGGAGATTTTGACAACCCTACGGCTGCGCGGCCGCACGCCGCACGGACCGAGCTAATATATGAGACGGCGGCGACCGCGGGCGCCTAGCATTCGCTCGGGAGCCATTGCAACAGCCAGACGTTCGCGCGCGCGTCTATCGTTCCCTCGGCTGCATTGCACAGAGTCCCTAGCGAATAGCTATCCACATTGTTCCCACTAACCCTAACTGTTCGACTCTGGCTTGATTCGATACCTCGATAACTCGGTCGGTGATCTAATTGTCGATTCGAGACGTTCTATCGCTGATAGCCTACCGGTTCTAATCCTTACCGAGTAGTGCATGAGATACTCATTCCCGACCTGCGGTAGCAATCCTGCTGCCACCCTTCCTGAACTTCACACCCCCTCGCCACACACACACAAACACACAAACACACACACACACACACACAAACTCTTTCCCTTTCTCTCACACTAATATGTAGGTATATCGAATTTAATCGTAAAGTAACAACCGCCACTGTGGTCTAGTGGTAAGGCCACCTATTTAGGACAGCCAATTCCTCTGTGGTTTAGGATTCCAAATGAAGCTCGCTGATCATCCATCAGTTTCCATCAGGTCAGATGAAGGGCAAGAGATTCCTCGTTGTGGATAAAAAAATGTTCTGTTCAGTTATTGTCTTTAAATGTGTTCTACGTAACGTAAACATAGAGAATTGCATACATTAGTTAGACCTAAGAAAGTCAAAAACATGTAACGGAATCTCCATTATTACGAGCAATTACTTTACAGGTTATATCACAATTACTAATTAATGGCAATGAAAAGAATAGCGACGCGCCCGATCCGCGTCCCGAGACTAGTTTACGTATCCGCGAGAGGGGCGGCGCCCTGTGCGAGGTTTAGCGAGTGTTAGTCTGGATACTTATAACTAGGGGGGTAGGATGTGGCCCAATTAGCTCGAGCCAGAGGCCGAAGCCCTCAGGTGAGCGCGACCACAGAGGAAAGGCGTTGGACCTACGTGGCGAGGGGGTGTGAAGTTCAGGAAGGGTGGCAGCAGGATTGCTACCGCAGGTCGGGAATGAGTATCTCATGCACTACTCGGTAAGGATTAGAACCGGTAGGCTATCAGCGATAGAACGTCTCGAATCGACAATTAGATCACCGACCGAGTTATCGAGGTATCGAATCAAGCCAGAGTCGAACAGTTAGGGTTAGTGGGAACAATGTGGATAGCTATTCGCTAGGGACTCTGTGCAATGCAGCCGAGGGAACGATAGACGCGCGCGCGAACGTCTGGCTGTTGCAATGGCTCCCGAGCGAATGCTAGGCGCCCGCGGTCGCCGCCGTCTCATATATTAGCTCGGTCCGTGCGGCGTGCGGCCGCGCAGCCGTAGGGTTGTCAAAATCTCCGCGCTGGGTGCTAGGGCTGTCGATGCGTCGCGGGGCGCGTCACAGTATCTTGCATCAAAGATAGGAAGTTGATTATTTTTTTCAAAAATCTGCAATTAATAGGGAATCTGTCAAAAAAAAGAAATCTGAGAAAAGTCGACCCAAAAAAAAGATAAAAAAATTTAAAGCCTACTGGGTCATACAATTTGAAAAAATCACAAAATTAACGATAACTTCTAAACTATGAAAAATCGTAGAACATACATGGGGGTGAAATCGATAGGTCTAGTCCTCACCTATCACCTGCCTTCGGCTTGACACCTTACAAGAAACACCCTGTATATAGATTATTCTCACCTGGCCGTAGCGATCAAAGTAAGGGCGTGTCGAGCGGTTCTGCAGGAGTCCGCTTGCGGCGTGAGCGGCAGCCCGTACGTCATCGACGGGACCAGCTTGTCGGCGTCCGAGCACATCTCTAGGAGCCCTGGAACGGGATATAATTCGTCAAACATATGGCTCAATTAGTATACTTATGATACATATCTAAAACCAGACAAAACTAGCAAAGAGATATGTCGAGTAAAGTTTTTTATTTGTTCTCTTTAGTACGTCATCGACGGGACCAGCTTGTCTGCGTCCGAGCACATCTCTAGGAGCCCTGGAACGGAATATTATTGGTCAAATAATATATGATCAAAGGAAAGATAGTCAGTTTTTCTGTTGTAAAGGATTGAGGGTGAAGCTCGCTTCCATTTCTGTTCTGATCATCATATTCCATCAGGTGAGATGCAAGCCAAGAGCTTCTTCGTTGTCGATAAAAAACGTCCATGAGTCCAGCTTTTGGTGTCTAAAGGATCGCGGGTGTCAAATTTTAGATTATTTTAAGGCTGTCAAGAATTAGAGTGACCTGCGTCACACCCTCAAAAATATAAGGGGCGGGGCTGTCGAAATAAGAGCAACACACTTACCATTTTAGAGGCGTGGTCAAAAACTCCCCACCCTTCCATAACCATCCTCTAACCAGCCGCTGACCTTACTTGGGGTTATTGCAGCTCACAGGAATAGAAGCCAGGGCTCTCAAATATGCTTTTGGCAGTAGACTCACCCAGTAATACATAGTTGACGTCCAGATAAGATGATTGGAGTACATAAGTCGAAGATAGAAGCTAGGGAATTTGAAAAATACTGTAAATTACACTTTCGGCAGTGGGAATAGAGGTCTTTTCTCATGACTTACCAAGTAGCACATGGCTGACGTCCAAATAAGGCTCCCAGACTGCGAACCCTCTTCTAAGTAAATCAACGGCGGCTCGTCGTAAATAAACGCGCGCAGGCCGGTGCCAGAAGTAAGTGCGTTAGAGCCGGGAGAGGGAGCGAGCGAATACAAACCTTATTCCCATTACCATAGAGGGCTTATTTCAACGCCAGAGAGCGAAGCTTGGAGGGATCAGTGGGGGTCCCATCGTGGCCATACGACCGTCTTTTGTCTTTTTGCTACGTCGCAAATAAGTAGACATCCAGCGTCCTACCTACGACTGTCTTTTGTTCTTTTTATCAACGCTCTAGCGAGCGAATACAAACCTTATTACCCATTATCATAGAAGGCTTATTTCAATGCCAGGGAGCGAGCTAGCTTGGACCACGACCGTCTTTTGTCTTTTTACCACGTCGCAAATATCCAGCATCCTACCTACGACTGTCTTTTGTTCTTTTTATCAACGCTCTAGCGAGCGAATACAAACCTTATTTCCCATTATCATAGAAGGCTTATTTCAATGCCAGGGAGCGAGCTAGCTTGGACCACGACCGTCTTTTGTCTTTTTGCCACGTCGCAAATATCCAGCGTCCTACCTATGACTGTCTTTTGTTCTTAATACCAACGCTCCTATAGGCCTACGATCGTGTTTTGTTCTTTTTGCGACATCTTAAACATTCTAGACGCAGCAAGAGATCCCGTAGCGTTCAAAAGGGGCGGGGCTGTCAAAAATTAGAGCAGTAGGGACCTGCGTCAAATCTTCAGCATTTAGAGGCGGGGCCAAGATCATTAGGGCGTGGCCTTGCTTTCACTCACAAGCCATACTACGAGAGAGCTGCTGTCCTTCTTAGGGTTGTTGGAGCAGCAGCCAGCTCTGTTAAAGACACTGGGAGGGTAGTGTGTCCTTGCAGTGGATATCTGGAGTCTAAATGACCTGCTGACGTTGGACCTTATTCCCACCCAAATAAAGCTCTTATTCCCTTACCAAGTAACACGTGGCTGACGTCCAAATAAGGCTCCCAGACTGCGAACCCTCTTCCAAGTAAATCAACGGCGGCTCGTCGCAGCGGCGTGTGCGCCGGTAAACGCGCACAGGCCGGTGCCAGAAGTAAGTGCGTTAGAGCCGGGAGAGCGAGCGAATACAAACCTTATTCCCATTACCATAGAGGGCTTATTTCAACGCCAGGGAGCGAGCTAGCTTGGACCACGACCGTCTTTTGTCTTTTTGCCACGTCGCAAATAAGTAGGCATCCAGCGTCCTACCTACGACTGTCTTTTGTTCTTAATACCAACGCTCTAATAAGTCTGCGACCGTCTTTTGTTTTTTTTGCGACATCTTAAACATTCTAGACGCAGCAAGAGCGTACCGTAGCGTTCAATGTTCCTAAAGGGCAGTGCTGTCGAATATTAGAGCAGTATAGCAATATATTGACCATTTTAGAGGCGTGGCATAAGATCTCGCCGTCTCTCATCTCATTCCATGAGAGAGATATGCTCCTTCTAAGGGTCGTTGGACTAGCAGCTTGCTTGTCTTTAAGACACTGGGAGGGTCGTGTCGTATTCTTGCAGTTTAGACCTGGAGTCTAGTCTAAGTGACTCCTTTCTCTAACCAGCACGCCACTATAACCTTGTTAACACACACATAAATCTCTCTTTAACTCACCAAGTAATACGTGGCTGACATCCAAATAAGGCTCCCAGACTGCGAACCCTCTTCCAAGTAAATCAACGGCGGCTCTTCGCAGCGGCGTGTGCGCCGGTAAACGCGCACAGGCCGGTGCCAGAAGTAAGTGCGTCAGAGCTAACGCTGTGAGACGCGCCAGGTTGTTGGAGGCGCTTAGTGTAAACCCTGGAGATGTAAAAAGAACCCTATTACCTTAACTTTAAGGAACTTTATACAATGGGACTTTTTGCAGCGATACAACGCATTTACAATCACACAAGCATCGCGATGTATCGCTGCTATTTGTGACATGTGTTAGACGCTTAAAAGGCTTCCATACACTGTTCCTAAAATCCTTGAGGAACTATTATAACTATTCAGAACTATGATAAACGCCTTGGATAACTGAGACCTCCTTAGCATAAGAGACTACAGTTTCTAAGATTTTAAAGAGAGGCGCGCAGGCCGGTGCCAGAAGTAAGTGCGTTAGAGCTAACGCGGTGAGACGCGCCAGGTTGTTGGAGGCACTTAGTGTGAACCCTGGAACGTAGGACAAATGATGTGAGCACAGGGAGAGCACTTTATAATAAAGGCTTCGATAAATAGAAGACGCATTTAGCGCGCTAGAATGTTAGACCAGAGTAAATACAAATGAGTAGGTCATCTTCATAGAACCGCACCGAGCGCAGTTTGTATGTGAGCGCGCCAACACGTATGCGGCGCGAGCGCACACACTGACATAATTTATCGTGGATTATCGGGGAGTCAGTCGTGGTTGCGCCGTAACGTAATACCGCGGGCCTGCTATGTTTGTAATCCGAAATACAAACATAGCAGGTATTTTATATTTTTTACGTACCTACGTGTGCGAGGCGTGGAATAAAATTACAGTGCGACATAAAAGAGTAGAAATTAATTATTTCGGAACTAAAACACTTTTTTTCTAGCAACACTGATTATAACTATGTGTGTGTGAAGTGATTGGTAAACTTTATTACTCTCTACTTCATTAACGTTATAACGCGGTGACAGGTACGCGTTCTATTTGAACCCTGGGAATATTTTTACGCATGGCAACTCTGGTTTTTGTTCTTTCAAATGTTTTTCGTTATTATTTTTTTTATTATTTCACTTTCTTTGCCAGTCAGCCGCTTCATGTAACTTTAGTTACAGTAAAAGCTTACTGTAAAAGCTTTATAAAAGCCTATTAGCAGAAAGTAATTAACTATAAATGACTTGAAAGCGACGTACCTTCGACGACGGAGCTCTTCCTGCTGTCTCCGTCCTTACGCCTCTTATTGCCCGCGGCGCCTGCAAGCCGCAAACCATAAACAAAAAGTTCAAGCGTCATAGAGTATAGATAATACACGATAGCGCATCAAGCTAAATACCGTGGCATCTTATACACGGTGTTACTTTGCATCCTTGCCATATTCACAGAGATAAATGTAGGTAACAGTACCTATTATTTTAGATAAACAAGAAACTCCCATAAAAAAACACACTAAGTTTTTAGTAAAGGATAGTGCCAGGGTCTGGACCAAGTGCTGCCCAGAATCAATCCATAGTGCATTTTGTTCCTCAGGCCAATACTAATGTATATGTTACTGTAAAAGCTCGAATTGCAGTAAATCCTAAGATATTCCAGTAAAACCTAAGATCTACCAATTCCTATGGTAAATGTCCCAAAAGGTTTGCGATTCGAACTCTTACCACCATTTCGTTGGTAAATCTTAAGATTTAAAAATATGCACGGTAAATGTTGAAAAACAAAAACATGTCATAACGTGCTCAGGGCATCTCATCATCATCATCATCATCAGAACTTACTTCAATTGAAAAAATTGAATCTATCTTAATATTGAAGTTGCTCTCTTTGTATTTCTAGTCGCTCACTTAGTAATGTAGTCGCGCGGACAGAATTTTAATATCTAAAATGGATTAAACATAACCCACTTTTTGTAAGCTCGTTGTGCATTTGATTATTTATCAATATTCGTCGTTAGTTAAGTTAATTTTTCGCTTACTCAAATTCATACCGCTCAAGTTATTAAAACAGTATGCCATCGTCAGTCGCTAAGTTATTTTTTAGTCGATCGTTTTATAATTCCCCATTAAGAATTACTCTTTGTTTTATTCCTAAAACCAACATCTACCAGCTGACAGAGGTAAAACCTAGCATATACTGAATTCAAATGGTAAAAGCTCGAAAAAATCGTCGTATTTTCAGAAATACTTACATTTACCAACTCATGTCGGTAAATCCTAAGACTTACACTTAAATCTTAAGATTAACCGTAGTTCGAGCTTTTACAGTAACATATAAACCGAAGCGCACTGAAATCTATCCCTGGAGTTAAGAAAAAAAAAGAGTTTTGTTTTGAATTATTTACATACAAAATATCATCGATATATACGTACTACGCATAAGATTTCGTGATTTTGGCATTATAGCCTGACCAGGAACATAAAAACCCTCGCCATGTTGCGGAAAACTAATGGTACTAATTTCTTTTAATGGCAACAGTAACTGAAAACTTCATTGACATGTCACCTTGCATGTCAGTCTATTGTTGTCAAAGTGTAAACAAACTTTATTTTAAATGTGTGCAATTGATTTTGTGAATTAAATTGCTAAAATATTTTTATAGTCGTGAAAGAAAAGTGGTTCACGATGTGTTAATGTATTTGTCGAAGAGAAATACTAAGGGTTCGGACAATATTTTCATTGAATAATGTTTCCGACAAAGGTTGTCAAATTGACTGACATGTTTATCGTATAGTACAGTCCACTATGAATAAATAACACTCGCTATGTTAAACTTAACCATACTGCATCCGTACACCTTACTTTAGTGCGACTTAGACATTCTTTAGAAGCGATCTAACGCTGTTGCAATAGTTTGGTTAGTTGACAAAAATCATTATTTCCAAAATGAAGCAAGAAGTTTTAGTTCTCTATCCTTGCGAAAAATCAATTTATTGGTGTATTACAATCGATTATTGAGGTTATTGTAAGCTAAAACTTCTTGCTCCATTTTGGAAATAATTAATTTCGGTCAACTAACTAAACTACTGAAACAGCGCTTGATCGCTTATAAATAATGTCGAAGTCGTACTAAAGTAAGGTGTACGGATGCAGTATGGTTAAGTTCAACATAGCGAGTGTTATTTAATGCCAAAATCGCGAAATCTTATGCGTAGTAGGTATACATCGATGATATTTTGTATGTAAATATTTCAAAACAAAACTCTTTTTTTCTCTTAACTCCAGGGATAGATTTCAGTGCGCTCCGGTTTACAAATTAGTATTGGCCTGAGGAACAAAATGCACTATAGTTTCATTCTGGGCAGCACTTGGTCCAACTTCCATACATGGATTGGCACTGTCCTTTAGTTTTGCAGTAAGTCTCCATCGCCATCGCCAACAAGTTATGTGCTTGCGTTACGATTAGTGGTGTGTTTAATAGATTGGTCGTAAACAAATAAAATATTTTAAATAAAAAAACAAAATTTTAGGGCACAATTTTTTTACTGATTTGTGTTCGGTGTCAGTAGTATTTGCCTCTCTGGTGTAAATATGGCAAGAATGCAAAGTAACACTCTTTATAGTTGTAATAGGTACTATTTTGCAACAAACATATAAATGTAAACAAACATAAGTAGGTACAAGAACAGAACATAATGCAATAATTAATCTATCTTCTATACTTATAATAAATCTGTAGAGAGGTCAATTCTGTACATTAAATATATTTTCAAAATAACTATCAGGGGGTGATTAGTGATCGATACTGATGCCAAAAATGCAATCAGTAAAATTTTTGTCTGTCTGTCTGTCTGTCTGTCTGTCTGTCTGTCTGTCTGTCTGTCTGTCTGTATGTTCCTTATAGAAACAAAAACTACTCGACGGATTTTAACGAAACTTGGTACAATTATTCTTCATACTCCTGGGCAGGTTATAGGATACTTAGGAATTCCCACGGGAATTGTTCAGGCGTTATACAAAAACTAATACAAAATGCCTATTTATCACCAAAATTGGTAAATGTACCTATGTACCTAAATGTCTATTACAGCTGCTATTGAATGTATCTAGGTGACCTGGAGTTACATAGATTTCGAATATAAAAAATATATAATTTCACCTTTTAAAACATGACAAAAAATCTGAGGTATGTGTCGTTTCTGTCGGGCCTGGGTCACAGATGACCGTTCTTCTTTATCGTATTTTAATTTCTTTTAACCTCTTTAGAGAGGCTATGCCTCTCAACCCAACAAACTAAATAAAGTCTAGAATTTTAATTTTGAAGCAACCCTGTATTCCGACGTGGTCTAGCAAGAATTCCGTTAGTAATATTCACATGTGAGGGAAGGGCAAACATAAAAGTATTTTTAAGGCATGAAGGAAAATATCTTGCCTTTAGAAGTTTAGATATACGTCTGGAAATGATTTATTGTACCTTCGGGATTTCGTGATAGATTTACCGCTTTTTTATCTGTTAAATTCCGTTTAATACGTACAGGGACTATGGGATTTTGATGACATGATGACATTATGTTTTTACAGATAATAAACTTTTTGGAGATTTATTTTCATATCGAAGATCAGCTTTTTAATTTTGCTTGTTCCCAACGAGTTTCACCGAATGTGTAACACTGTTACTCGTTGGGAAAAGAATTACTCGTCGGTGACACTGTAACCTGTATTTTCTAAGTTATAACAGTGTTTCTCGTTTCGGTACGACTCGTTGGGAACAAGTGATAAATTTTTAGCTCCAACCAAGCCTCCCTATTTTTTCGGTGGTAAAAATGCATTGAGTTGTATACCCATCACTGTGGTCAGGCGGCGGGTTATGTGGGGCTCTCCCCTCCAGAAGGGAGGGGCCTACCCACTAAAAATCAACCATCTCCGTCTCGCTGAGTATAGGTGGGAGCCGGTGTAGGGAGGCCTTTCCCGACATGTTCCACCTATGCGCAGACCGTCTACTATGCGTGCAGACTCCATCTTCGACCACGCCATCTTTTATTTTTACAGTGACAGTTTGTTGCACTGCCACTGTCCACTCGGAACCAAGCCTCCCTACTCCTAGCTCCAACTAATCGTTCATCTGCCTCTGGTAAATTAAAGCCTGGTCCGTGAGCACGTAGAATCCCGTCCAATGACCCCAATCTACCCATCCTTATCGCTCGCGCGTAATTATATTGCCATACCAGGCTTTAGAAAAGGTCATGCTCCTGACGATAATATTATTATGTTCTACTGCTGGACAAAGGCCTCAACCCAAGTGTGGGATGACTCTAGCTTTATTCCACGTGGAATGTCATTCTTTATTTAAATAGGATATAACGACTGATATTATTACTAACTGTTGTTTTTTCTCGAATCTGTTTGTTTTTCTTTTCCACGAATAACATTAATGTCATACTTCTTATAGGTACGAGTATATGCAACTGAAAATGCACACGTTTTCTGTGAATTCACCTGCTTTTAGTTAGTCTGAATTCACTGTAAATTTCCTTTCACACCCTGTATTTGCATGCAGTCGCACGAATACCATTCACGTTTCAGCTTTATGAAGGCGTATCATAAACCGTTCCGCGTGATATACTAATGCTTTCGTGTTTGTTGGGAATTCTATAGAATTCTCAAACAAACAAACAAGTTAGTTTATACCAAAACATTTTGAAGTGAAGTTTCAACTTCAAGTAGGTATTCCGTTTTCCAGTAACTTGAGCGTGCTGGTATTGTCTCTTTCACACTCGTGAAAATAGAAATAGTGATGTTGCTTTAGTGAAAACTTTTATCGATAATTTTTTATTCGCGATAACGAAAAACAACAAAAAGAAAATAGTATGATACTTATGACGTTTTACAATTATTAACGAAGTTCGCGCAGGTACTCACTAAGCAAAAACGTTTAAAATGAGTTTTCAAATTACATTTTTTTGAAGGATCGTTTTTTGAGGGACTGCAAACGAGATGTTCGTATACACTACTAAACGGGATCCTGCAAAAAACGGGATGTCGCCGTGGGAACAGTCCCTTACAATCTCTCTCGCCATCTTTTCCTGTTGGTGGTAAAACTCGGTGCCCTCGTGTAGTTTTCTTACATATTATTAATAAAACTATCGACATTTCCATCGACTTTTAACATCACTACCGTGAAACAAAACGTTCGTGCCAGTTTTCACAAGCCATTGTGTACGTATCTTTATTCTGTTTGCGTTGTGGAGTGATCTTCAGTTGGACAGTGTACAACGAATAATGCTCGTAGTTTTCAACTGTACAATAGATCGAGTTTCATAGAAATTATAGTAATATTTTCAGTAAAGTTGAATAACTAGCGCTTGGATGAATCGGAATTGAAGTAGTATTTCTGTGAATTCTACATATTCAAGTCAGAACAGTTCAAAGCTTTAAATAAAAATGTCTGAAAGTTTTATCCTAGGGTCTGTGATTAACGTTAAATTTAAAGTTTAGATAGCTATATTAATTTTCAACAATAGTGACTGAGTTTCTTGCGCTGCTTCTTCTCAGCACTGGCCCTTTTATTGTCCCGAAGCAGTGGTAGGGTTAATACTGGGACGTGTAATAGTGCTTTTTAAAAGCCTACTAGCATAAATAAATGAGTTTTACGAGTTTTTACAAAGAAATACAGTACTTTTAGAAATACAGTAATTTTGTATATAAAGTGTTTTGAAAACAGTGAAAATAAACATGAACCGATCGCACACGCTCAATTTAATATTATTATGCTATGTCGAATTGTACAGTCAGCGTCAAATAGTTCGTGACACCCAAAGTAACCAATAAGTGGGCAACACGTCTTTGTTACAATTGGAATAAGGTTGTGCTGTCACTTTTTGGCCACTTTTGATGTCACGCACTTTTTGACGCTAACTGTACCTGAATCATTAACAGCACAATGAACGTAATTACCGTATAATTAAACATATTAATATCTTTGAACGGCCAATGAAAGTATAAACGTGAAAATAATGCGCTTGAAACAAACAGATTGGTGACAATAGCTGTTTTTGAAGCTTTAATTGGGAATCCAATATTGCTGAATCCAATTATAAATTCAAAAATTTAAAATATCTACTTGATTGTATATCACGAGGGTTGGTAGTTCTTTCAAGTTTACAAAAATCTGCGCAGGGAGAGCCCTTTTATTAGTTTTAAACTGAGTTTTTAATCAAAGTAAAGCAAGCGTACCGGAAAACGGAGTGTGGGACGTCCACCCACAAGGTAGCAGGAAGGCACTGGACGCAGGCCGCTACCAACCGTGCAACATGGAAAGCATTGGGGGAGGCCTATGTTCAGGGCCTATAGGCATAGGCCCTGAACATAGGCCTCAACTGCTGATAGGCATCAGCAGTGGACGTCCTACAGCTAAGATGATGATGATCTTCTTCTTTTCGTGTCGACAACAAACCTACACAGCTGGTGTCAGCCCAAAACTCCGCCACAAGAGTGGCGTTTGATGATGATGATGATGTTTTAATGCCAATTCTTAATGGACTTTCTAAGAACTTGAAAAATAACTAATTGCCTAACGTGGGAACAGAACCCACGACCCTTCGCTTGCCGGGTGACGGTCTGACCTCATTGCTACTTGGACACAATTCTAATAGACGGTTGCTAATGCAAAAAATATGCTTCAGTGGGCTACACAAATCAAAATAAATCATTCGCTTATACAACAAAAAATATAATAATGCAAACAAAGAGAAAATTCCCATTATATTTCGGATTCATAATCCAGACCACCACAAATCAAATTCACAAAAAAATATAAATCAAATCAAAACAAAAAATGTTATAAAACAAACATTCGGTACTAGTGATGAAATAATTCTGCGAAATTAGATTCGAAGGAAAAAACCGGTTTCATAAAACAAATATAAATTGATTTGCAAATACCACTAAAGTGTTATTAAATCCACAAATACACGCCCACAATAAATATACATGAAAAACAGTTTTTATATAGTGCCTTCTCGTAGTCGATAAAACTATCGATAAACTTTAAATTAATTCTTTGACTTTTAAAAGAGAAATTACACCCTTCATGTAGGTTGGATGTACGATAAGTAGCCACTCTTAATAGTCAGACTAGAGGCCACCCGCGACTTCGTACGGGATCCATCAAGATCACTATGTCAGTCAGTCAGTCAGTCAGTCACCTTTCAGTTCTAAGGCACAGCTCTAAGGCGTAAGCTCTACGCACTAAGGCCTTTAAAGAAAATGTTAAGATTAGAAGGATAGATATTATTATGTAGGTATGTCCTATAAAAGCAACGATCAAGCCGAAGGTGGAAAGAAAGTTTCATCTGGAAACCTCAATCACAAAGAAACTGGCTATTTTACCTTTAACTGCCAAAAGGTGTTAACTCCTAACGAAAACTTAAATCTATCGACAAATATTATGCCAGCACTATTTAGTAAAGTTTAAATAGCAATTAATCATCGATATCCTCTTACATTGTTTACACATACTTTCAGCACTAACAGCGATCTAACGTAAGCGTCTTGGCTTTATCTTTAATAGATAGGTAGTTACGAAGCCAAGTTTTCTTAGGATTAGGTACTCGAGGTTTATTTGAACTGCTATTATGCGACTTTTACTGTTCTAATAACAAATAATGCAAGCATTAGGCCTTCCCAAACTACACTCGTCGTCAAATAAATCGCACCTCCCGCGACAAGCACTTTGAAACGTATGCATCCCCACTTCCCACCAATATTGGCACCATTTAAAGGCCTAGTTCTAAACTTCATTTCATTAAAGGAAAGGTTTTTACCCTAAAAATGTGTCTTTAGAAGGATCCAGAGTCACTTCTTCAAAAAATAGGTATAGGTGTACCAGAATCTCATGGCAAATAAAAATATTGGAAAAGTGTGTTTTTCATATGGCAATTGTCTATGGCTTTATTGTCACCTGTCAAAGTAAATCAAGAGATCTGTCAGCCGCTGCAGAAATTTTGTAATCTCTTCATGCCTATTTGTTATTTTTGTGAAAAAGTCGAAAAACCTCAAGCAAATCATATTGTTTTCAATGTGTATTGTAAAATAAGGCATAATTCAAAGTCAATCTTTGATTTTAAAGCGCGTCGTTGAGTTGACAGTAAGTTGGAGTGAAATGTTTTGATATTTTAATAATGTTACAGAAAATTGTATGGTATAGTAGTGAATTTTCGAAAAAAAATAGAAAATCTTTAGATGCAGCAAATAAAGGAATTTTCTTTCAGCAAATTTTTCTATCTACTGTATTAAGAGTACTTTCCCTCCAGGTGGCATTACAAAATTCCACTCTGTATAAATACCTCTTTATTGATCATCTATTGAAGAAGAATCAAGAATTGCAAGTGGAGTTTCTAGAAAACGTCTAGTTCTGAATGAAGTGATAAGTTATAGGTAAGTATGATACAATGATACATAATAAAATTATTTACAGTAATAAACGGTTTACTTATTTTTCAAGACAAATATGTTAAAAACCCGATGTATAACAACATTCTTCATACACAATCTAAAATGTATAGGTAGGCATTCGTACTTCATGTTCATTAATATTAAAGTCATAAATAAAAAATTAAACAGTATCAAGATCGTTTAATCCAATTTCCCCAGTATTGCACTCAACAAAGTTTATTTTCCCCATTTGCCATGAGATTCTGGTACACCTATAGTTACGTTTGAGCCAACTTTTATGGCCATAAAACTGTTAAGTTGGGATTAATCGCTATCCATCTGTTAAAGAGGACACGTGTAATCATTATTTGGTTTTATAACCATAAAATTTGGTCTAATTGATCCCAGAGGTGAGCCCAAAGTGAGGTCTTCTTTCAAGTCACATTTATGGTATAAGTTAATCTTTTATTAAGAAATTAAATTAATGTATTTTTCTTTAAGGATATTTATTGGGCTTTGAAATAACACCAATATTGTCGGGGTACCATGATTGTGTCAGAAGAAAATCTTTAAAGTTCGCGTCGCGGAAGGTGCGGTTTATTTGATGTTGAGTGTATCTAGATAACATTGAGAGTGTAGGTCAAATCCTCCATTTGCCTCTGGTGAATTGAGTCCTACTATGGAGACTAAGGCCATATTCACACGCGCGATAACCGGTTCCTAAGTGGATCCCACTGGATGGCGAGGACTAAGGTGGTAACCGTGCCCACGGTTTGGTGCAAATGTACGAGAACTGGCCAACAACCGCGCGATTATCGCTGTGTCTGANTTCACCATACCATTTATATGCCCATGTTAACATGGGCTAGTGTCGGCTCATATACCCATTTACCTAAAACCCTGTAGAATGTATTGTGCCTAATTCTCAGTCACCTTCATCGATAGAATTTTGCGAGGATTTAAACAATGGGAACATTCTGTATTTTCCTATTTCCAGTGTAAGTTCGAAGGAAAGTTTTCAAATCGACCGTTTTTGGTACTGTTCGGTTATTCAAATGTATTGTACCTTTCTAGAAAACGTAGAACAATACTTTGTTGCTTTTGAGAAGTGGAATTTTATTAGGTGCGAACTTAAAACTACTTGTACTAGAGTTAGGAAACAAGTTTTTACTTTTCTTCGCTTTAAGTTTCAATTTATTAAAAAGGTCACTTCTGTTATTTTTGACACTGTGTTTACATTGTTTAATTAGATAGATAGATACTCTATGTATAGTTTTTAAGTAAAAACAATTTTTTGTATACTCCACAACATAGACGATCTCTAGGTTTGTCGTATTTAACAAAATATTATTTAAACAAAAATTTTAGAAAATGACACTCTCCGACAGTTAAATTATACTAAGAATAAGTAGTTGGTGCTATCAACTCCGCTATTAACTTCCTTGCCCGTTGTAAAAAAGTAAAAATCACTTATATGTAATTGTAAATCCAAAAACAATACATCAGCATAAAACTTTATTCACAGTTTACGCCGACTCCAAAAAAATGTTTATTTCCCGGAAAAAATACCCAGCCCATAAATAATTCCACCATATCTAAAATAAAAGGAGAAACTTACTGACTGACTGACAGATCAACGCACAGCCTAAACGGCTAAACGTAGGCACTTGAAATTTGGAAGGGACGTAGCTTAGGTACCGTAGAGGTGCACTAAGAAAGGAATTCCCGAAATTCCCACGGGAACGGGAATTAGCGGGAAAAACGGGATTCACGCGTACGAAGTCGCGGGCGGCCGCTAGTTTCCGTAAAACAAGGAAACCGAACTGGCAACACTGCAATATTCATAAAATTGAACGCTCCCAGATACATCCCGATATGGTTTTGCTGGCAACACTA
The DNA here is from genome assembly GCF_004193835.3 of Ostrinia furnacalis. Classification (NCBI taxonomy): domain Eukaryota; kingdom Metazoa; phylum Arthropoda; class Insecta; order Lepidoptera; family Crambidae; genus Ostrinia; species Ostrinia furnacalis. The sequence continues at coordinate 108,715 of NW_021131538.1, read as the reverse complement.
AATTTTTATGAGTGGAGTCTGGCCGTTTTACGACGGTAGGGGAGGTTTATTTGTTTTTTTTTGCACAATTAGATCTTGTAGAATGATTGAAGTATTCAAATCGGAGAAATGAAAGTATAAACCTTGGGGAATTAAACTAGCTGTAATATTTAATGGGCTGTCTCGTCTCTGTCGTCTATAGAAATAGAAAAACTTTATGGACACAGTAAGTAAATATAAACAACAAGAACAAAAATAATTACTGAGCCTGCTCCAATAGACTGAAGGTATTTACTGGGCAAAAATCTAATCGCGGTGACCTATAGCCCATATCTTAATATGAAAGGTTAAGCCTTACTTTCACGCACCATTTTAACTTATTAAGTTTTGCAGTTACTTGTGTGTACGTATTTTTCTATGAACGAAGTAAATTAATTATCCACGTGTACCAATTTTAAAACAGCACGCAGCTGATAAAAATAATTAAATATTAAAAAAAAATGTTTTCTTTACGTATATCGATTAAGTTACTGATTCTGAGTCGCTCCTAAAAATTTGGACACTGATTGTAAAATCACCTGGTATGTAATCTCCTCATATAATTCTCTCACCCTTAACATTGATACATAATTCCCATTAAATTCAATCAAAATAGTGTAATCGTGTAATTGCAAAATGAATAGTGATGTCGTGGCAGCATTCCAGCAGTCCAAAACCACAAACCACATTCGAATATTCCAACAAAACTCCAACGATTTAAAACTGTTACGGCAATAACCGTTACGATAATCGAGTAACACGTAATAAACACTTTTCTGTTAGTTTAGCGAACGTTGATAGGAGTAGTTGGGCTTCATACAATTTGTCGTTGACGTCACACTGTTCACGCCTCGTGCGCGTGGAACGTTCGCAGAAAAAGTAGGTCTGATGGAAAAAATATGGGTTTGTTCCATTAAAACACCAAAGCCCGTTTTCACCATCAATCCCTATTTTTTAACACCAGACTATACGCGCGACCTACTATGGTAGACCAGGGTAATATTTTACGCTATAACTTTTTATAAACTTGCGCCAGAGAGCTGGCATTCCAGGAAAGCCTCGTTTACTAAATTTGTCAATAAGCCAGTAAAGCTTAGGTCGCTAGCGTCTGCGCACTTTTATAAAATTGCCCGTCAAAACTGCAGGTCCACTCAAAAGCCCAAAATCACTCAACAAAAAAATTATGGAAGACTTGCAAAAAATTGGTTTACAGCAGTAGAAAGTCTTGAATACTATGACAGATAAAAAACAAATCATATTTTTATAACATGGATCTCTGTAATGGCTGAAATTTTTGTTCGTTAATAATGAACTGCACTCATAGTAGGTATACTTTTATGCTGACGGTGACGAGTGCTCGTATATTTTATTAATATCAATTTGTCGCGCTGGAAATTAACGATTTGCTCTTTTCTATATTGCTTGAAAATAATGAAACATATTGGAAGACATTTCCGAGCCGTTCTGAGGCATTTGAGGTAAAGTTTGTAGTGATTTCAGTTCTGAGACCATATGTCTAAGAATCGAAAAAAGGTGGTTCTCATGGAGACCACCTCAGTGGTTTAGTGATAAGACCCGACTCAGATCCAGAGATTCGATTCCCTGTGAGATCAACATTTTCCTTGCCATAGCAACAATGTTTGTTGATTTCGGAATTTGGGAAGATAGTAAGTCCACTTTGTAGGTAGGGGAGGCCTGTTGCTCGCATATTTCTCCTTCTGTCACCTCTATGACATCCACGAGAAGAGTGGGAGTGTCACTGTTCTCCACTGCCAGAATCTGATTCTTCTACAGTGACACTCCTCTTTCTCTTCTGAGAATCATATGGTGATAGTCATACTTATTATTAAAGTAGGTGTAGTTCTTGCAAATCACGAAGGCGAGTGAGCTTTACTTGTGTGTGTAGGTACGTGTACATGCACATAACGATAGTGTAATGTCTATCAAAACTTTTGAAAAACGAACAGTAGCGAGCCACCATACATGTAAAGCTCACTCGCCTTCGTGAATTGCAACAATACAGGGTGGCCCAAAAAGTAGTGACAAGCCGAAGCCCAGAGGTAGAGCATCACTAGGGCTGCTCGAAAACTATCAAAAATCGCGGAACATACATGGGGGTGATTTGGATAGCCCTAGTGATGCTCTACCTAATGGCTTCGGCTGGACACTACTTTTTGGGACACCCTGTATAACATGGATTATGTTTCACTACCAAACTGCACCCGTATGAAGTCGTGGCAACTAAAAAGACTAAAAATCAAGTACACATGGAACTTCTTAAACATCCTGTTAAGTTTATTTCTATTAAAAAAATGCATTACATTGCGGGTAGAATAAAATTTGGTTCCAAAATAAAACTCAGCTGGATTAAAAATTTGAAACGAGACCTACCCTCGTGAAAGGTGTGTTGAGTTGGGAACCCGCCAAAGGTTTTTTTTTGTTTTGCTAGCTTGTTAGCTGGACAGGTAGAGATTGTGTTTTAATGTAATTAAGTTAGTTTAAAACATGTATGTAATTACATTTTCTAGCAAAAGCGCGTTAAAGAATTGAAGGGTTATAACGTTCAATTCAGTGTTTTGTGTACTTAATGGGGACAGAGTGCACTAGGATAGTATAATAATCATGTACCTAAATAAGGTACGTGGTAGCAATCCCGACAATAATAAAATTACTCTGTGATGGCCAGTGTTGCCAACTTAGCTACTTCATAGCTAGATTTAGCAACTTTTTGATGTCAGGCAGCTACATTTTTTTTTAATTTGTAGCTAAACTTTTTAGCTACTTTTTCTAGCAACTATTGATTATGATATATTTTTACAAAGTATTTGAAGACATAAGTGAACTCGCTATAGCATGTCTTTTACTTCCGCATTCAAATGCTGAGGTAGAAAGATTGTTCTCCCAAATGAATTTAATAAAAAATTAACAGAGGAATAGAATGAGTTTAATAACTCTGAATTCTATTTTATGCATAAAAGATTCGCTCAGGAAAAGCGGCCAGTGCTGTCACAATTACGTTTTTCCTAAAGCCGTACCTACCTAGGTACTTGACAAAATGGGAACTATGGAAAAAAATTCCAAATCATGTGCAGCTGAACCTTCTACATCTTCTTCTCGTACATAATTAGATAATTATAATATTCGGTAGATAATCAAAATAATAATATTGTCTTCTTTTATTTGTTAATTAAGTAGTCACAGTATTAAAGTTAAGTTGGTTAAAGTTTATGGCTGATTTATTAACTGCAGTGTTTTATTTCTTTAGTATTTTATTTATTTCGGAATTTAGCTACTTCTAGCTACTTTTTAGGGAGAAAAAAATACTCAATCTAGCAACTTTCTGTTAAATTCCTAGCTATGAGCCTTTGGTAGCTGTTGGCAACACTGGTGATGGCGCGAGAGAGCTCCCCTGGCTTACCTGGAAGTCTTTATTAAATAGACTTCGGACGGAGGTCGGCCTTAGTAAGGACAATTGTTCAAGTGGGAATTCTTGGATGGGTCAAACTTGGAGTACAGGTGCGGTTTTATTCCCCAGTCAATGAAGCACATGATGTCGTGCCCTGAGTGCCCGAGCAACTGCACGCATGAGGATTTAATTAATGCTGCTGACAACGCCACTCTCGTAGCGGAGTTTTGGGCTGACACTGTGCAGTTTCCCTGCGTGATCAAATCAGAAATGAGGAGATCCGCAGGAGAACCAAAGTAACCGACATAGTTCGCAGAATTGCTAAAATCAAGTGGCAGTAGGCGGGACACATAGCTCGTAGAGACGATGGCCGTTGGGGCAGGAAAGTTCTCGAGTGGCGACCACGGGCTGGAAGACGTTGCGTGGGCAGGCCTCCAACTAGGTGGACCGACGATCTGGTAAAGGTCGCGGAAAGAGCCTAGATGCGGGCAGCGCAGGACCGTTCATTATGGAAAATCTTGGGGGAGGCCTTTGTCCAGCAGTGGACGTCATTTGGCTGAAACGAACGAACAGTGCAGGTTTGTTGTCGACACGATAAGACGAAGAAGTGACCATAAAAGCTTAAAAAAATTTTTAGGACAAACAATCAATGTTCCGTATCTATTGATACCGGATATTATCTTTCCATTTTCCTCATGAAATTTTTCATACACAAAATGGAACCCTTTTGCGGATCTATTTAGGTATTTTCGCTACAAATCACTTCTATTTGTCAGGGGTACCATAATTTATGTTTGGGCTTTTAGATTATTATTTCACGAGACAAGGGGTTGGTTTTGTTTGCCTCGGAGGCTTTCTGAGTGAAATAGAATAGGGCTTGTCAGGTTACCCTTAGGGCTCTTTTCCATGGAGAAATCCCGTTTTTTGCAGAATCCCCTTTAGTGGTGACTTAATACTAAACATTCATACGAACATCCCGTTTGCAGTGTCCCGCAAAAGCCCGATCCGTTCGAATTTGGAATTCAGTTTGGTCATTAAATGGACCAGTAAGTACGGTACATTACATTGTTTATACTACACTAGCTGACCCGGCGAACTTTGTTCCGCCTTAATGGCAATAAATAACGGGATAAAAAGTATCCTATGTCCTTCTCCTGGCTCTAAACTATCTCCCTGACAATTTTCAGCTAAATCGGTTCAGCCGTTCTTGAGTTATAAGTGGAGTAACTAACACGACTTTCTTTTATAATATAGATTACACACGAAGGCGAGTGAGCTTTACTTGTGTGTGTAGGTGTACATGCACATAACGATAGTGTAATGTCTATCAAAACTTTTGAAAAACGAACAGTAGCGAGCCATCACACATGTAAAGCTCACTCGCCTTAGTGAATTGTAACAACTTTAATACACATTTATTTGATGCATTTAATAAATAATAAAAGCCACAGCCACTTCAATTTAATAGATAGTGATCATTGTAAGTTCAATTTCCCTAACCCTCGTTCCCTTCTATTAAACGTCCATACATCTTCCGAAATAACATATTTGTAAGAAAAAGCCCTACCTTTTCTCGGAAGCTCCGAGGTAACATAACGACTTAAAAATTGACGACACAAGATAAATTTCCACCCTCGTGTGTTATGTAAATGTATTCCATGTAAATGCAGCGAAGTTGGCTTCAGTTTTCTCTGTAGAAAATGGATACAGTCTAAACATGCTGTGATAAATTATATTTGTATCTATTCTTCGATATAACCGCTTTGGTAAGAAGTTTGAATACCTCTATCGTTATTCCTATTTGTTTAAACCGGCAGACAGTGGTGCTAACGTCCTTATTCACAAACATACTATGAGGTCTCACAGTGTGCGTGTCCACGCGGACGCACAGGGTGACACACGAACCAATCACAGAGCTCTATTCAACGCTGTGCGTTCCATTTGCATCAAGCATTGTTTGTGAATACGGGCGTGAGTTTGTTGCGGCGCTTCTTCTCAGCACTTACCAAAATATGTTGGTTGGTTTCGAAGCGCTCGTAGGGCAAAAAGAGTATGAGACTTAATAAAGGCTCCAAAAGAGCAAAAGTAAGTGTTTTTTCTTAGTCATCTCTTTATTTGTTTTTTCCTTGAAATATTTGACGATTTGTAAACACTATTTAATAGTCCATACGAATAAAGAAATTGATTTTGAGTGGAGACCGCGACTCAAGCGTGGTACTTATGTTCTAAACCAAACTGGGTACAAATACTTACACAAAATATTTAACCCACCTGGGAATTAAATATAGAACCTCCGATTCATCAGATTTTTTTTTTTTTTTAGATTATTACTTTACTATCAGTTACAACTGGACTGAAGAGGCGTAAATAACTAAATACCTTTTAAGTAGGTAGTACATAGAATCTAAGAAATCATCTTATGACAAAAAATATATTTATGTAAATAATCATTTTCGACTCAAAGAAGTTTAATTACGGATATTTTTCAGCTACTTTTTAATAAAGATCGGGACTCGAGTAACTCTCCTCCTGCCATTTTCCCATAAAAAGAAAAAGAAGACTCAAATTCCAATTTGTCTCGATGTAATCGGAACAATCGAGCATCTTGAAATCGATTCCTTTGTGACAAAATACCTATTATTTATCAATCTAATGACTGAATCGATTCGAGCATCGCTCGAGACGAGTGCTGACTTGCAATCGAGTCTTTGTTGCTTCATTAGATAGCAATTGAGTTATTCTTAACGTTTGTTGAATACGAACGAGTGGGGAGACGAAATCGATTGATTTTTCAAATTTTAATGTGACGTTATCAATCTTAGAAAAGCAGAAAAGATAAAGGTATTTTTTGTCAAATTTAAAGGCCTTTTTCACTATGCGTATTGCGTACGTTTTGCTTGCCAGTATTAATTAATATGACATTCCAAGTGAAATAACGATCAATTAATGATTTAAGCTTACGAATGATGATTGATGAATGATACGTGATATTAAGTATAACAGCCTGGTTTTGGTGTTGAACTACCGATTCAAGGGAAATCCTGTATATCCCTCTGAACTATTGTGGCAAACCCACCCCTAACACAATCATTAATTTAGCCAAGCTGGAGGGGTTATAACGGTACTATATGTATAATATACCTACCTACTCGTAGTTTATACATCATAGCATACATTACTTGTTCTACAAATCAAAATGTTCTTCATAGCTCGAGAGTAACGCCCGTATTCACACACATTACTATGAGGTCTCACAGTGCGCGTGGACGCACAGGGTGACACACGAACCAATCATAGAGCTCTATTCAACGTTGTGCGTTCGATTTGCTGTTTCACATAAGCAAGCGCCACTTGTGATCTAAACTGAATAAATATTTTTTATTTTGATTTTGATTTTGAAGCATTGTTTGTGAATATGTACGGGCTTAAAGTTCACACTAAAATTGACTACCGGATATTTATAAACGTTAAATCGGTCATTCTCCGGATCTGGATTATTTTGTTGATTACCCCGACCTTTTTTAATTTTGAATTTAGAGTAAGTTTAGGTAAAACATTTCAAAATAGACATTATTACGACCATATTTTTTATATTGGCCCATCTGTAGCAAGCAGGAATAAAAAGTTATGCAACATCAAAATTTTCATGGTCGGGGTAATCAAAGTTGGGAGTCAGAGTAATCAAAAATAAAACGAAATATTTTATTTTCTAAGGTTTTTTTTTAAGTTATGGTAAAAAAATGTTATTATAACTAGCCATTTGTTATTTTGATGTATAAACGACAATATTGTAGTTTCAACAAAATCTGTTAAGTAGTTGTTGCGTAAAAGACTCAATGTCCTATGTCTCCTATATGGGACAGAAGGCGTCCACAACAGTCCTCCATCGCATTCGGTCTTGAGCTTCGCGTTTGATCTCGCTCCAAGTCTTAACAGTGCGCTGATATGTTTTTTTGGCGCGACCACGTTTGCATTTTCCCTGGGGGTTCCAATATAGAGCCTGCTTGGGGATGTGATCGGAGTCCCTTCGGAGTGTGGCCGATCCAGTTNAAGGGCCAACGCATATCTGGCGAGGCGACCAATAAGAAATAAGGAAACAAACCTCTAATTTTGGTCATCATCATCTCAGCCATAGGACGTCCACTGCTGAACATAGGCCTCCCCCAATGCTTTTCATGTTACCCGGTTGATAGCGGCCTGTGTCCAGCGCTTTCCTGCTACCTTATTTTTAATGCTAAAATTATTTTTTAATGTTAATATTTTTGCTAATTTTGGTCATTTCCAACCAATGACATGCTAATGACATGCTAATAACCTTCTCCTTTTTTGAAGTCGGTTAAAAAGCAAACGGCTTGCAAGCGCTGTCAAGCTGCCATGAAAACCAGTACGCCGCTACTCGCGGCTCAAGCTAGTTGAGTGATTTGGTCGAGTGGCGAGTAATTTTTTAGTAATTAAAGCCTTGATCACACGTACCGAGCAAACGGGCCAGACAGTTGGGTTGTTGACAGGATGTTTACACGGTCGAGACAGTTGGGTGAGCGACTGTCTCGCCCGATTACTCGGTACGTGTGATCAAGGCTTAAATGTGTGTAAACACCTAAAATTTAGTCGAATCCACTAAATTACTCGACTAGTGCCAACAAGGCTTTGCTCATGCTTTGAGACGAGAAGCAGCTGGGAATATCGTGGACCGAGTTTCGTACCACTGACTCCATATTAAAAAAAACTCGGCATCAGACAGCGCCTATCAACCACGGTTCAGTCACGCATTTTGACCTTCTTCGGCCATGTATCTCGGCGCAGTAATGACTCCATAGAGCGTCTCGTAGTGCAGGCAAAAGTTGAGGGCACCAGACCACGTGGTAGATCACCAATGAGATGGACGGACCAGATCAAGGCCGCAACTAAGTGTTCGGTTACCGAAAGTGCCCGGAAAGCTGCAGTCCGCGAAGAATGGCTCAACGAAACATTTTGGTGTAACTGTTGAATGTCGGCGCTATTACTGCCGCCTGCCGCGTTTTGCGCAAGAACTACCTCTTCTTTTGACGACGAAGAACCCATTTTAAAGTTTTAAAAAGTTTTTAGGATGCAACGTGTAGTTACCACTACCGGCGNTACCGGCGATTTTTAAATGTTCGTCCGTCATTTTTGCACTTTATCACGCGCGTAGGTACTAAAAAGTCCGAACCCGACACCGAACCTTAAAATGGCAGGGTCGCCATGTAAGGACGGGACGATGCTAATTAAAGATGTTACTCGTATTGAATATGATTTATTACTGATCTCTCAAATATTAGATACATTGCTTTATATATTGTCTTACTACTACGTCACAGGCGCCGTATTTCGAGGAACATCACTCATCGCGATTCACAATGATGACCACGACCACTCTGACAAGAGTGTACCGACAGAAGAATTGTAGCGCGCAACCTAGGTCTAAGTGTGCGCTGGCCCTTAGTTCTTTGCCGCTATCCGCTTTGCGGGCATTAACCTTATTAGGGCTGTCTTTGAGGTATTTTCTCTATCAGTTTATGTAGAGTTAGAGCCACACGTGTTTCAGGGAACTTAGTTAATAATACGATATACAGGGACAGTTTCACCGGTTCTTGATAAAGTTTAATTTAAATGCTACAAAATATAGAATTTGAAAATTTTGTGACCATTTCTGTCGGGTATTATACATGTCAGAGACATGTAAAGCCAAACTTAGAGATTATCTAACAAAATATGTAAGTTCCAAACAGGTCATTGGGGACTTTTTCACTACCAGTTTTATTTCTTTACGAGCTTGCCTATTTATGTCGTTGACTGCCAAGACACTAGACACACTAGTTACATTATTCGAGGCTCACCGATGAGCCGCGTGACGTGTTAATTGACTTGCCCTTATTTGGATTTGATCTTACGCCCGTATTCACAAACATTACTATGAGGTCTCACAGTGCGCGTGGATGCACAGGGTAACATACGAACCGATCACAGAGCTCTATTCAACGCTGTGCGTTCGATTTGCTGCTTCACATAAGCAAGTATCGCTTGTGAATACGGGCAAAAGACGTGTGGCGAACTTTTTTATTTTTTTATTTTATTTTATTATATTTTTGGCTACTTTGATTGTCCCGAACTATTTGTCGCTGACTGTACTAGACCTCGTGATAATAAATGTTATAAACAACACCAATTAATCTAGCCCACACGTTACAAACTTACAGACATGAAGTTTGAATTTTGCTAGTCTTAGTTAGCCATTCAATGTTGCCAGTAACGACGGTAGTTGAACGCTATTAATTACTAAATGGGCCCGATTCTGTACCTACTGTAAAGCTGGACATTCACGGCCAGTGAAACTGATCAGTTGAACTAACGTACATCTTAGGTTGAAATTCATATACATGTACGTACATGGTGAGTTTTTTGGTAGTATGTCAGTTCAATTGAACAGTTTAACTGTCCATGAATGTCTAGCTTATGAACTTTATTTTTTTTTATACAAGGAATTGACCGCAGAATAGTCTAAGGCTGAGTTTCACCACCTAACTTTGACCGTAACTATAACGATAACCGGTGCTTTTTGTATGGAGTTTCACAGATTTTTGACGTTTGTTAAAGTTGAAATAATGGTGCAATCCAGCCTTAGTTTGTCACGATAAAACAAAAAAAAAACATATTCAAACAATTGTGGAATATTCATCATTTTGTCAGTTATCATTTTCAAACTGACATAGCATATTTTACCCCCTTAAGCTACGTTTTGCGATAGACGCTAGTTTTGTCCTTATTATAACGGAAAAACCGGAAAAGCGACGAATAAATAAAAGTAAATGATACATCTATTGGCACGATGGATTTATTTATTTACTGGGCATCTCAGAATCGGGTCCGTGTCCCCACAATAGCCTGGACATGCCCTTCGTTTAGCACATTCATTGTGCTATTAGTTGAACCCTCTTCAACCGGAGCGGGCAAAATTAACACTAGGAAGTGTACCGTTTCGGCCATCACATCAATCATGTGGACCGTGCGAGGTGGCCATTTTGAAAAATACTTGACATAGGTGTTGGGAACTGTAAGGTGGACAGACCTTTTTTTTTTAGTTTTTTATACCTTTTGATAACTTTTGTTTTAACTAGTTTCTTTTTCAGGTACATAATGGTTCATAAATGTCGCGTTGAATCCCGTATTGTGTCCGTATCTTTCTATTGTAGGTACTTGAAATGAAACGCGAAAGTTTACAATTTTAATTTATTGAACTATTTATGTAGTAGAATCAATTGATTGATAAAATATGAAATACATATATGATAGATGAAATTATACTTATACCTCTTACTTACTCTTGTGTTTCTGAGAACTTAAAAAGTGGTGTTGTTTTAATTAGTTATTTTTGTTTTTTTATAGCTGTTGTTAGTTTTTATGTCAGTGCATTATTGCGATTAAATTCTTGATCTTGGCCATAAACAAAATAAGAAGAAGAAAAAGAAATTATTTAATTTTGAGCGTGTTTAATTTCCGCGCTCGCCCCCTGACCAGCTGTCCATAACAATAGGTATGGGGGGTTTTAGATAAGTTTGTTGTGTTACCATTGTGGTTGTGGGTCGTGGGTTTGATTCCTTGATAGGGCACAGGATAGGGACAATGAAGTGTCCGGCATACTGATTCAAGGTTCTGTGCAATTTGATAATGTCTTAAGTATAAATACTTAACTAAGTAAAATGTCTTCTGCCAACCTACTTAGTAGCTTTCTTCTTTTATACCTTAAGAAAGCCTGCTGATTACGCAGCTCACTTGTATTTAAAAGATACAGTAATACCCCGCTTTGCGCGAAAGATACGTTCCGGAAAAAATCGCGTTAACTGAAATTCGCGTATATAGAGATTTATGAGTAAACATAGTCAAAATTTAATACAAAACATAAATTAATCAATAAATGTTAAACAAGAGTCATTACACGACTGCCAGTCAAGCTAAACACGACGAAACAAACGAAAAGAATGAGGGAATCTCCGTAGAACAGAGTCGTAGGACGGAGAAGATCCAATTCTTCAATCAGAATGTTCAGAGGAAGCGAGGATTCCCACGACCAAAGAGAAGTTAATGACTCTACATTATGTTTATACACATTCTTTCGCGTAATGTGAGACATTTGAAACTATTAAATAATATTACGCGAAATTTGAAATTCGCGTTATAGTGAAACCGCGCATAACGGTGTCGCGTAAAGCGGGGTATTACTGTACATAATAAAAACAAATAGTAAAATAAAACATTCTTTAACATAAAATTGCACGTCTTTTTTGCAGTCAAGTATGATATCACGGCATATTAACTATGTCATGCTTACTTATTATTAGCTAATAACTAGCTTTCCGCCCGCGGCTTCGCCCGCGTGGAATTTTGTCTGTCACAGAAAAACTTTATAGCGCGCGTCCCTGTTTCAAAAACCGGGATAGAAACTATCCTATGTCCTTTCCCGGAACTCAAACTATCTCTATGCCATTAAAATCGGTTCAGTGGTTTAGGCGAGAAATCAATAGGTACAGATAGACAGACAGAGTTACTTTCGCATTTATAATATTAAAATAGTATACCTATAGTGTAGAATAGATTAGCATGCTTAAAGCAAGCGTGCTCGAACAACTCAAAAATGAGCTTATTATTGTTAGCAATTGTTAAAAGATGGAATGCTTTCATGCTAGTAATGTTAGCTAGAGCGAGCATGACGTGTACTATAAATTTTGCACACAAATTTCCGTTCCTATGGAACGGAAATTACATAGACTGAAGTCAATTAAATCTACTCTCCTGAGTCCACAGAACCTCGGATTATACAAATACTTATTTCATTTCTGTTAGCTCGTTCACTTAACTCTTCAGCTCAGAATAATCCCGAGAATTCTAAAGGAATCTTCAAAATAAGCATTAATGTTATAAGGAAAATGTAGCTTTTGAAGACTAATACAAGCAAATAACATTTTGAAAGTTGCTTTGTCTGTCTGTTGTCGTGATTAATTACTTCAGAAATTCCGCTGAACCAAAACTGATTAATATGAAGTTCGTAAGACATCATGAAGTGTGTGAAATATGGAATGAAAGTTGTAAAAAACACATTTGTCAAATGAGGAAGGGAAGGTATGTAAAAACCCATTTGTCAAATGAGGGACAAGACACAAGACAACCTACTACGGGTAGACATGTGTCCTAAAATATGTAGAGTATTAAGGAATACCTTCATATATCTCTTAACATCATCGTACTTGTATATCAGAGAAAAAAATAAACTGATTAGATTTCATTACACATAGGCCGGAAGACGTAGTGTGGGGGGCAGCCATTCGCATCCACGCGAAAAGAAGTTCTTTTCTCATCATCATCATCATTTTGACGTCCACTGCTGATAATCTCTACAAAGGTCGCTTTTGGTGACCTCCGTGCTCCCTTTATGAGGTCGTCGGTCCACCTTGTGGGTGGACGTCCTACGTTGCGCTTTCTGGTACATGGCCTCCACTCCAGAACCTTGCTGCCCCATCGGCCGTCAGTTCTGCGTACTATGTGCCCTGCCCATTGCCACTTTAGCTTGCTAATCCGTCGGGCTATGTCAGCGACTTTAGTTCGTTTAGAACATTGGTTCCCAAAGTGGGAAAGACCTTTAAAGGGGGGTGCGGGCCATCTGTGTACTTAAGTATAGAAACCTGCGACCGCTGAGAGAATGCATTCCAGACTGCTCGATACGACCAATAAATAATCTTGACTGGAGGAGCGCGGAATTTTTTGTATGGTCGAAAGGAGACGCGTCTCAAATAATTTTGGGAACCAATGGTTTAGAAGAAGAGAGGTCCTATTCTGCTCTGCATCAAACCTACAATTTGTAATTGATTGTTAATGTAATTCCAGAGACGTCTATAAAAGATCTTAACCTCACAACAATTTAACGGTTCATAATCGTAATTAGTGATGCCGTTTCCCTAATCCCTAAGAATTAGGGTATTCCCTAAAGTCGTTTCAAGAAATTATTGCGCAATTACGACATTTAATAGGCCGTGCTGACCATCCGAAAGCAGTTATCGGTTTATAAGGCAGGCTAAATTATTTTTATTTCCTTTGAAAATTACATAACAATTCGTTTTGGGTTTGCATTGTTTGATCCTCGGCTTAGTCTAGGTAGCTTAGAGAGTTTAAGCATTCGCGTTCCATCTTAAATATACAAACTCAAAAGTGACTGACGGACTGACTGACATAGTGATCTATCAACGCACAGCCCAAACCACTGGACGGATCGGGCTGAAATGGCATGCAGGTAGATGTTATGACGTAGGCATCCGCTAAGAAAGGATTTTACGAAACTTCACCCCTAAGGGGGTATAACGGGATCCACACGTACGAAGTCGCAGGCGGCCGCTAGTTTCAATATAATAGAGAAGGACAAGTCTCAATGTGAGTCCGAGAAGGTCCATAGAAGGATGTTCACTTGTTACAAGTCACCCTGTATATCGATGAGTTTTCATTCCATACACCTAACGTGGTGGGTTATTTTACCACCTATACAGGGTGGAAACGATAAGTGATCTCATTCGACTATTTCTAAACTATACAAGAGTACATAAATCTAGTTCTTAAGTCAATTTATGTAACACAAAGACATATTATTTTGTTTGTAATCCTAAAAAATAAAATAGACAAGCTCCAAAATGAGAAATGATAAAATCTCTTAACCCTATTAACGAAAAGGGTTACAAATAGATTAAATAATGAACTCTCACAAAAGCTGACTTACAAAAAGCCTAGCTTTAAAATAAAGCCCTAAAAATTGAGCCAGAATGAAAATTACAAAGCAATTTTAGCAAAAAATACAAGTGAACCCGAATAAATACAGCTAGGTCGAATAATAAATCCATTAACACTTTTACGAAGTCTTTCCCCGTCGCCAAGATAATAGATTAAGAGTTGCCTTTGAAATTCTAATGAATGTCCATCGATTTCAGGGCTGGCACCAATCACATTCGCTAAAATTACTAGATGAAGTCATAAAGTTAATTTATTCTACAAATTGACTTTTAAAACCGCTTTTACACGTCCTAGTATTACTTTAACCCTACGATAGATAAATAAGGAAGGATTCTTCTACAATAAATGGGCCAGTGCTGAGAAGAAGCAGCGCAAGAAACTCAGTCTTGGCTGGAAAGAAATATCCTCCTACATAGTGTCATGTTTTTTTCCGGCATCGTTGCTAAAAGGTTTTGGATTCGTCATTCACCATCCTTATTCATCAATGTTAAAATAATTATAATAAAACAGCAGCTCTTTTAACTGAGTATCATGTATTCATATACAGAAAAAGCCTTACAGAGCAATATTCTACATATAATATGTTACAGAGGCAGCTTCAATTTAAAATAAAAGTTGATAAAAAATCTCTCTCGAACCAACCCTATGTTAACACGCAAAGTTATTATAGAGAAACTTTGTTAATGGAACTCTATCGATGGACTTAATTAAGATTTTTAATTAGCACCTGATATAGACTGAAAATAACAGTTTTAAACCTAATAGGTAATGTGTTATATAGATTGTAATTTAAACTACACACACCGGCAGATTTAGCGGAACGCAAAAAAAAGTATGAAAATAAGGAAAATTACTACTGATCTATGAAATATTTATTATACAAAATAAAGAGATAATTAAAATAAAATAAAATAACATATATTTTTTAAATATTTAGTCGTTTTTATTTAATAAAAAATCATCGAAACGAAATTTCAATTTTTCAGTTTTGAACAAAAATTAGAAATTGTGGCCAGATTAAAAATTAGGGTAGCTTATCACTATCCAAATGAATGAATTAATGATGGGTATTTCCCCCTCTTGCTCTGATGATGGTTTCCATTCATCTGAGCATGCTGCAGTTAATGATATGAAGGGTATTTTGGGGCAATGTCTGCCATTCCTCTAGTAACGCGTTTCTCAACACCACCGGTGGTATTCTGAGTTTAACACATCTTTTAAGAAAGTCCAAGACATGCTCTATAGGATTCTTGTCTAGGGATCTTGCCAGCCACTGCATCATGGGTATATCCAAATGGTTTAGATGTGCCTGTACTGAGCGAGCACTGTGAAAACGAACATTATCGTGAATTAAACTAAAGGAGTCCACAATAAATGGAGTAAATGGCACATCATGTTCTTCTAAAATGTTCCTAGTGTACCATTCAGAAGTCGTATTTCCTCCATCACCCACCACTAACTCCGTGCGAGCTCCCAAAAAAATCCTTCCCCACACCAGAGTAAAAGAAAAACAGGTTTCAGAGAGCACTTGAGTTTTTTAGCAATTAATTTCGTTTCAAACCCTTCATCTAGTTCAAGGCTGCTCAACCTTTTGAAGAGTCGGGCCAAACGGTGGATTCAGTCGTTAACGACGGGTCACCTACATTTTTGACAGCTAACTTCAGAGAGATCTTAAAGTTTGTACTGTGCTCGGCGGGCTTTTTTATTTGGTGCTTTTTTTTTTTCAAACTGTACATGCGCGGGCAACTTAAAATTCTTTTGGGGGCCACACCGTGGCCCGCAGGCCTGGAGTTGAGCAGCCTTGATCTAGTTGATCTTATGTGAACGGCTGCAGTATAATGCACTCACAGAGGCATCGCTAAATTTATTATAATTATTGTATTTTTACTCGGCCTGCATCTGGCCTTCCAGCTACCTTTATCAGGTCGTCGGACCACCTTGTCGGTGGATGTACCAACGCTGCGTTTTACGGTACTTGGCCTCCGCTTCATAACCTTGCTGGCCCATCGGCCGTCAGTTCTGCGTACTATGTGCTTCCAACCGTGCGATGTGGAAGTCATTGGGGGAGGCCTATGTTCAGCAGTGGACGTCCTGTAGCTGAAATGATGATGCTGACGTATTTTTTTCTCTACCTATACCAATCTCTATCTGTATTTTGTCAATATGAATCAAATCCTGCCGTATCTTAATCCAATCTTTTTTTAATGAGTTACTTATCTTTCTGTCCTTATTATTTTTTATCAGCCAAAGTTTTTGTTTTGAAACAAATAAATACTTTCTATTCTATTTCCATTAGAATCTTAGCCATGACTGTACTTGGAGCTAAGCTCCAGCCAAGGGGATCAAAACGTTTGATCAGATGTATCAGATAAAATGTTACTTTTCATGATTGGTTTTGCAATTTGTGGTATATTCACATTGTATTTAAATCTGTCCTCAAATTCCATTCAATACCCAATGCTTGGACTGTTCCATCAAGGTTCATGAAACTACTTCTATTGTTGAATTCATAAACTCAACGCAGAACTAGGTAGCAAAAGGTATTTGACCGCAGTTGCATGTGATGTTAAGTGAGATGCAGTATAAGATGGTAGATATCTACCTGTAAGTGCCTACGATATATTTATGTTACAAAAAAATGTGTTAGGATTCTAGCCCGAATTGACAATAGACAAAGCTGCCGACCTTATTTTGTAAAATTTAAATTATTAACATTAGCTTCAATTTATATTAGGGACATGTGTATTTTTGTTTTTAATAACAAGAATCTTTTCACACAAATTAAAGAAACGTATAACGTAAATACCAGACATAAAGATAGGCTATACTTACCACCTTCCAGAATCAAAATGCTCAATTGTAGTCCTTTTTATATGGCAGTAAAAAATTTTAATAAAATACCAAAACATATAAAACTGGAAAATAAATTAAGACCGTTTAATAATAAACTTCAAGACTATTTAATCTCAAACTGCTTTTACTCACTTGATGAATTTTTTAATTATCGCGACAACAATAATCATTGAATTTGAAACAGATTTGGATGACGTCTGTAAATTATACTATAACTTAGATTGTAACTGTTTTATTTTATGGATGGATAAATGCCTAATTTTATTGTTTACAAATCACATATACCTCTATGAGGTAGCAATGTAACATTCTGAACATCTTGTACCTACTACCCTTTTTGTTGGAACTTATGTATCATTGCGAAGTGAATAAATGAATATGAATATGAATATGAATAAGGTCTGGATTATAGTGTTCAGGAGAGAGCAGCAGGCAGCGACCTGTTCGCATTATAGTATTGAAGTGTAACCTGGATGGTATCATATCAGATGTATTATTATCAGCTCTGTAAGTTCTCATTAATTAAGCATTATAGCTTCAATTGACCGGAGGAGCGGACTCCTGATAAAAGGTCTTTGATATAAAAATATTGTTTTATAATTTTATAGAAATCGGCACTCTTCGGTAATTCGGTCTCCAAATAATGCACTGGTAATCCGAATCATTTTTTGTCACATAAATCTGAAGATCATTGTCATCTATGAAGCAAACACGTTTCATCTCATTATAATATTTCTCGGGTCTTCTTGCAGCTGAGAACTGCTTGTGGGTTGGTTCACAAACAGTTCGTTATTCAGTGAAATATAAATCGAACCTTAACACGAAGCATCAAATACAATCGTGCGCGAGTTGTCTCCGTATTATTCCAGACGATCGCATGATGAGGTAAGTATACTGTCATTCTTGTTTCTTTTTCTTTTTCAGGTAGGTACCTTGTTTCATAAAAAAAAATCTGTGTGTTCGTTAATCTTTTTCAGGTCTGGTGATTTCTGCAACTTTCTTTCTAACTGAACGGACCTCTGTGTGGTTATGTTTTTGGGGTTTTTTAAGGGAAAGGAGGCAAACGAGCAGACGAATCACCTGATGGTAAGTGATTACCAGCCGCCCATAGACACCCGCTCTTCGGTGAGTTACAGGTGCGTTGATTGTCTAAGGTATTAGAGTCTCCTCTTGAAAGATTGTAGATTGTATTGGTCCGCAAATACTGCAAACGGCAGTTCATTCCTCGGTTTGGTGTCTGCAAATGGTGATTGTGGATTTTCTGTTTTAAATGGTAATTTTACAACATAAATCTATCTACCGCTACCGTAAAAAAATGTCCTGAAGCAGTGGTAGGGTTTATACTGGGGAGTGTAAAACTACCAGAGTGCTTTATAAAAGCCTACTAGCAAAAATAAATGAGTGATATGAGTTTTATGCCCGTTTTCACCATTAATCCCAAATTTTTAAGTGACCCCTATAAAAACAAAATTCCTGTTATGGATTACCATAGGGGTCACTTACAAATTAGGGATTGATGGTGAAAACGGGCGTTATTCCTTTTGATAGCTTGCCTCTCCCTAAAAATGCAATTTCCAAAAATTATAATATAGTTATGCAAAAATATTGTAACTTTTTGATTTTGAATAAAGCTATAATTTTAAATACTACCATAAGTAATGTAATTTTTCACAAGGTAAAAGTACGTTATCCTTTTTACGAATTTATTTCAATACGAATAGTTCGAGGAAAAACTACGTAAACTACACTTACACGTTGAATGCACGACTAAATCTGAACGCCAATAAGTGGTTATCTGCAATAATACCAAACAGCATGTATTCCTTTACATGTCAACAATGCAATATTCATAATTACAACAACAAGTGTTAAAATATGTTTCGCGGAATAAGTACGCAACGCTCTTTTTTAAGTTTTTCTCAAAACCTATTAAGTGTATTTTAAATATAAATACATAGGCCCCTCACAGACATTTTAAGCTATCTTTTGATGTATAACACATATTTTTAATAATGGTAATAAATTTTTAGGACAGTTTTTTTACGCTCCTGAAAAGTTGGCATTTTTCACTTGCGTACTTATTCCAGGAAGGGTGCGATTTACGAAGTTACTTTAAAATGGGAATTGATTTAGGTGTATCTTCAAATCAATAATATTGCAGCATATTACTTTTTTTTTTGTACTAAAACCTGTATTGTAATTTGACTAATAAAATTTTCTGTCCTTGAAACTTTAAGTTTATGCAAACTCCGTACCTACCTACTAGGTATGTTCATCAGGAATGTAGAATTCTAATAATGAAGTAATTTCTCAAAACAGTTCAGTAGTTTTGAAGCGTATTCAATACAAACAAACAATTTTATTAAATTATTTATAAGAAAGTACCTACATTTTGGTGGCTGGTAGATTTTCTAGAAATGTTCAACCGCAGCGTAGCCCAAACTAATTTTTAGCAAATACCTCTTTAAAGTCTATCTTAATGAACGAACTAACAAATTAGGCGAAAGAAATGTCACGTAAAGTCAAAATTANTACACAACAAAATTCTCAGAAAAAAACATCTTTCACGTAAAAGAAATCCAAATTAGCAAAAGCTTCATTCAATTCAAAACACTCAACGAAACTGTTGATGGGGTAATTTAAACAAAATAATTAAAAAAATATACTGTTGGCAATTATTTTTTTCATATTTAGAATTAAATTAAAAAATAATGTCATAATTAGGCATTTTTTTCCTAAAATAATGATGATATTGATGCTTTTTTTTCCGTTCCTCTAAATCTGCCGGTGTGTGTATATTGTTAAGAGAAAATATATTTGATACTTTGTTTGTATTGAATTCCGAAACTATTGGACCGATATGTAAAATTCTTTCACCATTAGAATCTTACATTATTTAATTTTCTGATAAACATAGGCGGTACGAAGTTCGCCGGGGCAGTTAAGTAGGTATAGTTCATCTTGACGGTCTCATGTTTCATCGGGATAAAACCTACGGCCCCCAGTTCGAGTCCCATTAGAGGCAAAAACATTTATTGGAGGAATGAATGACAATATTAAGGACTATATTGCAACTATCCATCATGCATCCATCTGACTGATATTTTAAGATCTGCTTACTTTATAGCGTCACCTTTAAAGTTATTATTTTAATTGTAAAATTTTTTCCCTAATTTTAAAGCGTTTATTGTAAAAAAATTAAGGCCTAGGTAATATTATCCAACGTTAGACACTAATGTTGTTACATACAAAAAAGCAAAATATCGATACTGAAAAACCGGTCTTCGCCATCACTAACAAAAACCCTTAGGGCTGACTTTGACAAAATCCATCGTAATACCTTCCAAAGGGGACGAAAATTTAATGAAAATTCCATAATTAGATTGTGCTATTATTAGATGTAATATTAATTTTAGATTGTTGGACGAATTTAACAAGAAAGTCAATTATTATTCTGAAAGGGTGTAATGAATTAATGGTACTGCATTTGTTATAATTAAATGACTTTACTCTCATATCTACTGAACAATTAATGAAATATTTTTTAATAAGAAACAAATTAAAATTTTAAATTACAAGGACGAAAGAAAGGAAGGAAAGAAAAAATGAAAAATTGTTTCTTTAGTATCATCAACAATACACAAAGGAATGAACATTTGTATGGGAACCCATCAGTTTTCTAATTAAGGGGATGGAAAATTAATCATCCTATGTAAACAATGAAAAAATTGACAGTAGTTTTGTTTCCAATTATATTTTCTATAACGGGACTATTCCCACCTCTCGTTCTCACCGCTGCAACTCCAGTGTAGCCTGGATCTACAGCTTGACCGCCCATAAAAACCCAAGCAGTGATGGTCAAGTTTATCCCGGGGGAAAGTTAAACTTTTCTTTTCGATAGTGAACTTCAATTAAGACGAAGTTTATACGAGCAAAACAGTAGACAGAAGCTAGTTTATTATAATACCTAATTGATTTTAATAATTAATATTTTATGCTATACAAAAGCAGCGAGCCTTTTAACGTGTAAATGGCTGTTAAAACACAATGACTCAATAAGTAAAATGTCTTTAGTGGCAATTGTGTTCAGTCATTGAGTAAATGGAACCTTTGATAAATGAGATTAGGAAACAGCTAATATATTAAGACCACGGGCTGGAAGACGTAGCGTGGGCAGGCCTCCTACTAGATGGACCGACGATCTGGTAAAGGTCGCGGGAAGAGCCTGGATGCGGGCAGCGCAGGACCGTTCATTATGGAAAACCTCGGGGGAGGCCTTTGTCCAGCAGTGGACGTCATTTGGCTGAAACGAACGAACGAATATATTAAGGCTTTTTCTAAACAATAAAGATACTTTAGTACCTTGTATAACACACATTGTAGATAATGCAAACTACACTGGACCGCAAAGAAAAGGGGTCGGTTAGAAAATATTACGAAACAAAACTTGTAAACTACACATTTTTATTTATTTAAAAAGCTTTATTAAAATTCGTTTTTATTTCAAAGAGCCAGCTCAAGTACATTTGAAGGTCTTGAAGATTTTTTAACCGGCCCTTTTTTTGCTTTCTTTGACGATAAATCTAATTAGTTAATATAACTGCCAATTTTTATTGTTGTCTGACAAATTGTATGCTCTTTGAGCGGAACATAGTGATACTACCTACTGTAATATGTCACCTTTTCACCTATGATTCACAATAAAGATTTTTGTATTTATGTTACAGGAAATGTATGAAATCCGTCATTGTATACAATTCCTAGGATTTGTGTATACCGAGACTTTGTTATCCAACTACAGGAGTACTAAAACCTTCATGCCAATAATAGTTTAATAAAAGAGATGTTAAAATTAGGGTTTTCCAATACTTCAGCGTAATATGCGTGATGCCGAAAGAAAGGTATGCCAATAGGCAAATATATTTTGTCAGCCAAAGTATAATAGTGCGAAAACAACTTTCAGGCTAAACAATAATAGTTGTGAGTTAGAACTTAGAAGTACCTATCGGCCAATGCGGTTTGGCTAAATGAAATTTTAGGCGTACTGAGGGGCACCCGATCACACGACCACGCTTGTGCCGCTTAGTTTTATACATTTCCTAATACAATATTGGAATTCTATAAAATTCCTAGGAAAAGTATACATGTCCTAGGATATGTGCGTATTAAAAAATCTCTGAAGCAATATTTTATACATTTCCTAAATAGCTTCGGAATTGCATACATTTCCTAGGAATAGTATACAATTCCTAGAATTCATACATTTCCTGTAACATTTATACTTATTTGTAAAACAGTAAATTGGCAGATCAATATTTGAACTAATCACAAACTCGAATCTATTTCTAACTATACATAATTAATACTTGTATGTCATTTCATTAAGGCTAAGTAATAGAGCGCGTACATCAACTTCAAATGTACCCCCACAAGAATTAATAATTCCCGTATATGGCATTGTAACTCCAACTTTACTTCACACGGGAGACCGAGGTTAGTTGTAACAGAGGAGAGTTGTGACATTGTTGATTAATTGGAAACCTATTTTCTATCAGCGAGCTCGCAACAGCGCGCATTTGTTAGCTGGAGACTTGAGCTAAAATACGCGCACTTCTACTTATTGTGTCGACAGCAAACCTACACACTGTCAGCCCAAAACTCCGCTACAAGGGTGGCGTTGTCATCAGCATTCATTAAAAATGCTCGGGCACTCAGGGCACAACATCATGTGCTTCATCGACTGGGGAACAAAACCGCACCTGCACTCCATGTTTGAGCCATCCAAGAATACTCACTACGTTACGAGCTCACTAGTAGTTAATAAGTTCTTAAAATCGACAATGACACATCTCTCCTCTGTTACAACTCACCCCTGTCTCCCCTACACCCCAGATTGGATGCCATTTTAATTGAGATAATGTCTCCCATATAAAGACGATGGGGGCTCTGTTATAGAGTTTACTAGCTATGCCCGCGACTTTGTACGCGTGATTTTTTTTTAATAATATTTCACGTTTTCGCAACATTTTTACTGCTCTACCCCTATTGGTTTAAGGGTGATGTTATAGCCTAAAACCTTTCTCGATAAATGGGTTATCTAACACAAAAAGAATTTTTCAAATCGGTCCAGTAGTTCTTGAGAATAGTGCGTTCGGCGCGGCTTGGCGGGAAAATGACGCATCATGTGTAACTGCTAAACTTATAAAATATCCACCAAAGTGACACTTTAAAACTCCAGGAAAAGGCGATATCTTCTATCAATTGTACATCATCAAACCCACCCTCAGCCAGAATGGAAAAAACTCTGCTTAATTTTTTGCACACTTAACTTTTTCCCTAAAAAAATCTCACCACGATGACTTTCAAACTGGCAACACCCTTGGGGTAATTAGCGTATTTTTACGAGTAGGTGAACTCTCCAGGGTGCGTGTTAATTATTTTACCCGACACCAGGGGATGTGAGCGATCCAGTGATGGATGGCGGAGATATTTCAAAGGTAATTTTAGATTTTGAGGTATCAAGGATGATATTGTGGTCAGGTATTGGACAGTGAGTTTGTTCCGGAATTTCTTCTCAGCACTTGAAATATGTTTGTCTCGAAGCGCTGGTTGGGTCCAAAAGATAAGGAGACATGTTAAGTGCCCCATAAGGGCTACCTTTTCTTTTTTATTATTTACATTTTGACGTTCATAAGTGCCAGTTGTGGTCTAAATTGAATAAATATTTTTGATTTTTGACACCGCTATGGGTTGATAAACAATGTTTAACTTAAAAATAGTTTACTGTCAAAGTTAGGTGGTGCAACTCAGCCTAAATGTCAAGGTAATCACTAGATTAACGCGAGTTTAACTTTTCGTAAAAGGGCATGATTTTAATGGATCTTTTTAAGTCAACAGTAGGACCTTTTTTTTAAGTCACCTAACCAAAAATGTCAATTTATGTATTTGAGTGAATTTTTACCTTTTAAAAACTCCAGTGTCTATTCGCGCGGACTGAATAAATATATTTTCAGCCTTTGACGCCCAAAAATCCGAAAAAACGTAGCAAATAAAAACTTTTTTAATTGTTTTTCGTTGAAAACTAGAGGTGACGTCATCCAGCACCATATAAACTCGGTCCGATGTTGATGTTGGCTTTTGACACTCACGAACTTTTTCATCGTTTTTCAGATGAAAGTTCTTTGCAAACCTTTTTTAATATGGCCATTGAATTCGCCAGGTTCAGGATAGAAGTTTTTAAAATGAATTTGTTTGCAGAAAAAAGGAAATTCTAATGTTTTTAGAGGATAAAACAGTTACCGTTTCATACTTCAAGATAAAAGTTCCAAAGTTTTCTCAACTATCGGTAAACCTACATTGTGTATTTTTTCTTAAGTTATTATTTATTTTTGATTAAAAATAATTTACCACTAATTTGTTACAAGTGACAGGGCTCAGTACACTTTTTGTTCTTTCTTCTCTTGTTTTTGTTTTTATGTGCTAGGCTATTGAATTTTTTATGTAGGTACCTTTTTATCTTTGTATAAATGTTTATTCTATTCTAATGCTAATAAATCTATATTTTGTGATCCCACGTA
Organism: Ostrinia furnacalis; assembly: GCF_004193835.3. Taxonomy (NCBI): domain Eukaryota; kingdom Metazoa; phylum Arthropoda; class Insecta; order Lepidoptera; family Crambidae; genus Ostrinia; species Ostrinia furnacalis. The sequence continues at coordinate 84,076 of NW_021131538.1, read as the reverse complement.
CTTATTCGCTGCTCATGCTCCCTGATGCATTTCTTCATTAGATGTGCAGTTTTCATAGTTTTATGCTTTTTACACCCTGTATAACATAAGACATATTATCCCAAAGCTTAGATCCATCGTAAGTCCCCGTGTAGGTTACCCACCCATTAGTTTAACGACCGCCATCTGGCGGCCTTAAACCTAGCTTATGGCGTAGGTAAAGTTGGTTACTATATTATACGTTACAGTTTTATAGCAAATACTCGTCTAATTTAATTTGACGGCATTGGAGTAAGTTAAATAATCAGCAGGTAAAATTTTGACAGTTTTTAAATGACTCTTTCGAATGAATTTATAATTTCTCATTTGATACACTTACGGGCTAGGTAACATGAAATTACTGATCACTTTATGTAGTAATTATTTCTATTTACAAATGAATCGATCATCAAGTCATTTAACCTCCACTTCAGGTGCTCGACCCTCGCTAATTTATCAGAAACAAATGTAGAATTTTGCGTTCCACTACCCACGCTGGCCAGACGGGGTTTTGGCGTTCTGATGATCATTTGTACGACATCCACGTAAAGTTAGGGTAGCCTTATGAACTCTGCCAGAGTCACACAGTAAAGTACTGTAGCAAATTACAAAATCACAATTGCCTATTTAATATTGCCATTAATTTATACAAAAACTAGGTTCTGAGCCATGAGCCATGAGCCATGAGCCATTTTATTAGTCGGTCTCTTGGAGCATATATTCGACATCAGTAAAACTTTATTTGTTCTGTCGAAATTACGGTCATTACAACGCAGACCGTAGCCAAGTTTTTGCGGAGTCCTTCTCAGAAATCGCCTTTGAGCCGAAATTACGTACTATTTAATTAAATTTCAATGCTCTTATGTCTGTAATTAAACTCGTCTGTGGTCTGAAATTGAGATGCCGGCATATAATTGGACCCTCTGGTTATATGTTAAAGGATTCCGTAGTTTAATTCGTGCTTGAACCGAAAAAAATACTACTTTTTATTGCTGGATGCAGGCCGCTACCAACCGGGCGATGTGGAAATCATTGGGGGAGGCCTATGTACAGCAGTGGACGTCCTGTGGCTGAAATGATGATGATGATGATTTTTTTACATAGTTTGCAGTTTGCCAAGCTAAACTAAGCATAGCACTTAGATTGCAACTAGCATTAATATTCACCCTAATACTTACATCATCATCATCATCATCATTTCAGCCTCAACAGGACGTCCACTGCTAACATAGGCCTCCACCAATGACTTCCACAGTCGCACCTTTATCAAGTCGTCGGTCCACCTTGTGGGAGGACGTCCCACGCTGCGTTTTCCGGTACATGGCCTCCACTCCAGAACCTTGCTGCCCCATCGGCCGTCAGTTCTGCGTACTATGTGCCCTGCCCATTGCCACTTCAGCTTGCTAGTCCGTCAGGCTATGTCAGCGACTCAGTTCGTTTACGGATCTCCTCATTTCTGAAACGATCTTGTAAAGTTTTTTTTATGCATAACAAGGCAGATATTTGACCACAATCGCACCTGATGTTAAGTGGGATGCAGTCTAGGATGGTAGATATTTGCCCTGTAAGTGCCTATTCACTCTCACCTTGAAGTAACACCAAGCATAGTCCTTTCCATAGCAGCCTTGCAACTTGTGGTCAACAAGGCATCTTAGGCAAAGATACTAAAAAAAAAAAAAATATTCGTTCCACCGTATTCGCGTGCCCTTAAATTTTTGGTCCACTCATGTGTACCTACCCTTTATCGACGGGTACAATACAAACACGGTCGCTGCGTTGTTTGATTAACTTTTGAAAGCTCTTTTTAGAGCTTTTGTAACAAACCAATACCCAACTTTTTATTTGGTTGTATTGCTGCTGTAAGAATTTGTATACAATAGGTAAAATAAAAACGTAACTGGGTAATAAAAATGCTTTCTTTGTTGGTTGGAAATCCTTGTTGTAGATATAAAAGAACCTTCTTTTTTTAATCTATAGTCTTGTCTGTGAGGACGTAGAATTTTGTCCAATGACCCCAAGCTACCCATCCTTATCGCTCGCGCGTAATTATATTGCTGTCGCGACTGTGCGACGGGCGCCCGCAGTGAGTGTGCGAGCATGACAGTAACATAATTACACGTAAGGATGGGTAGCTTGGGGCTTTGACCGGGCTTTATAGCCAAAATAAAGGACGTTTTTTAATTGAAGCAAAAATCTTGGTAAATTGGAACAAATTGTATGTTAATAGATTCCAGATTTGGTTGTAGCTGATAACTTTTTACAAATACGTAACGCCACTTTGAGCCTAGTATTATCGCGCCGCTAAAGTCGCTCTTGTTTCGAGGGGAATAAAGGTCATAGCAGACTTATCAACTCGGAAAGGGATCAACACCGTATCGCCTTTGGCGAGCTGTCATCGCCTTTCGCGCGCTGTCAACCGCGAGGCGAGGCGTTTACGTTACGGTGCGGTGCGGAAAAGTGTGCGTGCAGTATGGAGTTTCGTACAAAAAATAATGAACCCCTCGAGTTGATACGGTTACGATCCCTTTCCCGGTTGATAAGTGTGCTACGTCCTTTAACCTACTATAATTCATTCACACTATTTAGATTGCCTGCTACGAACCTCTGTAGCAAATACCCTACTACGGTATTATCGTAGCTACGGTGCACTCGTAGTAAAGAACGCTACTACGGCGTTCTCGCTACAGTGTATTTGTAGCGTAGAGTGCGTGTTACCGTAGCTAGTAAAACACTAAGGCTAAGACCATTTTACTTTAAATTTAACAAAGTCAAAAGTCCGTCAAACTTCATACAAAAGACTCCGGATAAGGCTATAGTTACGGTTAATGTTAGGTGGTGCAACTCAGCCTAAGAGTTCCCCAAAATTTTTGACATAAAATAAAGCATAATCGACCTTAAAATATTTATAATTTTTCAATCTAAAAATAAAGTAATAGAATCATATAATTAATTTGTATTATTTCTTTGTCCACAGATCACCCAATAATGTGACATCCAATCATGCGCACAGCGCCTTAAAATCCAAGATGGCGGACAAGGACTGGGTGGAGTATTTCGGAGACTTTAGCAATAAAACCAAGCCCAAATACGAAGAATATGTCCCGACAGAAAAGAATTATAGTTATTTTGATAACCAGACAGATGGATATTCGAATTTTACTTCAGATGACTTCTGTGGTTCAAATCACTCCCATGTGTACCTAAATGTCACCTGTGAATTCCCTATCAGCTATGCCGAGCCTATGTATGGGTAAGTGGTTCATTTATTCTTACATTTAAGTTCATAGCAGACTTATCAACTCGGAAAGGGAACACCGTATCGCCTTTTGCGAGCTGTCTACCGCGAGGCGAGGCGTTTACGTTACGGTGCGGATAAGTGTGCGTTGCAGTACGGAGTTTCATACAAAGAATACTGACCGCCTCGAGTTGATACGGTTACGATCCCTTTTTGGGTTGATAAATGTGCGATGACCTTTAACCCATAAAAACACGATAGGCCAACGGTGAAGGTCTGATACCTTCCCGACTAGAAATCCGAGATGAACGCATTTTCGACCAATCTCCCTTGTTAGTTCTTAATTTTCTATTGTTAGAGGTGTAGGTACCACACGGGACTATTCCCACCTCTCGTTCCCACCGCTGCAACTCCTGTGTAGCCAGGATCTACAGCTTGACCGCCAATAAAAACCCAACCAGTGAAGGTCAAGTTCGTCCCGGGGGAAAGTTAACTGTCATTGGACCCGCCAAGAAATTAATCAGAAGAACATAGGAGGAGTTCGAAGTAAGGTCCCAGTGTACCACAGTAAACACACACCGTTCTTGTAAGAAAGGTTCTGAAAAACAAACATGATTTGGTTTCTGACCCGGTGGACTGATGATTGGCAGCACAATATGATTATTCAGTAGTCTTATTAATTCAAATACTTTATCATCACTTTCGGATGAAAAAGTCAGACTCTATTATGTAGATATCTATATATGTAGGTAGATGCTTTATTTATTACTGTTAAAAGTGCTTTTTAAAAAAGCCTACTTTAAAAAATAATTAGTTTTATGAGTTTTTACTAGCTCACCCAGCTAACTTCGCACCCCCTAAACTATTTAAGAACAATGTATTGTAATGGAGAAAGAATTTTTGAAATTAGTCCACTGGTTTCTGACAGTCAATTCTTTCCTTTTGTAATAAAGATATTTATTGTAGCTACAATTTTGATTACCTTCCTTTGTCCCAATAAAAGGTATGGGACAGGCTGGGACAGGCTGGGACAGGTGATATATAATCTGTGGATTTATGCCTACAGATAAAATAAATCCCAGAGACCATAGTAGCCATTTTTCCTGCTGAAGTGGCTATTCATCAAAAGTTGATTAATGTTTTTGCAAATATTTGTATTACTTATTATTTTCATTTTTGCCGAAATACCTTTCGTAGTTTTATTCCCATGTAGCAGGTACGGACATTTTAGCACATTATGTAATGAGGGCTATCGTTTTTATACTTAACAGTTGGCACCCCTGGCGATTGACAGGACCTTACTCTACAGTGGCGCCATCTTGATGAGTGCAAATGCGATAGTCCTCCTACCACTTTCGCGCTCACCAGTTGGTGCCACTGTCTTCGCTACTAGCAAGTGACAGGACCTTACTCTACAGTGGCGCTAACTGGTGAGCGCTAAAACGATAGCCCTCATTGAAATAGGTGTGTTTTTGCCACTACAACACACGTCATACGAGTTCAAACGAAAGTCCAGTTTTACGGGTTACTGTATTTATTATTGGAACTAGGAACAGGCCCTTGTGTTGGAGTGGAGGCCACGTACCGGAAAACGCAGCGTGGGACGTCCACCCACAAGGTGGACTGACGACCTGATAAAGGTAGCAGGAAGGCGCTGGACGCAGGCCGCCACCAACCGTGCGATGAGGAAGTCATTGGGGGAGGCCTATGTTCAGTAGTGGACGTCCTATGGCTGAAATGATGATGATGATGAACAGGCCCTTCTGTCGTCTGTACATGTGTCTCAAAGCGCTAGTAAAGCCAGAAATAAATAGAATAAATTACATTCAATGTTGATAAAAGTTCGATTACACTTATCAAAGTATCTGTTAGGAGCGCGTTTTATTAATTAATAACCATTTGAAAGTTTCTATGTGTGTGTCCCACACGGGAATCCAAGTATCTACTCCGGGTCGAGCTTTATATTTTACTAGCTTTAATTTTGTCTGTCACAGAAAAACCTTATCGCGCGCGTCCCTGTTTCAAAAACCGAGATAAATACTATCCTATGTCCTTTCCCGGGACTCAAACTATCTCTATGCCAAATTTAATCAAAATCGCTTCAGTGGTTTAGGCGTGAAAGCGCGACAGACAGACAGACAGAGTTACTTTCGCATTTATAATATTAATATAGAGTACTAGCTTTCCGCCCGCGGCTTCGCCCGCGTGGAATTTTGTCTGTCACAGAAAAACTTTATCGCGCGCGTCCCTGTTTCAAAAACCGGGATAAAAACTATCCTATGTTCTTTCCCGGGACTCAAACTATCTCTATGCCAAATTTCATCAAAATCGGTTGCGAGGTTTAAGCGGGAAAGCGTAACAGACAGACAGACAGACAGAGTTACTTTCGCATTTATAATATTAGTTGGGATAGATTGAGCAAAAATAGACTAAAAGCATCGCAATACCTAAAAGTTGCCTGAAAAATCCAGAGTTCAATATAGCCGTTTGAATTCGCGGTAGACTGGTTCTGACAAGTAGACACGTAGCAACTTTGTCCAGGGTTCTATGCTTGTAGAGTTCACTTTGTTACAAAGTATATTACAGTAGGTATTCAGAAGTAGATAGGTACAGTCAGCGTCAAATAGTTCGTGGCACCTAAAGAGACCAAAAAATTAACAACACAACCTTATTCCAATAGTAATAAAGACATGTAGTGATCTTTTTGGCTACTTTAGTACGTTTAGTACTGGTTCATGATACCTAAAGTAGCCAAAAAGTTCGCAACATGACTGTCTTTGTTAGTGCTTGTTCACGTAGGCACGCGCGGGCGCGGGGGCGGGTGCGGGCGCGGGAAACGTTGCGAGCTCGTGTTCACATTAACCACCAGGCGTTCGCGCGAGTGTGACGTACTATCGTTTCTAGCGACAAGTTCAAACTGGTTGAACTTACCTGAACACATGAACACACACAAACATCTTCAACCGTTGAAATTACCGCGAGCGCTCCGCGCGCACCAGTCGCTAGCTTGCCCGCTAGTTAGACCGCACCTGCGTTTCGTACGTGAACACTTGGAATCACTACATATGTTTGATATTTCGTCACCGCGCCCGCCACCGCGCCCGCGAGTCAACGTGAACAAGCACTTACAATTGGATTAAATCCTCAGAGATTAATCCAATTGATTGTGTTGTCAAATTTTCGGCTACTTAGGTGTCATGAACTATTTGACGCTGACTGTACGATTACATTCAAACAAGCTTAGAAAATGAAATAACAATCTTGATGTTAATTTGTCACGCATTATTATACAAAATATCTTTGAGATGATTATACACTAGATCTATTAACTGTAACAAAAATTCGAACCACTTTCGAGTGGCACGACGACTTTTGAGTCGTCGTTCTGAAAAAAAGTATGTTACGAAAAACTGACTTTCAATAATATTTGTTTCACAGTCGACAGCACTTAATGCTGTACGTTTTTTGCACAAAAAAAAAGCACCTGTTACAATTAACTGAAGTTACTTGCAGTCTGATATAGTTTAACGACCTGATTCCTTACAGAATTGGATTTGGAGTGCATGTAAAGTCTTCGGTCGGTACGAGACATCTAAGGCAGAGTTGCACCATCTTATTTTGACTTTAGCAAACGTCAAAAATTTGTCAAAATCCATAAAAAAAGCACAGGTTATTGTTAAAGTTACGGTCAAAGTAAGTTGTTGCAACTCAGCCTAAGGCTCTAAGGTTGGACACTAGAATTGTTAACTCAGTTGTTGAAACCCCTACAATACCTATAAAGAATTCTCGAGAAATGTAACAATGGGTAATCACCCTTAGAGATCCAAACGAGAAAAATATAGCCCTTCAAAACGATGACAAAAACCAACGCGCAACGGCAGCATTGAGAAATAATATTTTTCACAAAAACTTTATCCAATTTGAAAACGGGTGGTTTTTCATCTCATTATAAAAATGACAACTGAAATCTGAGGGTCCTAATGATGGAACTGGGGTCTGGTTTCGACGTTTGTAATGAATGTCGATATTTTGTATATTTTTAATGGTTTAGCGTTTGCTGGAAAATGGCTGCGAGAGATCGAGGGTAATATACGTAGATTGAATGAATAGGATTACTTTCCTAAGCTTACCTTCTGTAAAAAAATAATAATGTACAGTAGAATCCGATTATCCGGATAAATTAAAACCAGGGGTATTCCGGATATTCAAATATCCGGATAATCGCGATCAGTGTCCTTGACTCTCGCGAGAAAGAAAGAAAGAAAAATAGTTTATTTGGTTCAAACAAACGTTTTACACAATTTAAATTACATACATAATTTATTGAACCAAAATGGCTCCTACTCAGCTTGTATCATGTTCCATTCAGAACATGAATGCTGGTATTCTGCAGGAACCATCTTGAAAATAGCGTCAACCAGGGACGCAATAAACATTGACATTTCACATAATAATATAAACATTATATAAACCTTTACATTTATGTATTATGACGTATCCTTGTTCAAAAATTCAGTCTAGTTCATTTTCTAGATTAAGTTTGAATTAAATAGTCCTCCCTCAAAACACTCCATTTTACCCTGTCTTCGGGTTGCCGAAAAAAACAGGGTAAAGTGACGTGTATTAGGCCTTATATTTCGCATCTGTCTAAGTAAAAAAAAACAACCGAACTGAGAACCTTCTAATAAATCTGATAATAGTGCAAATCGTGGGTTCGAGTCCCGCCTTAGGCAGTTTCGATTTTTCAAGTTGTTTATTTAAAATTTATTTAAAAATTGAGAACCTTCTGTTTTTAAGTCAGATAATTATAATACATGATGTGAATATTTAACCTTTTTGTTACAGATACATCGCACCCTTCCTCCTAGCAACCACCATAGTGGCCAACACTCTCATAGTGGTGGTTCTCTCCCGTCGCCACATGCGGACTCCCACCAACATAGTCCTGATGTCCATGGCGTTGTGCGACATGTTCACCATGCTGTTCCCGGCGCCATGGCTGTTCTATATGTACACCTTCGGGAACCATTATAAGCCGTTGAGCCCTGTTCGAGCCTGTCAAGCTTGGAATTATATGAATGAGGTAAGTTTTTCTTAATTATTTATTTATTTATGAATAGAACGGTAGTACCAATTACACAATTCAAATAAGACACTCACTGCGGCCGCCGGTCGCACAGTCGCGTCAGCAATATAATTACGCGCGAGTGATAAGGATGGGTAGCTTGAGGTCATTGGACGAAATTCCATCTGCTCGGCGACCGGACTTTAATTTTTATTATGATTCTTTATTTGCTAACTTTTACTATTATCAGTTGGGCTAGGATGCGCGCCATGATAAAATCATATCAATGATTTCAGACGATAAATCGATGAAATAGTTTATTGAGGCGCGCATTCTAGGCTTACTCGTGAAGATCATGGAAAGCTCCTGGATGCACAGGACCGGTCGTTATGGAAATCCTTGGAGGAGGCCTTTGTTCAGCAGTGGACGTTATTTGACACAAACGAAGGAACAAACTACGACGGCTGTGCCTGAAATAAAAACAATTTATTAGTACGAGTATAGTGTCTAAATGACAGCATTTACAGAACGGTATATGAATGAAATAGTATACCGACTAGGTTATAGTGGGTTGTGTGAGAACTAAGAGCCCTGTCAGAGTCACGACTTGTTTTTAACACTCAATTTTTCCCCGGAAAACTCAGTCATAAATTAATTGGTACACAATACAATATCTACAGGGAGATCACACTTTGACAGCTCATAAAAATACCCAATTCATATTCATCGTTCCTAAAGACATCTGCTGAGGCCGCAATATGTGGGCAACTTCTTGGCCAAGCGCCAGGCCACTAAGAATTTTTTATTCGACCAATACTTAGCGATTCTCAATTGTTTCTAACCAGACTCTTTTCCACTTGGATATTCAGATCGTATTATAATTATTATTGTAGAAAAACCACGAGATAATTATTTCAAAGATACAACTTTTCGCACCCACAACATGTAGGTAAAGTACTGCTAAACGTTATGGATTCAACGATAAGTAGATTGATTTTGAATAGAACAACCGTACCTACGTCGGGACGCGTTGGACTAAAACATACACATTTACCTTACTTTGCATTGCACTCATTATAGTCACAAAATTAGTTTAGAAACCGATACTTAGGCTATGTTATTTAAGAAGAAAGAAATTGTTTCGTGTATTTCGCACACAAAAACAAAGAATAAGGTGTGCCAAAAAGGTCCCGCATTAGCCGTGACAATGTACCTATGCCACGGCGCTGATTTTCAAACCTTTGGATTTACCTTCGTCATTCTTCGAATCCTCTTATTTCAGCGAAATTCTTTATTATTGGGCCCTTTTTGGCTCTACCACCATTTTGGGAGAACATATCGGCTGGTGTTGAGAAAAAGTGGCGGAAGAAACTCATGCCCGTTTTCACCATCAATCCCTAATTTTTAAGTGACCCCTACGAAAACTAAATTCCTGTTGTTGATGGTGAAAACGCGCATCAGTCACCTTTGTCAGCTCTTACAGGAAAACCATATATTATAATTGATTCTATAAGTACATATGCACTCATCTATAATATTGATGCTCCAGACTTGCTGTCTTCACTAAATTTCAACATCAGGTTTAGATCCCGTAACCCAAACATATTTTCCCTACAGGTATATAAAAACAACACCTCCTTTTTCAATCCCATGGTGAGAATGTGTCGCTCATACAACGAGGTAGTTCGCAGTGGTGGAGATATTGACATATTTAATAGCAGTTTTCCCCGGTACAAGAGATTGGTAACAGAAATCTTTAAAAATAAATAATCGTCCTCGACCCTATCCAATGTTTACCCTATTTTTATGCATATTTACATTTGTCTTAATATAAGTAGCTTTATTTAATACTAAGCATGTTGTGTACGCTGATTTTGGATCTCTGTTTAGTTATTTAATATTTTGTTAATTTCATGGCTATGTAATTGGCAGTGATCTGTTTGTGTACCTATTTTAAATAAATAAATAAATACAGTCAGTTGTTGGCCGACTGCGGGCCCGGACGGAGCTCGTCAGGTAAACTAATTGTATTATGTAATGCAATACCTATTTACTGTTGTTATAATTATAATATTATAATGGCTTGATACATAGAATATTTGATTGAATAACAAAATGTTATTAAATATAAATATATAAATATCATTTTATATGATTTATAACTATAATAAATAATATAATTAAATACTTATATGTATTTAAATTTCAAATACAACGTTATTTTCAATCACTCTCGCTTTTTATTATATGTTTTATTGTTTTATTCCTTTTAGCGCTATGTAATAGTATGGCCGGGAGGTGAAACTGTTGCGATATTTTTTTTAACTAAAAATTTACGTTCATTCACCTGACAGTTTTTTGATCAAAGTATTTCAAGTTTAGTGACAGTTTTTAATATTCACCGCCATTGTTTGTTTTTGCTGCACACTCTAAAAACATATAGTTTTAATGGGTACTCTTCGTTCGTTTGTTTCAGCCGAATGACGTCCACTGCTGGTCAAAGGCCTCCCCCAAGGATTTCCACAAAGACCGGTCCTACGTCGCCCGCATCCAGGCATAGGTTCTCTTTAGGAACCAAAGCTTTTTAACTTTTTTACCTACAAAATAGACTATTTAACAACATTCCCCAATAATTTTAAAAGACACTTCATTCTGGTCTCAAAAACTTAATTAGTTTTAAATTACCTGTAAATTAAGATTTTTGGTTGCATTGTAATTGAAGATTCAAAGATTATTTATTCACCGAGATAATGTGGTACAATAAATTATGTGGTCTTAAATTGAAAAAAAAGTAGTTTAATTGAATTGACAAAATAGTGACGACATAATAATATACTTGTATTGCCATACAAAATCTATGGGAGTCTCGTTTTGACAGTTTTAAAAAATACGTCAATCGATTAGTTGTGTCAAATACCCTATTATAAGTATATGTATAAATAACCATAAAATTCGAGATTTCGTAGTAACTGTAACACCCTTGTACCAATTAATCTGCGCCATGTAAGTACTTGTCAGTCATTAAATGCTTGCGATTTTAATCAATCAATCATGGAAACATGGATGTGAAGATGTTAAATTAAAAACCTTTTTATAAAGTAAAACGTTATTAAGATATACAGTGTGTATACAAAACGATTGTAAATTTATTAGTCTACGTCTATTAGTTTCGAAGCTATTGTTGAACAAAGATACCCCTTCCCAGCCGGTTCCATAGCGCGGCTAGTAATATAGTCAGAGTAGGTTGTGCGATTTTTTCAGGCAGTGCATTTTCGCATTTAATAGCGCTATGGAACCGCTGGGAAAGGGTATCTTTGTTCAACAATTACGTCGAAACGTGAACTAATAAATATACATTCATTTTGTAGAATAACTCAAATACTAATAATACAATGCAAATAAAACATACTTTAACGACCTGGTTTTTCTTGTGTTGGAACATAACTGAAAAAGAAGTGAAAAAGTCCTGTTTTTTTTTTCGAATTAAATCCATTCTTACTCCCTTATCACGTTTCATACATTAATGAAACGTGTGTCTATTTTCTACGTTTACTAATAGATAATTTTATTGGCTATCGTATGATATAAAATATTTGCTTTTAAGTGTTTTTTTAGTTACCCACGCTTTCACTTGTTTTTGTAGGAAGAGGTGAAAACTAAAAATTAAAAAATTAAAATCCTTGTAATTTTGCGAGGAACGGGTCAAGCCCCAAATTTGAAGTATTTTCATCGATAAAATTGTCTATAGATTACGCCCTTAAAGTTTGATCACTACATGCCCGGACACTGTATAGTATGTTGAATATTATAAATAACGACTTCCGATTTGGTGATCTATAAAATTTTGTATTCTTTAAAAAATATTTACCGACTTAGGTAAGACTTTAAACTTTGTAGAGTTGATTCTATTACCTATATTCAAATACTTCTCTTATAAAAACCTTGCAGATAATTTTCATAAAAACCTTGTATTTAGAAATGGCCAATAGCTGTAATAAAATCGTTTTTCAAAGGCAGGTTTTACAGGGCACAATGTAAAAACAAATTAAAACCACACAAAACAAAACACACTCACTGAGAGTTCCATTTTCGAAAGCCGCAATAAAATTGTTTTATTTTTCACTGCTTTTTTCTGCCTCTGTGAATACCGGGTACACAGATGTTGCAGTGAAAAAATACAGATGAAAATAGTANGACCATCATCCGTAACATTCCGAAGTCCGCTGTATAAATAAATTTCGGTGGATTGGTTCTTAATTCCGGTGGCTCAAATACAATTTCGGTGGCTCTTGATAATTTCAAATTGACTTATCTCGAGAAGTATTAATAATATTTTGATCTCTACCATATCATTGAATAATACAAGTTATTTACTATTATTTCTGCCACAAAAAAGTTTTGGAAAGTGGAAATTAAAATTCGCCACCGGAATTAGGCAAAAAACGAGTTTGTTGATATTCACCCATCTCTGTTTAGTTATTTAATATTTTTTTAATTTCATGGCTATGTAATTGACAGTGATCTGTTTGTGTACCTATTATAAATAAATAAATAAATATGTGCTCAAAACTCACTTATTACACAATTTACAAGTTAACTTTAAACATAGTGGTTTAACATTCTGAAAATCCAAATACGAGTAGTTTATGTCGTCTAACTTTGCTAAACGACATGTTTACGACGCTAAAGTACAATGCTTGGCAAGCACTACAAATCCCATGGGTTCGCTGCCAAGACTTAGTTCATAGTGACGATGATATCAAGTTTATGCGAATAATTGTTTATGATTAGATTGTATCAGAATCTATGGTAGGATAATCGAAAGTTGTGTCGTTTAAACATTTGTATTTATTTGTTTTATAACTTTTAGCGCTATGTAATAGTATGGCCGGGAGGTGAAACTGTTGCGTTATTTTTTTTTACTTAAAATTTACGTTCATTCACCTGACAGTTTTTTGATCAAAGTATTTCAAGTTTAGTGATAGTTTTTAATACCTATTCGCCGACATTGTTTATTTTTGCTGCTCGCTCCAACTTCTCATTTTCTAAAATATTTATAGTTTAATAGGTGCTCATGGAAACAAAATTTAGTTTTTAAGCTTTTGCCTGTCTATAAAAGCTAAACCATGTATTTTTTTACGAAACTCCACCCCTAAGGGGGTAAAATGGGGTCAGCTGCTAGTATTCATATTATATTTATTTGCACATCTAACTCAAAGGTGACTGACTGACTGACTGACTGACTGACTGACTGACTGACTGACATAGTGATCTATCAACGCTCAGCCCAAACCACTGGATGTATCGGGCTGAAATTTGGCATGCAGTTAGATGTTATGACGTAGGCATCCGCTAAGAAAAGATTTTACGAAACTCCACCCCTAAGGGGGTAAAACGGGATCCACGCCTACGAAGTCGCGGGCGGCCGCTAGTTTTCTTATAACTAAATACAGTGCAAAAAACTTAGTAACCTAGTTGAGGTATTGCAAATTTTTGTAGGGCTACTATTGTTATATTTTTTTTAAATAGGTAGGTATAATGTTATATTTTAATTATTTATTACAATATATTCGGGAGTTCGTATTAACTGTAACGCCCTTGTACCAATTAATCTGCGCCATGTACCTGTCAGTCATTAATAATGGTGCGATTTTAACAATCAATCATGGAAACATGGATGTGAAAATGTTAAATTAAAAACCTTTTCATAAAGTAAAATGTTATTAAGATATTATAGCATAATTGAATATTATAAATAACGACTTCTGATTTTTTTTTTCTCTTTATTTGGGACAACAAACAGTTACATTGAGGGCTTATGTACTAAATCTTAATAATTTGAAATTTTGTAACAATGCAACCAGCACCATTGTCCACAGATAGGATCTAAAGTAGTAAATTGCAGAGCTTCAACAAAATTAAACTATTACTTAATGTGTAAATGATGTTAGGGTTGCGGCAAAGTTTTACAGAACAGTAAAATTCGGCAAGTTACAAAATGCAAAAGAAAAAACGATTATTGCAACCAATGAAAAACTAAGTAGCTTATACATAATATTATAGTTTGGTAATGACAATGATAAGAAGTCACACTAATAATAAAAAGGAGAAAGTTTGCGAGTATGTAAGTGTGCATGTTTGTTACTTCTTTGTTCACAGCTAAACGGCTATGGAGCGATTTAATAAAATTTGGTATGAAATTAGTTGACACCCCGGACAACACATAGGCTACGCATTACCGCGGGTAACACCGCGGTGCACAGCTAGTTATATGTAGATAACATAAAGTAAACCGGTTCATACGCCCTTCGCATTACTAATGATTTCGTAGATATTTTTCCTAAAAGAAGTAGGCGTGCATGAAAATAATTCAACATCACTGAAGTACTTATTATATGAGTCCATTAGTCTACGCAAGGGCGCACGCTCACCTGCGTTTGTTTTACAAGTTTTAGGAGCAAATACTATGCGTTTGCGAGTTTGACGAACGGCGTAGGAACAAAGTGATACATGAAAGAATATTTTATTGGTGAGTTGATTACAGTCGAATTTACCATGTAAAATGTTATATAAATTTGATTGATGATGATTTGGTGATCTATAAATTTTTAACTAAAATAGAAAGACCGGGTCTTAATTCGACGTTTATGAATGAGTTACATTAACGCCCGTATTCACAAACGATGCTTGCTTTAGTAAAGCAACAAATCGAACGCACAGCGTTGAATAGAGCTCTGTGATTGGTTCGTGTGTACCCCTGTGCGTCCACGCGCACTGTGAGACCTCATAGTAATGTTTGTGAATAGGGGCGTAAGTACCTACTCACGGCTTGACTTTTCGGCTGCTATGCTTTAAATGAAACGCGAAAGCTTAATAAAAACCTATAAAATTTTGTTTTCTTTAAAAATATTTACGGACGTAGGTAGTTAAGTATTAACTTTAAACTTTGTAGAGTTGTTTCTATTACCTATATTCAATGATATTATAGAACTATAGATATGTTACGTTCATAGAAATTACGATTTTAATCCGTGCCGAGCTATTCCAAATTGCACACATTGACAAATGTAACTGATAAGTGAAACAAAAGATACGAAATAGCACGCAAATGAAAGAGATAGCTATAGTTTTAACGATTCTGCACTAACTAATCTATGTCCGCAGCGCACGCATCCTTATCGCTCTAACGTCAAAACAAGATCGCTTTCTCTTTCTTAACTTGAACATGGCGCATGGCGTCTTGATTGTTTGCATAAATAATTGAAAATATAAATACTAAATAATTTTGCATAATCACATGTGGTAAGAGATCCCTTGTATTTTGTTTACTTTAGAGTCATAATTGGTACACTTTCGAAACACACACGATGGCATTTTTTATTTATTTTGGTAAGAACACAGGAACTTACGGTGTGGTACGCACGCGATTGCGCACGACGCAGGCCACACGAAGACTAAACACAAGACGTCCCAATTGGGACGTATTTGAGTATTCACAGCGCGAGCGCTTATAACATATCTGCTTTTGTTTTTATATAATATCATTGCCTATATTCAAATACTTTTCTTATAAAAATCTTGTATTTAGATGAACTGCATGGATAGCTGTAATGAAATCGTTTTAAAAATCAAGGAACAATGTAAAAACAAATGAAAACCACACAAAAAACACACTCTCTCTCAGCGAGTTCCATTTTCAAAATCCGCAATAAAATTGTTTTTTCATTGATTTTTTTCTGCCTCTGTGAATACCGGGTACACAGGTGTTGCAGTGAAAAAATACAGATGAAAATAGTAACTTTGATTTTGTTAGCTCAATCTGCTGACTTGATTCTCACACAGTCAATAATAACAAATGAAACGTGGCACGTTCCACGCACCAAATAAGGTATGATATTGCCGTCTAGAGAGCTAGGTCAGTGGTACCCAAACAGTAGGCAAATTATCTGCAGAAACCGTAAATACAAATAATATAGGGCAATATTGCCGTCTAGAGCTAGGCCAGTGGTTCTAAAACAGTGGGCAAATCATCTTCATCAGTAGTCTGCAGGAGGAAAATTGAACAAACTATTATTTTGGTCCAAAAGTATTTGGTCTATCAATGTCAATAAAATATTTGGTCCTGAACCAATTCTTTATTTTAAATATAGTCGCTTAATTTACATAAATTGAAGGTATTAAAAATTCGAAAAAATTGGGTGAGGAGAGCTAGAATGAGAGTGCTGATTTTTTTATTATTTTTTTACGAATAAAGGTTTCTTATTTTAATTTTTCCATAAGTAGGTACGTCTAAGCCTAGACTGTAAACTGTTTTATGTAATACCTATTACAAATAAATAAATAAATAAATAATCAAATCCTAGTGTAAAATATAACGATTCTTGGAGCTATGCCAACGGTTTCTAAAGAGTGGGCGGGCAACACTACTAGTGGTCCTCGGGAGCCATAAAACAGTTCACATTTGAATTTAGAATTCGCTGAGAGGCATGTGACTGGCCAGAACGAGATCTGCTGCCAACATAAAAATAAAAATGATCCTTCAAAGGTTTGGGAACCACTGACCTATGCGAATGTTTATGTTCCAACGTCCAATGAGGCTTTGTCTTTCTTTCTGGGAAGGATCCCAAACATTTTGTTTAGTAAGGGATCCGAGTTACGATGGATAGACTTTAAAGAATAACCCTAGCCTGGTTCTTCAAAAATTGTGCCAAAAAATAGTGATGTAACCTCCGTTTTAAATGTAATCGATATTTTTATACATCAGTGAACTTTTTAAAGAACGATGATGATGAAAACTACAAAACAGTTCCAAAAAAGGAAATTAAATGGTTTAAAGATAAAAAATATTATTTGACATAAAATACTTACGCCCGTATTCACAAACATTGCTTGCTTAAGTAAAGCAGCAAATCGACTGCACAGCGTTGAATAGAGCTCTGTGATTGGTTCGTGTGTGACACTGTGCGTCCACGCGCACTGTTAGACCACCCTTAG
This sequence comes from Ostrinia furnacalis, assembly GCF_004193835.3. Classification (NCBI taxonomy): domain Eukaryota; kingdom Metazoa; phylum Arthropoda; class Insecta; order Lepidoptera; family Crambidae; genus Ostrinia; species Ostrinia furnacalis. Next base: position 66,764 of record NW_021131538.1, on the reverse strand, counting down.
ACCCTCACAGTAATGTTTGTGAATACGAGCATTTATTTAACTCTTTCCGCGACAATGAACGGCTATAGCAGCTATAACAATAAAAGGTATTTTGTGTCTGGGTAGTAAATTAAATTATGACAATGACAATAATTTAATTTACTGGAATTGCTGGCCTTGAAGCCTTATCCTCAAAACTCCGATCAATGACTAAATCCACAAAAAACTATCGTGAGCCTATCCATATACGTCAGCCACTATCATCAATCGTTCGATTCAACCACGCTAGCACAAAAACAGACTGTGCCTGACTGCATCTCTCGATACATCTCGAAATAAGGATGGAAGTATCGATAAGTAGGTCAGACTCGACAAAAGATCGACAATCAATCTTCCAAAAATTGTCTAGGTTGTGCTTTTTCAAGAATTTAGATATCCTTGAACTGAATATAGGGGAGACTGGGGCTGGTCCTAACAAATTTTGATTTGAGCATAATATTTTCTAAACTGCTTTAGCAAGAAACATGGTTTTTTGGTACGTGATGTCAAATTTAATGTGCTTTACGTAAAGTACAACNTCGATATTTTTATACATCAGTTGACTTTTTAATGATCGATGACGATGAAAACTACAAAACAAGTCCAAAGAAGGAAAATTTAATGGTTTAAAGACAAAAAATATTTGATAAGATACTCAAGTGTTTCCGCAACAGTGAACGGCTAATAGCAATCATAACAATAAAACGTGTACTGTGTCTGGGTTACCATAGCAGAAAATGACAATCATTTAATTTACTGATGCCCGTTTTATAATGGTAACACAACAGAAATTTTGTTTTCAAAGGGGTCACTTTAAAATTAGGGATTGATGATGAAAACAGGCTTGAAATTGCTAACCTTGAAGTCTTATCTAGTCTCAAACCTTCACTCAATAACTGAATCTACAAAAAACTTTCGTGAGCCTATCCATATGCGTCAGCCACTATCATCAATCGTTCGATTCAACCATGCTAGCACAAAAACAGACTGTGCCTGACTGCATCTCTCGAAACATCTCGAAATAAGGATGGAAGTATCGATAAGTAGGTCAGACTCGACAAAAGATCGACAATCAATCTTCCAAAAATTGTCTAGGTTGTGCTTTTCCAAGAATTTAGATATCCTTGATGTTCAGGCACACATACTTTCAATGAGCACGGTACGATTGCGCGGGACCTATTTAAATCTGCCGCCAACTCCGTCCCGCCAAAACTTACACGGCGAGCGCGCGCGACTACAGTAGCGCCGCGCCGCGTCCACGACGGAAAACGAACGAAAGCTATGCAGCTCGCCCTCTCGCGTCTGGGCCGGCTTCGCGAGTGCCACGCTTATTGTGTGCTCCAACGGAAATGTGAAATTTGGTGACTTTTTGGAAATGTTTTGTGTGTGAGGCCTCCACAGTACTTTGCTTGAAGTTAGTGACTCAAGTGAACCACCGAAGACACCGGGCGAAGCCCTAACTACCGGCCGGCGGCGTCCTACAGAGTACCTACCAGCAGCGCGGCGGCAAACAAGGTACCTGTTCGATTGTTTCTGTGTTTTGTTGATTGTGTTGTGCCTGGACGACACTGGGGAACTCTCGGATAAGCTATCGAAGTAGTTAACACTTGAACTGAATATAGTATTTATTTTGAGGGGTTTATTAGAAGCCATCGAGGAGTTAACCTTCCGGCTCCATCATCAGTTACAATCCACAACTGGACGTATAAAATACTGATAGAAAAACTAAAAGGCACTATATCTCTCGTTTTTCAGCCGCTCAAAGATTGATCAAATTAAAATAAATATTTCTACAATCAAATTCCTTTGTTTGGAAATGTTTTAATCGACTTTAAATAAATATTGTTGTTTGAGTTGAGTTTATGAGTTGGCGTCATAGCTAATTTTTGCTATGGAAGGGTGGAGATTTAAAAAACGCATTTTTTTAATAGTTTTAGGGTTGTTGCAGCTTCAAATTGACGTGGATTTCAACTACCAACAGATAGTTTTAAGAATTTAAAAACATCGATAACATAAATAAGGCTCATCAACCGATCGACATGGCATCACTAGAGCCAAAACTGTGTGAGCCATACTGTGTCTGACTGAGGACTCTCCAGCGACCCCAGAATAAAGACTTGGTTTGATGGAGTGATCTGGAAGTGGAGGGCCTCCGCCACTTAGCGATAAATGAGCCACGTCTAAAAGATATGCTACAGTCTAGCGAGGACAGCCAGACTCATTCTTAGAAAGATTTCCCTTTCATTGGATTTTTATTGGAGTTCAAGCATTAGATCTTGGCTACACAGGAGTTGCAACGGTGGAAACGAGAGAAATAGTCCCGTTTTCAGTCATTTGTGACTTCGATAAAGGTAGCAGGGAAGCGCTGGACGCAGGCCGCTACCAATCGATCCACATGGAAAGCATTGGGGGAGGCCTATGTTCAGCAGTAGACGTCCTATGGCTGAAATGATGATGATGATATGTCTTCGATGTCCTGCTAAATTCTTGTCTTCTGTTCTCTTACTAATTCCCACCCAAAACATAATAGACTAAATAAGTGCTCTAAGACCACTCAACCTTTATTAGCTAGGTTTCCTTGCCACAAACTGAAGATGCAGAAGCTACTGTGGTAGTAACGGGAGTTAGGTTGAGTCCCGTCGAAAGACTCCTCAAGAAAAGTTATAAAATAACACCATTTTGGGCAATTAATGTTATGTTTCAACTGTATTTCCTTGCAATATACGGAGATTAAAGTATTGAACTGAAAAATATACACGTAACCTAAAAACTATTTAATCGCGTAGGTAGTACAGGCCATCAGACTATAAAACAAACTTCAGTAGATAACACAGTATTGAGCTTGATGTGATGTCGTTTTTACAAAACCTATCCTGAGTCTTCGCATAGTGTCCTAACCTAAACCCCACAACCGGTTAAGATTGGAAATTCTTATTGTCAGAGGTCAAGAGTCACTTTGGGTCACCTTTTTTTTACGGGGAAAAAATGCGTTGAATCGCATACCTACCCTGTAGGGACAGGGTAGGTTATGTGGGGCTCACCAAGTCAGAAGGACGAGGCATACCCACTAAAAAGACCCCGGTGCTCCGTCACTCGCCATAAGTGGGAGGAGACTGTGGGTTTCCGGACAAAGCCTTCTCTACCACAGCCCCTCCCGGACTTTGGATCACCTGTGCCATCTTAGTTAGTCAAGATTCAACGATCTGGCTGTTCTGTTTGGCCCACGTTACATCACACATCAGGCGATGTGTGATATGGATTAGATTCAGGTGTATGCTCCGCATCCGACATTCCTCGAATACACGTGAGATCCAACCCATTCTGTTTCGAGGGAAATGTCAAGGGGTCATGAAAGATAAAATAGGTTAACACAAGATAATGTGGCCGTTCCATTTGTAACTTTAACGGACTTGACTTAAGACTGTTGTTCGTTGAATGATTTTGATTTTGATAGACATTCCAAGTGTGAAAGGTTGGATTTAATTGGAAATGGAAAATTGAGTCGTAGGTAGTTAGTGTTATTCATATTAGCTGTGCCCGCGAGTTGCGCGTGATGATGATAGTTTGAATAATATTTTCCGTTTTTGCAACATTTTTCTTTACTGCTCCACCCCTATTGGCTGTAGGGTGATGTTATATAGCCTAAAGCCTTCCTTGATAAATAGATTATACAACACAAAAATAATTTTTCAAATCTGAGCAGTAGTTCCTGAGATTAGCGCGTTCAGGCAAACAGCCTTTGCCAACGTGAATTTTAGTACCTCACAGGAAGGATTTAAAGTAGGCACCTTCGTTCATTCAAAAACACCTATTTTCACCTCATTCAGTAGTGATTTTTGGGACAAAAAGAACCATTCTTGTTCCCAGGGTCTCTAACTACCTCATTACTAACAAATCCTATTGAAATTGGTTGTGGTTTGACCGTGAAAGAGCGAACAAATATCCATCTTTCCACACTCACAAACTTAAAAATTTGATGTTAAGTGGGATGCAGTCTAGGATGGTACATATCTGCCCAGTAAGTGCCTATTCACTCTCGCCTTGAAAAATATTCATTTTCAGTCACTTGTATGTGTCTTAATAGTACAGAAAGGCATAAAACGGTAGCATTATTGTAACTTCAAAGACTATTCCAATATTCAAACTAAGTTACATAAGTTACCTAAAAGTTGCGTAAGGCCATATATTTGCCCACGGGCTCTCCATTGTGCAACTTCGGCTTATTAGTGTTGCCAGTATTGTAGCTCCTTTGGTTTATTAGTGGTGTTGCCAGTATTGTTGCAAAGCCTTTGTTCCTCTGACGATAGCCCCAATCTTTTATACGGGTTAAGGGCGGCTGCAAACGAGCTACTTTTTGTCAAAGGACGGAAATACAGCGACTTTTTTGGCAATGCTCCGCTCTGTGATAAGTATTTTGAATGGTTGCAATGAATGGCCGAAACAATGGTACTTTTTGGCGTAATAAAAGAGAAATGGAGTATTTCGAAATAAGTACGAATTTTTGTTCAGATTTTTAGTCAGTGTTTATTCCTTTAGTATTGCAGAGAAAGTGTTTTGAAATAAATTGATTGTGATCATTCAATTCTACTTCTAGTTTAGCTCTAACCTCTATAACACACTCACTGGTAGCATCTTTGAATCCTATTGGGGACACAAATTAAGCATTATAATCTTACTAATTTAGGTAAAAATCGAACTTATGGCATATACAATTCTCTTACACTCAACATTTAGTCCAAACAGAAATTAAAATTGGCCACAGTTATTGCGTGTCATGTGACTTTCATACACATATGAAAGTCACATGACACGCTATACCTCAACTCACGCCACGCCAAACGTCAAGCCACGCCATACGCCACGCTCACCTCGTGTGCCCCGTGCCTACTTTAATCTGCCTCCAGCACAATGGTGCACGGATTGATTACTCCAAAAAGTCCCGTGGGTAGCTTTAGAAGCGGACTATACATATAAAAAGCATTGAAAACACCTAAAAGCAGTTAAAAGACAAACTTATGACATCTGCCATTCTGCTTCAGTCCACATTTGGACCAAACAGGAATTAGATTAAGTAGGTATTAGGTACATGAGTGTTATGTCAATTTTCATAATATGTAATATCCAATGCTGCCGAATTCCACGTGGCACGTGGTAAGTATTTTGCCACGCCATACACCACACTTACCTCGTGTGCCCCATGCCTACTTTAATCTGCCTCCAGCACAATGCTGCACGGATTGATTAGTCCATAAAGTCCCGCGGGCAGCTTTTCACGGCTACCATTGTCCCTAACTATCTAGGTACCGACAGCACCTCGGGCTACCCACTAAGGCACCTTAACTACTTGTATTAAGAGCGGTTTTGCAACGAAAATTTAGTCTCACGGGCTTTGTGAACATAATTTTGCAGTTCTTTAGAACACTTTGTTTATTACTATTGCGGTGTTGGCTTGGATTGGATTAGATTAAATAAATAAAGCTGTAGTAAATTAAAAAGTATGCAAATAAGCTGTTCTTAAGGGTTTGTTTGTATTTATTTATTTATTTACAAACTCCAAACAAGAGAGTGTGAACCGTATGTTTGTCTACCTACTTAAAATTTAACTTGAAAATTTCGAAACTACTTATTGTCTCTATGACGCAGTGGTAGACGAACACTTAGGCGCAAGTCAATTGAAAGATCGCAGGTTCATATACAAAATCCAGGCAGTTGATTTTTAAATGAGGGTATTATATTGGTTTAAATTAAAATAAAATTATACAAGATCAATTAAATAGGCGACGACAATTTATTATTTTAGCTTTGCAAAGATAGACCTTTCTTTACTAGAAACATTGATGTTTACTTCAGTAGCATAAAAACTTCCCAAATCACTCTTTGGAAATCTTTTATACTTTCCCAAACGTCATAAAAATTTGATTTCTTGCCTTACTATGTCAAGTATGTCACAACAAACATTTTTATGTTTAGTGATATAAGAAATGTTAGATTATAAGCCTAACCTTGTAATTAAATTAATTAAATAAATAAATAAAAAAAGTAAAAGTTAAAGTAAGATGAAAGATGGTGCAACCCAACCTTAATCAGTCAAAACCACTTTTGACTGGAATTACGCGTACTTATCGTTAAAATAGTTTTATGTACCTAGACTAGACAGATAAATCAAGAAGTAGGTAGGTACCTACTATAAAAATCACTAACCTGCCAAATTTTAAACTCCATTGATTGGCTAAACGAACAAATACAATGGAAGTAGATCAGAGTTTATTTCATCTAAACTTTGGCAAAGTTTTAATTGTTTTATTGACTGTAGAAGGTTTGCTACAGTATCTATACATTATTAATCTACGCTGAAAGGTACTGTCGGGGAGAAATGTTGCTTTCACTTCTTGATGAAAAATCAATAATGTTTTATAAAAGATGGATCAGATTTCGACATTCTATCTCTATATATAAGGATGGATTCGACCAAACAAGAGTAAATATTAATCTCAGAATAAATCGTCAGTTTTGTCAATTTCCCACTAGCTATTGCCCGCGGCTTCACCCGTGTGAAATTTAGTTTGTCACAGATCGTCATAAATAAATAGCCTATATGTTATTCTGGGTTATAAACAATAATACTGTAAAGTTTCATCAAAATCCGTTCAGTACTTTTTGCGTGAAAGAGTAAAAATCCAGACATCCATACAAACTTTGGCATTTATAATATTAGTAAGACTAGTAAGATACTGAAACTGTCAATGTGCCAGTTATACCAGGAGTTATTCTCGGATTAAAGTTTGGTCGAATCGGGCCTACGTAAAGGTGCTGCAACCCAATCTTTGGCATCATCGGTCTCAGTTTCAGCTGAAACTTCAACTTATTATTTACAATATTATTACTGAAATGAAGCATTTTTTCCAGATATTGTGGTCTTTGTCCAGAAGTGGACGTCATTTGGCTGAAACGACTACTGCGTACTTATGTACTCAATAAAATAAATCTTGAGTATTTAAAGAAAAAAAGCTACTTTACTCTTTGATCAGTATCAAGAAAGCTTTAAGTTTTTCGATTTTTTCCTTAGGTACGAGAGATTTTCAATACATAAAAAAAATTCCCACGATAGAAAAATCTAATCTTATATGTGAAATTACGAATTCGTAAATTCGTACCAATTCCTCATGGGACTTAGATCGAATGAACAAAGTCAGAATCAAAATCTATCCTCATAACTTTTTCAAGCAGAAAAAGAACTACCAACTTTTGCTCTTAACTGTACATCGAAAGTGAATCAGCGAAGGTCGATGGATCTATCAAAGTAATCTTTATCTATACAGGGTGTACAAAATTGCAATAATTATTTTTGGTGTCTTCAGTGTGAAATCAAACAAACATTTGCGTGGATAAAGATCGCATGAGTTGTGCAAGTCGATTCTTTGCTTGTTATAAAGACACATCATGAAATATTAATAATTAATTTCTTAAACCCTGGTGATAAATATATTACGCTAGAAGAATTGCCAAGGAAACGAAACTTTCTAGCCAACCGAAATGTATATTAACAATTAAAAAAGATGAGGCGACAAAATAGCCCAACGATATCGGTGGCGGAATGGCCAACTCAAGATCCCAAGAACACTGCCACTGGTTCGAACCCCGCCGCCGCCGCTGGACTATTTTGATGAATCTACTACTAACATAATCACATTTAGCTTAGCTAAGCAATTAATAATTTGTGCAATACAATATAGATAAATCGCACCCTTAATAATGAATGGGCACAACTCCAAAATTCAGTTTTTTGGGAAAAGCCAAAAAACCAATCGGCGGATCGCGGTTTTTTACATAATTGGCTCTAAAATCTTTATTTTATCAGCTACAACTTTCAAATTAAGCATACTTCATCACTGGTATCTGTTATATAATTTGACATAAGACATTTTTGAAAATATTGATTATGAGTATTTAAAAAAATTGATTAAAAAAANGTCCCTTATCGAACGCTTAAATTTGGCCCTTCAGGATGTCTCTGATTGGGGCGATGCCAATCTGGTCCAATTTAACGCGTCCAAAACACAGGCGTGTCTGTTCTCCGCCAAACGAAGTCCATTTCGTCTGGCTCCAACATTCCGAGGTGTGCCTGTTAAAATCACCGAGCGACTCCAACTTTTGGGTATCGAAATGTCCAGCAAGTTGAACTTTGGCGAGTACATCGAATCCATAGCGAAAACTGCTGCCAAAAAACTTGGTATCCTCTCGAGGGCAAGGCAGTACTTCTCCAATAAGCAAAGGCTGCAGTTATATAAAGCACAGATCCGACCTTGCATGGAATACTGCTGCCACCTCTGGGACGGCTCTGCCAAGAAATATTTGGCTGCTTTGGATTCGGTGGAAAGGCGTGCCAGGAGACTAATCGACAGCCCGACCCTTGTTGAAGCGTCGCTCCAGGAACTTGACCACCGCCGTAAAGTTGCTTCTCTAACGGTTTTCTACAGGCTACACTTCGGAGAATGTGCGAAGGAATTATATAATTTAATTCCACCAGCCCCTTTCCATCACCGGGGAACCAGACGCAGGCTAGCGTACCATCCCTACATTGTCGACATTCCACCAGCTCGCACTAAGCGTTTCGACGACTCCTTTATAATGCGAACAGCTAGGGACTGGAATTCGCTGCCTGCTGCTGTATTTCCTGAACACTATAATCCGGGCGTTTTCAAGGCGAGAGTGAATAGGCACTTACAGGGCAGATATGTACCATCCTAGACTGCATCTCACTTAACACCAGGTGCGATTGCGGTCAAATACCTGCCTTGGCTAGCATAAAAAAAAAAAAATCCGAAAGTTTCGGTTACGGTTACGGAAATCCATAACATCCCTGTTTTATACTATATCTATCCATAAAGTCTCTATTTCTCGTTTTTTGCAGGATTCCGTTTAGCAGTAGGTATACGTGTTTCAATATTAAAACTTTCATACGAACACCACGTTTGCAGGGTCTCGCCAAAAACAGATTAGAATTAGAATTTGGAATTCGTATTTCAAACATACAACAATGTTTACAAAACAGTCCAGTTTTGCGGAATACTGGAAAACTGAATACTCACGTATTGAACAGTAGTTTAAAATGCCATTACCAAACTAAGGCTGGGTTGCACCATCTTACTTTGACTTTACCTAACAAATGTCAAAAATCTGTCAAACTCCATACAAAATACACCGGTTATCATTATATTTGCCGTTTAAGTTAGTTGGTGCAACTCAGTCTAAACGTTAATACTAAACGACAGTAATGACTAAAAGTTGATTTAGAGTAGGCGCACACCGTTGATTTTTCGTCGGCCGATAGTTTAGTCGGGCTGTTGATCAGTATGGGCATGTATGGGAGTGCGCACACTACGCCGATTCGATTTGGCCGATTCTTCATACAATTTGAAATCGGGCATAACTATCGGCCAACTAAAAATCAACGGTGTGCGCCTACTCTTACTGAATCAATATTACCAGTCGATTACCCAGAAATCTACGAGTTACATGAATATATTTATAAACACGACCCCCCAATTTTTCATCCATAATAATATTTAACTAGAGCTAATAATAACTAGGTAATTCCTTCTTACCAAAACGTATTACTAACTTGAAAGTTAATTCAAGTTTACGACAAGTTGTAGAGAAGCTTTTAACTTCCAGAAGTTTGTAACACCTCAGTTTCCGGCTAGAAATTGTGGAATTTCATCCTAAGCGCAATTTCTGGGAACTAAGTTGACGGCTACTTGGATTGGAGGCGTGAGCCGGACAGTAGTTATGATCCCAAAGGATGAGCGATTTTGACAATATCTGGAATTCGCTGCCTGCTGCTGGCTTTCCTGAACACGGGGCTTTTCAAGGCGATAGTGAAAAGGCACTTACAGGGCAGATATTATGTACGATCTTAGACTGCATCTCACTTAACACCATGTGCGATTGCGGTCAAATTCCTACCTTGTAATGCATAAAAAAATCTTGATCCAAGCAGCAGCGAAACCGAAAGTTGAAAATTTTCGGTAAAAATGTATCATTTTCAGAAGGCCCATTGATTGGTCCCCAAAAGGTGTTAAAGCTGCGGTTGGGCTTAGAGTGTAGCAATTTGAATGGACTTTCTAATGAATCACTGTCCAAAAATGCATAGTTTGCGGGAATTAGAGCAATAAGTGACAAAATGCTCAAATGGTAGTAGCACATTGGTTGAATTTGGTTGCAAACTTGGAAGTAAACTTCTCTCAAGGAACTTAAGGAAGGAACATATAAAAAATAATAAATATTAGTATACGTGCGCGTTTGCGATGTCTGTCGTTAATATGTCGATATATACCTTGATTTTTTAGAATCCAGCAGAGATGTAAATTTNTCAAGACTACGGATGCCCCCCTCAAATTCAGCTCTTATGAGTAAAAGTATATTATGTATGGCACCTAGAATTTACAATAACATCCCCTTAACAATAAAAAAATTAGAATTGTATGAATTTAAAATGAAGGTTAAAAATTTATTAATTGAAAAATGTTATTATAATCTGACGGACTTCCTAAGTGACAAATTTTGATTTACTTCTTAATATTATTATTTTTTTCATTTAATCTGATTATGCAACATTGACTTTTAACTTTAATTTGATTTGATTATGCAGTATTATTGTAATTGATATTTTATTTTTAATTTAATTTGTACACCGCAAAGGTACGACATGTTGATGCCATTTTGAATGCTGACTTAACACCTTATGTACACATGTTTGAACAAATAAATGTATCTTTATCTTTATCTTTATCTTTATCTCCTCCATTCTAGTGTTTATTTTAGAAAGTTGACTCAACTCAGTGGTCCTCTTTGTAAGTAGGTATAGTAGTCATTGCAATATTGGAAATTCAAACAAGTATCGGTAATGCTTCAAATAAACCATCAATAGGGTGGGTGTGTAAATCGTGATGTCGCCATTGCCTCATATGATTATATCAGTCTATAAGAATCATACTAGCAACTAATGTGAAGCATTATGGGTTGTTATTTTCACACAATTGCAGGTGTGGTGTACCTAGATTTACTTAGACAATATCTTTTCGTCCAAAATACCTCCATGCCTTCTAAAGTCTTTAATCAGTGTCATATGGCTCCGAAACGTGGCCTCTAACTATAGGCCTCATAAAAAAGCTCGAAGTTGCACAGAATGCTATGGAAAGGGCTATGGTCAGTGTTTCTTTACGAGATCGAATCAGAGATGAGGAGATCCGTAAACGAACTAAATTCGTTGACATAACCCAACGGTTTAGGAAGCTGAAGTGGCGATGGGTACGCAGAACTGACGGCCGATGGGGCAGCAAGGTTCTGTGGTGGAGGCAGCGTAGGTGGGACGTCTACAGATGGATCGACATGTCAAAGAGCGATGGGGAAGTCATTGGGGGAGGCCTATGTTCAGCAGTGGACATCCTGTGGCTGAAATGATGATGATGATGATTAAGAAAAAGTAGTCTACTCACTTCTGCCGTTCTGCTTTATAGCTAGCAGTGAGCTCATCGAATAGTTTCGAGTTCATCTCCATGAATGTTTTCAGGACATTATACACGAGCGCGATGATGGTCTGGTTCCAGTGCTCCTTGCTGATTCGGTACAGAGCCGGGAACATTATCGGCATTATAACGTGGTTGTTTTCTTCCATCAAAGACATTATGTATTCGTTGTTCCAAAAGTACAATGCTCTTTCTGCCACCTGTAATAGAAAAAACATGTCATCATCTAATAATTTATCATAAAGTAACATGCAACCCATCAACACATTTAATTACTGAATTAAAGTTTGCTGTTAATGAATGTGGCTGAATTAATTAGCTGCTTCTTCCAAACACTGGCAATTGGGTACAATGAAATGTGTATACATTCTTAATAGAAGAAAACCTTTATAGATACAGTTTTTTGTTACAGATATTTAAGTCTTACCTGAAAATGCGGACTGGAGACACATTTAGCTATTTGTCTGAATAAAGGTTCCTGGATTTTGGCGAACTGCGCAGGCTCAATCACGTCCAGTATCTCTTCAATCTCGCCCAGGAACATCACCTGGAATTCAAATTAATTTATGGTTACTTACTATTTTATACCGAGTAATGTATAAAGAACGTAGAAGTGACGTCAGTTTAGATTTACAAACATTAAATCAATTTATTTTCCTTTATTAATAGTTTTCTAAACTGTGCCATAAAAATGGTAACCCTGTCTGTACTAAATGTACACATTGATTTGGGAGCGAAACGAAATAACGATTTATGGGAATCAGAATACTATTCACTTCGACATGGGTATTTGCAGACACAATAGATGATCAATGACTTCCTAACGCCGTCGGTTATCGCGGTAATCTCTAATATCCTGTCTAGACACCTCTGTGGTCTGAGAATTAACTCCCGACCTACAGGGTGGTTTAATTCTCAATTATTCGTAGTAGGCAAATTTCTTCATGGTGATTCCCACCCATTTCAAGGTTTAAACTCACCAAAAACAATTAGTCCCGTCTTCCAAGTTAAAAATATTATCCAATAAGAATCAAGTTAAGATATTGTATGTATGTACCAAGCCATATACGCCTACCAGCTTAAAAAGTCAAGGTTGGATCAGCCCATACGATAGAAGATTAGAGAGAACCGAGGACTAAATAAATTAATGTCGGTGTCGTATCATATTGTTATGGTGTTAATGAGCTCTAACGCCCGCGGAAGGCTATCGATGTGAGAGCAGGACAACGCTATATGAACATTGAAAGAAGAGATGGATGTCATAACAAAACTACGATACAGATTCGCCAGGATTGAGTGCGCTTCTGTATGACAACTTATTAGTGCGCACGCGCTATACTAAAAGGCCAGGGGATTAGTTCAGGACAACGCTGTCCGAATATAGCAGAGACCCGTGAAAGAGAAATATTTGTAACGCGCTTGTGTATATTTAGATTGCGCTCTTCTATAAATTACAGACAATCCTCGTCACAGAGTGGTTCGTAATGAAATGTCAATGGTAAAAAACAAAAAGGTAGTCATTGATTGTCAATGCTAGTCCGATACTAGTCAACATTAGGTTTATTTTTAAAGAGAACTAATTGGGATTTTTTTTTATATTTTATTGGTTAATGTTGTCAACTGCCCAATGATTGATGCTGCACACCAAAAGTATTGCTACTGCTACTAGTATTGTCGTCAAATAGGTTCCATTCACTGCTGGACAAAGGCCTCCTCCTCCTCACCAATTTTGACAACGACCGGTCCTGTGCTACCCGCATCCAAGTGTTTGCCGCGTCCTTCACTGGCTCGTTGGTCCACCGAGTGGCAAGCCGGTCACTAGTCACCATTCGAGAACTATTCTGCCCCAACAGCTATCAGTTCTAAGAGCTATGTGCCCCGCCCACATCCATTAAGTTAGGAAATCATTAATTTTGGCAATTTTTAGTTCACAAAAGCAAAATTAAAAAGCGTTCGTTCGTTCACTGCTGGACAAAGGCCTCCTCCAAGGTTTTCCACAATGAACGGTCCTGCGCTGCCCGCATCCAGGCTCTTCCCGCAACCTTTACCAGATCGTTGGTCCACCTGTAGGAGGCCTACCCAAAAAAAAGTGTATCCCACCTCAGTAGGCCCAGCTGCGCGTGGGACAGCGACAGGCACTTCACCTTGTGCAGTGGCAGCAGGACCTTCAGGAACTGTGGTGCTCGCTCTACTGACAGTGATGTCGAGCTAAGGTCTCACCTCTTTCTGTGAACACGTCTTGGGCCAGAACTTGAGTAGGCCGGCTGAGCGTGGAACAGCGGCAACCTTCACCAGGAACTGTCGCGCTCGCTCTACTGACCGTGATGTCGAGCTAGGTCTCACCTCTTTCTGTGAACACGTCTTGGGCCAGAACTTGAGTAGGCCGGCTGAGCGTGGAACAGCGGCAACCTTCACCAGGAACTGTCGCGCTCGTTCTAGTGACCGTGATGTCGAGCTAAGTCTCACCTCTTTCTGTGAACACGTCTTGGGCCAGAACTTGAGCAGGCCGCGCACCACGGGCTCGGTGAGCGTGGCGTCCTTCTCCAGGAACTGCACCACGCAGTAGGCCAGCTGCGCGTGGTACAGCGACAGGCACTTCACCTTGTGCAGTGGCAGCAGGACCTTCAGGAACTGTGGTGCTCGCTGTGACCGTGACTGTCGAGCTAAGTCTCACCTCTTTCTGTGAACACGTCTTGGGCCAGAACTTGAGTAGGCCGGCTGAGCGTGGAATAGCGGCAATCCTCACCAGGAACTGTCGTGCTCGCTCTACTGACCGTGATGTCGAGCTAAGGTCTCACCTCTTTCTGTGAACACGTCTTGGGCCAGAACTTGAGTAGGCCGGCTGAGCGTGGAACAGCGGCAACCTTCACCAGGAACTGTCGCGCTCGTTCTAGTGACCGTGATGTCGAGCTAAGTCTCACCTCTTTCTGTGAACACGTCTTGGGCCAGAACTTGAGCAGGCCGCGCACCACGGGCTCGGTGAGCGTGGCGTCCTTCTCCAGGAACTGCACCACGCAGTAGGCCAGCTGCGCGTGGTACAGCGACAGGCACTTCACCTTGTGCAGCGGCAGCAGGACCTTCACCAGGAACTGTTTGTGCTCGCTCTTCAGTGGCAGAGCGAAGCCGTTTATTATACTGGAATTTTAAAATCCGTGTGAAATGGGGGCATCACAAGTTTTACAATCGAATATAAGATTTTCTTTCGCGTTCCATGACAATTAAAATAGATAATTACGGGTTTAACGTGACATTTGCACTAGGGTAGCCGAAGATGTCCGCTGTAGCCCGCTCTGTTTGGAACTACGGCTGTAGCAACACAGCAGAAACGTCAAACTGTATGTACTCATGTACTACACAATAAATGTCGCGTTGAGACTCGTTTTGTCGTTTTAATTTCATGACAACGAATTAGTATGTACGCGCCAAAAGAAACTGTCAGTAGTATGAAAAAAAAACATTAAAGTTACTAAGACTGTTATAATATACTTTGCAATCAAAGATGAGTAATCAGATGCATAGGGAATTCGGTACCGATGTTATTCGACTTTATTTATTAGTAAATTCACAGTTTTATTTCCACTGGCGCGGGCCAGTACATAATATTTGTTGCAAAGCCGTGCCTATTACAATTACATAAGATCCCAGTGGTTTCAGTGTTTAGCTTAACGTACCGATGTCTGTAGTACATTATAGTTCACGCCCTATTGTTTGACTATTGTGTCTTGTTTGTGGACAGTGAATGGGATAATATATTGATACTTTACATTTACATGCAAATTAGCTTTTTAATCTACAGAACTGCTTGAAGACACGTGTAGACGGGACGTAAGTCGCGATTCATCAACGGTTCCCGATCCAATTAAATAAATTCGAAGTAATAGAAGAAGTTACAATTCAGCTTAGTATCGCCCTCCAGTACAAAACTGGAGACAATTCACGTAAGTTTCATTGCTTGTTTTATTCCAGAATTTTGGTATCTGATATGGGATTCATCCGTATGCCCGCATCTGTTGAAATTGTAGTACAAAACAATACCACTAGACTAGTATCGTAAATAAAATAATATTTAATATGTATTTCCTTATATCATAGTGACGGACGGCCGTGACTCAAAAAAATCCATGATTGTGAGAGAAGCTAATTAGCCAAGTTTAAAATACTGCTCAAGAATTTGATTACCTAATAACCTTTACTTGTCATAAAATCTAACACCAATACATATTGCCACCTAATTAAACATAGTTCTATAGTGTCTTATCTTAGATACACACTCATAAAAGATATCTATAGGTAGATAACGTCCATTCTATAACTATTGCCAGTATTGCAGTGCTACTTGAAAATGAATACCGAAAGATTATATTGGACGAACGACAATCGATGGGTAATTCGATGTATTTTAATATGTTTAAAACAACAATCAAGCAGTTTAAAAATATGAATGTGAAGAAACATACCTTCCCAATATTTCTAACAGCTCCCCTACGCCGTTAAAATGTTCAGTTTCATAAACGAATCGCAAAAATATGTTGTTGATCTGTTTCCGTATAAAAGCACGCAGCCCCAAGAATTTTCCATAGATACGGTGAAGAACCGTCTTCAAGAAATCACGTTCTCGTGGGTCTTCCGAATCGAACAAATCTAGAAGCTGTTGAAAACATATTCAAATTAGGTCACAATACAAGACTTACACGATAATATTAATAAATATTTGAATGTCCTACTTTAAATGATGGACCTACATGCCAATCACAACAGTTTAATTCTACTAGTTAGTGTCGATAGCCGCAATATCATGTCAACCGCAAGCGCAACAGGCTTGATTACCCTGGCGACAGCACTTGCACTTATTGGTACTACATATGTAGTATCTACATACACAGTTTGCGGTCATTCTGATCTGGTAAATTCATGGTAAATAAAACTGATTAGCAATTACCTGCAATACAAATTTCTGGTCAATGACCTTCTTGCCGATAGTGGGCTGAAAATCGGTAGACTCCAGAAAACGTAAGAAAAACTCGTAGACTAGTTGGAGATGTGGCCACGAGGCCTCCAGAGTCGGGTCGTCTTCCTCAGGATCGAAATCAGGATTTTCGCTCGGGGGTAGAGTGCGGAATAGGTTGGCCGATATCTACGAAAATCCAGAATGCTTATGTAAGGGAAAAATTCAATCAACTGTAAAAAATCGTAACTTTCACTAAAAGACTTCTACATGTATTCTGCAACTACGTTTTGTTTAGAAAGGACATCTGAATTTACTGGAATGACCAATTTATACTTGGTTCATACAAATATACGAAAAGTATTGTGTATTTTATTTATAAGGTTAATGGGTGAGGGCATTATCTTAAATGGATACTAATAATGATAATAAACCTACGACTAAATGTGACGACACAGTATGCCTACCAATTGCTGTGAATTCACATGGTGTAATATTAATATTATGAAAATCTTTGCTACTTATGACCTATTATTCTCCATAAAATGTTTGAAAAGCATTAGCCATATCTCTTGGTGGTAAGGTGTTGTTGTTTACCAACAATAATCTCGGTAGCGTCAAGACAACAAAGACCTTGATTGTGTGTATTAAATAATTTACTATAAGCAAGTTACTACCTATTAATAGGCCTTGAAGTCCCGCAAAAGGCTTTTTAAACTTTCATTCAAAGCCAGTGAATATTTTTTAAAGAGATAAGAAATATTTAGAACAAAGGGTTAGACTACGACATCTGTTTTAAGCTCATCATGCAAACATTTCCCATTTGAGATATTCAAACACAACCACTAGCAAAAAGTCCAGCAGTCGTAAACGAATTGTGCGATTTGAATTGCTTTAAAAATATGTTGTCTTAATCGAATAATTTTAGGCCGCCGTCATATCCTCTAGTCACAATAAAAACCACAACATCGTATAGGTACACTTTAAGATATGAACTAATATTATGTATGTAGTGTGATGGAAAATACTAAGAGCACTGCAGCCTCAGATCCAGAAGTAATAATGTATGAGGTATTGATGGAATATCCAGAAATTATGTGTTTGTTAGATCTTTTATGATTGATTTACCATTTTTATTATCTCTGGGTAGACAGGTTCAGTAAGCACCCCACGCCCACCAGTAATGTACTCTACAAGCTCGTTCAGCGTGGCACGTTTAATCTCCTTCCCCTTCAAATCAGCGACAGGATCCATGAAGTCAAATGCTACACAGCATTGTCGTAGTTTACGAATAAATAGCTCCTCCTGTTCACTGCTGGCTACATCTGGAAGAAGAATATTTTTTATTGTAAAAATACATTTAATTATTTACATTGCAACAATGGAAGTTCAGCATGTGATTCTAAAATTATTTGGCAATGCTTTACAACAGCGCGACGGCGTGCGGCGAAATTCAGTTGTTGGTGTTGGTTGCATTCTGTTGTGCAGCATCAATTAGAACTTACAGCTGAATCTCTTTTTGGAGCTTGATTGATATGAGTTGATTATTTTAATTATACTAATGATCGCAAGTAATATGTAAAATACTTAATTTTAATCTAAGAAGAATTCGAATACTCTAAAACTAGTGTTCCTCTTTATTGTGTGTCTTAACTGAGCCACCCACAAGCAATTTAGTATAATGCCAAAAAAAATTCAAATGTTTGTATGTAGTTTTGTTGATGCATGCATCAGTGGAATAGATTTTAATACTAATAGTTTATGGTCTAAATGGGTGTATATGATGTTAAATAGTTTAAAAATATAATTTTTGTTCTGTAGTAAAAGTTTCGTGTTTAGTTTGATGTCATGTAGCATAGGAAATTTATTTATTTATTGGGCTATCAACATATACAGTATTAAACACAACAAAAAAATGAAGCCAAAGGTAATTAATTAATATTTTAACTATTTGTAATAGGAAATTTTAATAAATCATATAACTTTTAACATCTAAATAAGTCTGCCTTGTTGTTGTTTGTTGTGTTTTTGGTTTCAGGAAAATCATGCAAATAACATTCATTTATGTAGAATAAAGGATTATACATAGAATCTACAGCAATAATATTTTTTATAGTTGGACTCATAATGTTTGATTGTAACATAATTATTTTAAAAAAATGTTTAGATGACCCAAAGTAGTAAGCCTGGTCACTAAAAATAGAAAACTTTTTATTTTGTTTTTTTTTTCTGATCTGAAATTTAAACTTTGTATTGATCTATTGACTTTTAGTCAATTTACATCCTGATTCTGTTTTCATACCTGATAATAATGTTCAGTGCTATATCACGAAAAAAATTAAGATATTTAAGTATGTTTATATCCGTTGTCTAGTCTAGTCTTGTACAAGCTTTGCTTAGTTTGGGGCTAGCGGCGCAGTGTAAAATGTCCAAGGATGTTTATTTATTTATTTATTATTTATCTAGAAATCATATTGTAGAAATGGAACAGAACCCTCTGCATTAACCCTACACTGCATTCAGTCCCTTATGTGGGACAACCAATATAATTGATGTTTTTTCTGATTTGAGCCAAGTAGTGGCATCTATCATTACGTAAATAAAGTGACAACAACCAATAGCATCCATTTATTGCATTAGTTGAAATTAGATGGCAGCACTATCTCGCTTAATCAGTCATTTAATTAAAAATTTTGAACGTCAGCCACGCGCCGTGCGTATTCATTTTGAAAATTTAATAAAAAATAGTTGTTTATGGAATGCAACAGTGGATAAATTGTTTTCATGTCGAAATATGAGTGATCTAAACAAATGTAAGTATATTTTTTTGATTCGGCCGTGTTTCGATACTAAATTTTTACAATTACTGTGTGTTCCCGATGTGTCACTTCATGCAGTGATGATACAATTTTAGATATGTATACTAATGGTATGATGTTGATTATTTTTGCATAGTGGCGAAGAAAACCTCATCCAGCGCTCAAATCCAAAATTATTTGACAATACCATTAGGCAATGAAGATGAACAAGACTCCTCAGGCCGAAAATGACGATGACATTGCCTCAATTAGATCTACCCTCAACAAACTTTCTGAAACATTTAGCAATAAGTACGGATGACGAAGTGCAATTTTTTTCACTGAACAGGTATAAATTAGCTGCACCATTATCAGGGTCATATGCTGGTGATATGCAGCAGCATAATATACCAAATCCTAGTGGTTAGATCCTGCTGTTCCCTACATTCAGATTCGTGGTGCAGTTGGCTTCACGAACACTTCAATCAACAGTTGTTTCTTCCGCGTCTGCTGCAAAAGACGCTTCTCCTACATCTGCTGTTTCCGTCGCCAGAATAAAGCAAAATATCAGCTGGAAAAAAAAATACCATCCAACAAATCTTGAGTTTTGAGGGCAAACCGATCTAGAACCAGAAGTTGAAATTCCTTTGCAATATTTCTTGTAATTATTTGCCATTGATAAGAAATACCATATCAGTAAGTAAACCAGTTTGAAAAATTCAGCAATATCTAAACTTCAATGACAATATAACTCAGCCACCAGCAGGCACTGCAGGATACGATCGTCTCCATAACTCAGACATCTAATAGAAATCCTAAAAAAAATGTCAAGCTATACCCAAACGAGAAGCATTGTCAGTGGATGAGCAGATGTGCGCTACTAAGGCCTCTATCATGCTGCGCCAATATTTACCTAATAAGCCTCATAAATGGGAGAAATCCTTGATAACTACTACACATGCCCTGTATTGATTACGCTTTAATTTAGGTAGGTCATTGCATGCAGTGCCACATATGGAACAAAATTAAAAAATCAATTTTCTCCTCAACTACTAGTTTTTTTTAATTTTAGCTGTGCTTCCCGTGTTCTAGACCACAAATATTACCTGAAAAGATTATTTTTCCTAAAAACAAAAAAATCATGCAGTGTAGGGTTAAAGTATCTTACACCCTGGGTGGTAAAGAAGTATAATAAAGTAGTAGGCTTGTGGCCTTTACAATAATTATTTTGTTGTGTGTGTTACTATATTTCATGTTAATAAATAAATAATTAATTAATCTATTTCAGAATTTATAAGATAAATAAGAATTTGTTTGTTATTAAAAAAACTTGGTGAAACCAATTTTGTTCTAAGTTATTCATTGTCATCTTTTTAGTAAGAACATCATTGATCTAAAAAAGTTACTTCAGTTCCATCATCGGACCAGAAATGACGTTGCATTGTTATTCAATTACTTGATATTCAAAATTTTAGATCAGAAGTAAATAAGGAAGTAGTTACAAATGAAAATTTTTATTTACACCAAAGCAGCACAGGTCAGAATTTACATTAAATTCTTATAAATGAAATAAAAACTTTTAAAAAATTGTTGGAAATGGGGGGCTACAAATTAGTTGAATAATAACTATGTACCATGTTAGAAAAACATCAGCAAAACCAACCTATCATCATATCATTTTAACATACTAGTCACTAACTTTAACGTAAAAAAATAAAAAAGCAGTGATTGATTTATGGATACATTGGTATCAATCAAAATTGCTATTATTAGCTTTATACAATTTGTAAATTTTATGTAAAAGTTGTTAAGTTTTTACTCAATCAAGAAATTAAGGTTTTACTTATGATTAATCTTTAGACAGTAAGCCCCAGACTCTGGGGCAATGGAAAGAATTGGATTATAACTAGGTCAGGGTCAACGAAGAAATAATGCATGCAAATTAATCATATTTTACATCTAACCTACCTTTATCATAAGAATGTTTAAACAAGTAAGGACCTGTATAGGCACATTTATTTTTATATTGAATAGGTTTTTATGAAATATAACAATAGAAAGTTAACTTTTTGTGTGTTTCAATTAAAAATCATTTCATTTCTGTCAACTAGTATTTCACTTCAATGTTCTACTTCCCTATTTATAAGTGTTTAGGTATGTTAGCTGATATTCAAGTACCTACTATGAATAATAATCCAGTTAT
The DNA here is from genome assembly GCF_004193835.3 of Ostrinia furnacalis. Classification (NCBI taxonomy): domain Eukaryota; kingdom Metazoa; phylum Arthropoda; class Insecta; order Lepidoptera; family Crambidae; genus Ostrinia; species Ostrinia furnacalis. The sequence goes on along the minus strand of NW_021131538.1, from coordinate 45,272 downwards.
TGGATACACATTTTCTAGCTACAAATTGGTCAGATTAGTCCACCACCATGTAACTACTGCACTGTACTGCAAATTTGGCATTGGGGCAAAAGTGGATAATAATAATAGTTGTAAATATCAAATTGTTATTATCAAAGGTTCATTGAACTAATGACTGAATGGTGTGTATGGCAACAAACAGAGTGAAGATGAGTGAGGAGTGAGGGGTGAGGGGGACGCAGCACGTACCCTTGAGCAGCGGCAGCGCCTGCAGCTCCACGTCCTGCGTGTTGCGGTATCGGGAGGAGCCTTGCGACTTCTTAGTCTTTTTCTTCAGCGACCGCTTGGCGAAAGGATCAATCCTGTCCACAAACGTTCCCGAAGACATTTTGGCGATAAAAAAGTGTCCAAAGTGACAAAACGTCGATAGTGATCAATGCGTAACTTGTTTTGGTTCGGGCAGAGTCATGATCCGGCCCAGTCCACGAGACGAACGCGCACTTCCCGTAAGGTCGTAGCACAATATTAGAGCCTAAACAAACATTCCTTCGTCACACATGACGGTAATGGAGTGGTCACACTCAGGCCATTCTACACATAAGATTCCACAACAGTTACGTAATTTTAAAACGTCTATATCACTAAAATGACACAATAACAAAAAGAAATAATTCGATTCACAAATCTGACTTTATTTTCTGAGGCGTGTCACGAATAGCAGAAGGTAGAAGTCACATATACATACAAGCCTCGTGTAATATCAGCCGGTCAGTCAATGACAATATATTTCTTTTACAATAATCGTTCAAGATTATTGAAGATTTGCTAATTACAACACTTGAAATGGCGATACAAAACGGTTTATGTACTGAAATGTCGTGATCGAAATCTGTAGCGATGATGACACGGAGCAAAATTTAACATCAAAAATCTATCACCGTATTCTCGCCATCGCTCACCATCCGTTTCGACACTTCAACAGAACGCATTTTAACGCTACGCACAAGAGTATTTTGAGATGATGCACTTTCACAGGAATAATTATATGTTTCCACGACTTTTTTCACTACGGGAAACGATCAATTTACAAAATTAAAACTAAAAGATTATCATCACTGGTTTGCTGCGAAAACGCTACACTCGTAGAAAAGTACCTAAATCTGAAAATAGATGGAGATAGAAAATGTTCAGTTGGCCAGTTTGGATACTCTTTATTACAAAAACTGTTTTTTACGTAGAAATATTTATATCAATACAAACGATTTTTTAAAATATTGATTTTAGTGAATTATATCAAAAGATAATGACCCTTGGGGATCTTTTTAGCTAAAAAAGTAATTATGACTAACAACTTCTTCCGATGGCGTATAGTTGCGTTCATAAAAAAATATTTTTTGTAGTCTATGGAAGAGATACCAAGTTTATGCTTTTTTCATATCACAGATAACGTTATTTATCTGGCGTTATACATCCGCCTTTGAAAGTGTATAATTCATTTCATTCCCTTTCTTACAAACAAGCGACATTATACAAGCGAGAGAGGAAAAATAAGTTAAAAATAAACTAAGTAACCATTATTACTACTTCTTGGGCCTAGTGGTACTGGTAGCCCACCTGTTTCAGATGCAAAGGCCCCGGATTCGATTCCCAGTGGAGTAACATTTTCTGCTCATTTTGGTTGATATTGATCTAAATCCATTTGGCTAGCTACCACCATCTTACCTAAGTCTGTCGCCTTAACTATAGCAATGATAAAATGTTTACCCTACATTTATTCAAGTGCCTCTTTCTTTAGTTGAAAGAGTTGATTGATAGCAACTGGTTGTTGATTATATGAAATCATCATTATTACTGACAGGGCCATTGTAAAAAACTAAGACTAAACTTGAGCCGTGAGACAAGTAGAGATGGGTTTCCACCCGGGTAAAAACCCACATGAGGGTAAAAACCCAATAAAAACCCGTTTCATTCCACCCGTGGGTGTTTACACCGGGTGAAAACAAATAATTTTATAATTNAAACTTGAAATCGAACCGCCCCCTTCCGCCACTGTAACGCATTGTAACGTTTTTCAAGACCTCCTCTCCCCCAGATTGCATTACGTAACACTAGAACGCCCCCTTAGCAACAAATACCACTTCTCACTTTAAAAAAAAGCGCTATTTTTGTTTTCACCCACCAGAATGGGTGATAATGGGTAAAAACCGGGTTTTTCACCGGTAAATCACCCGGTTTTAACCCAATCGGGTGAAATGGGTTTTTACCCACTACCCATCTCTAGAGACAAGCTGATATTTATTAAGAATACAGCGTGTTTTGCTGTCCCACAAAATATTTTGAATATATATGTTTTTTTACTTATTTATAAATATTTCAAAATTCTTGTGTTTTATACTGATCTTATGTGCGTTTACCCTATATCTTTTTGTACCGATAGCGTTATTTTTAAAGGTAAGACGCCTAGCGTGTTGGGGAACACCCACGGCTATAAACTCACGGCTTATTCATCTTTAGTCTGTGAAATTTTGAAAAGATAGAAGAAAAAAAACACGATTGTTTATGGCGTTCAGCTTATGAGAAAGTGGCTTTCTAAAGATTTTTTGGTGTAATTCTACTGTTTTCAAGTATTGATCTCAAGTTAAATTATCATTGTTTTCGGGATAGGACTGTGTAAAGTTACAAGTGCAGTGTTGTGTTAGCTGATATCTTACTATCAACCTCTGTGGGAGATAAATCATTTTAGAAAGCAACATGGAAGCATTGACAGTTCCGCCATGAATGCAAAATAAATAGAAATTGTGATGTGAAGGTACAAACCGTTAATGTTTATTTATTTCATCTTTTCAGTATGACTTAACGTTCTACATTGTTTGATAAAACAAAAGTATCATTACGTAATGATGAGTATACATCACGCATCAAGTATCTTCGCGTAGGTACCTACCTACCACGACTAGCTGAAGAAAGTGCATTCATTACATAGTGGTTTATTTAATTTGGCTTATTTTATACTTATCTAGTGTTTCTCACATGTCAATAGTTATAAAATTAGAATAAATTGTGTTTTATTGTATGAGATGCATGTTGGAAATTGTAGCTCTCTGAACTAAATAAACTTACATAAACATATTGAGTAGGTACACTTTTTATTCATAGTAGGCAACCGTTTTGATTATTGATAAATAGACTGGGTTTTTGATGGTATAAATAATTGTATCCTTATCAATGATTACTATTTGCATTGTTTCAGAAGAAAGTAAGTCAGGATAGAGTAGAATCTTCACAATGTTGAGAGGTGGGCGTGGAGGCCGTCACAGTCCGGAGCTGTACCCCCACACTATCAAGTGCTCCAACGCCAGCGACACGAGCTCCGCATACAGTGGCAGTGACACCATGACTTCAGTCCACAGCTCACTCGATATGGACATGGAGGTGGATTTGTCAGGCCTCCTCGAGTCCATTGTGGACTCTGACGAGGAAGAAGATTTGGAAGAGAGTATGGACAGCCTCACTGTACGTGATGCTGTACGAGAATGCCTCGAAAAAGACCCAAGTGAGAGAACTGATGAAGATATAGAGATTCTTTTGGAATTCACTCAACATTTGAAGGCTTTTACCAACATGACTCTCACAGTTCGCCGTGCATTGTGTGCAGTAATGGTTTTTGCCGTTGTTGAAAAGGCTGGGACTGTGGTGATGAATGATGGAGAGGAACATGATTCATGGTCAGTTCTTATCAATGGGCATGTTGGTATTGAACATCAAAATGGAGAAATTGAGTATCTAAATGTTGGTGATAGTTTTGGAATGGTTGAAGCTACACTTGAAAAACTGTATCACAGAGGTGTGATGACTACACGTTGTGATGACTGTCAATTTGTTTGCATTACACAAACTGACTATTACCGCATACTGCATCAAGGAGAAGAAAATATAAGACGACATGAAAATGAAAATGGAGTTGTTGTATTGGTCACCGAATATAGGGGGACACCTGGAGAGTCAGGTCGTCAGCAAGGCCATGTAGTTATAAGAGGTACTCCAGATCAATTGATGTTGCAGCTTATTGAAGATAATTCACGGGATTCCACATATGTAGAGGATTTCTTATTAACCCATAGAACATTTATTGAAAGCCCTTTAGTTGTTGCTAAACAGCTACTTGCCTGGTTCTCTGAGCCTTCTGTTCGTGATAAAGTCACAAGGGTAGTTCTACTTTGGGTTAACAATCACTTCACTGATTTTGAAACAGATCCTAATATGATGGAATTTCTAGAAAGTTTTGAATCTGTCTTGGAAAATAATAAGATGGAAAGTCAATTACGTTTGCTAAATATTGCCTGCTCAGCAAAAGCGCGCAGCAGGAGTGTCACATTGTCGCGCCCTTCAAGGGATGAACCTCTCAACTTTACCATAGAAGGAGGCTATGAAAGAGGATATGGAATATTCATATTGAAAGTTGAAAAACATTCTAAAGCAGAGGAAGTTGGGCTGAAAAGAGGTGATCAAGTAATAGAAGTTAATGGGCAGTCATTCCAACATGTCAGCCATGCAAAAGCTATGGAAATATTGAGGGGTTCAACACACTTGAGCATTACAGTAAAGAGCAATTTGTTAAATTTTAAGCAAATGTTGCTTACACCTGAAAATTCATCCAGGCACCGTGGATGTGCTAATATGGTTCGATGGCAGACAGACCCCAGAGCACGATTATCAACAGCAGAATTGCTAAGTGATGACCCCATTATTGCAAATCCAGTATTTCAATCCCCCACCAAAAAACCGCAACAGCTTAGCATAAAAAAAGAACCACAAAAAGGATTCATGACTTTAGGTCCCAAAAGGAGATTACAAAAAGCTTTAATGAAAATGAATATACTTCCTAAAAACACAATTAATGATGGATTACATACTGATGATAGTATACTTTCAAATTCCGAATCTCTAAATAAGGCTAACTCAAGTACTTCATTTTACAGTTCACACAGTAATCCAGACCTCATATCTATTTGTTATGATGAATATCAGTCTTCTGATTACCCAGAACATGTTCTAAAAGTGTATAGGGCTGACCAAACTTGCAAATATTTGTTAGTGCACAAAGAGACAACTGCTAGAGAGGTTGTCATGTTAACTTTGCAAGAGTTTGGTATTACTGATCCCAGTTCAAACTTTTCCTTATGTGAAGTATCTGTAGCACAAGGTGGCATTATTAAACAACATCGTTTGCCAGATCAGCTCCAAAATTTAGCTGAAAGAATTGGTCTTAGCTCAAGGTATTACCTGAAAACAAATGGGGTCAGTGAGACATTAGTACCAGATGAGATGGCTCCAGAACTCCTGAGAGAAAGTGTTGTCCACTTCTTGCAATTAAATGCTGTGGAAGTAGCTGTGCAATTAACTTTGCAAGATTTCTGCATCTTCAGACAAATTGAAAGCACTGAATATGTTGATGATCTATTTGAATTAAAAAGTCGATATGGTATTCCAATGTTATCACAATTTGCAGAACTTGTAAACAAAGAAATGTTTTGGGTAGTTACTGAAGTTGTAAATGAACAAAATCTTGTTCGACGTTCAAAAATCGTCAAGCAATTCATTAAGGTTGCTCGACATTGCAAGGAATGCAAAAATTTCAATTCCATGTTTGCTATAGTGTCTGGCCTGGGACATGGTGCAGTATCAAGATTGAGAATGACTTGGGAAAAATTGCCTACCAAATATTATAAACTGTTCACTGATTTACAAATGCTGATGGATCCATCTCGAAACATGTCTAAGTACAGACAATTAGTAACAACTGAACAAGGTAGATCACCAGTTATTCCCTTCTATCCTGTAGTAAAAAAAGATCTTACATTTATCCATTTGGGAAATGACACTAAAGTTGAAGGAATGGTCAATTTCGAAAAACTTCGTATGATAGCTAAAGAAGTTCGAACTCTTACAAATATGTGTAGCTCACCATATGACCTTATTTCGTTATTAGAATTTGGTAAACAACCCCCATCAAATGCCATGGTAGCCCTCAACCAACTGACCACAGGAGGTGTGCAACAGGGACAAGTTACTGTTAAAAGAAGAAAGAAATCCTCAAATGTCCCTAATCCTAAAAAGATGTTTGAAGAAGCACAAATGGTTAGAAGAGTAAAAGCTTATTTGAATCGAATGCATGTCGAAACAGATGAAGAGCGTTTACACGCTTTGTCGCTAGAGTGCGAGGGATCAGGGCCGGTCCCCGCTATGCCTCGCCGCCGTCACCCGTCTCCCTCTTTGTCCACAACAAGCAGTGCTTCCTCAGCCAGTGAAAGTAAAAAGAGTTTCGCGGGCAATAAATTTGGCGCCGCTTCCCCCCAAGCCGTAAGGAAGTTATTGGCTTTATCCGAACCGGCGAAGACGAGGCCACATCAGCCACGACCTCCGCCACCGGGCCCGTCGCCCTGCTCCCATCGTCGGGACGGCCCCGGCCCTGGCATTTGTTGCCCTCGAACCGCACACGAGAGATCACACTCTGATACGCCCACGCCTCTTCCTGTTGATTTGTCAGCAGAAAGTAGTAGCGTGACTTCCTTAGTAAACTTGCCTTTGCGTAAAACTGGGTCTGCTACGTCGAGTGACAGCGGGCACGGCTCGTGCAACGCGCCGAGCTGCGCGCGGCCGGTGCCGCCGCCGCGCATGCCGCAGCCCTACACGCTGGCCGCTCAGGTGGCGCGTCTCGAGCGTCTCAGTCGCGCACACTCCCATGAAGGCGTAACCCGCCAATATGACTATTATCAAGATACGCCTGACGACGACGATGACGATCAACAAGTGTCGGCTGTTTAAATTTTAAATACTATAAGGCACGATTATTCCAGTTAATATTTATTTCGGCAATAAAATATAATAAATACTCGTAAACTAAGTAGGTACCCAATTATGTAATCTGCAGTGTGGAATGTATAAGTTATTGAAGAATTCTCATAGCAATAAATCATTTGAATGTAGGAATACAAACAACTACATTTAATCCGCAGTTGAAGAAAATGCACAACTAGCATATTTTATTCTTTAAAATTTATGGTCGCGTATCGCGATACGATGGCGCAACGTAGCGACGAGTCTCTTCGGAAACAGTTAATTAGTTGGTAGGGTACTTACTGGGTGCAGCCCATAAGGAAAGACAGACTAATGACGGAAAATCATTAGTCATTAATCTTACATTTTAAAGCAACAACTGTTAGACGAGTACAAGTGATTTGCGTAATTTACTGGTCACATTTTTAACATCGTGTTCTGATCCTTTGTGTTTTATATGAAATTTAATACACACTGTTTAGAGTTATTAGTTATATTTTATTGCGTAGATACATCTTATAATGTAAGGAGAAATCTGCCTGTAAAGGTGGTAAAGATTTCTCAGATAAGTCACAGATTATTGCAAGAATAGATAAGTCTTATCTGACTATTGGAAAATCTGCCCTTAATCAATGTCTATTTATATAGTTCACTGTTTTGTAATCTCACTTGACGAATAGAAAGCACATGTTTATATAAAATTTTTCTTATATTAATATAAAATCATGTATGTACTCTTACAGCTAAGTCTAAAGACTGTATAATTAAGACAATTTTCCTAGTGTTATATAGTGTAAAATTATTACATTAATAAGCCATGCCTCTAAAATATTAATTATAATTTAATTATTATAATGTGACCCACCATTTTCCAGTTTTATCTAGAAAAAAGTTGTTTGATGTATACCAATTAGAGGGGACCTGTTGTGTATCCACCATTTGGTATATCTACATTCCGTTATTTGTGTATAATAATGTTCATTATTTATATTGTGAAACTTAGACCAAATAATAATTAATGTACCTTTTAACATTTATGATTCAAATGATTTTAATAATTTTATTTCGTAGTAATGTGGTAGCTTTGTGGACCAATAATGGGTTTGAATGTTATTATTTCTCATGGTAGCAGCTTAGAATTCTGTTGATATCATGGTTTTAATTATTATCATAATTTGTAAATAATAAATACATAATATGACTTCAATTTTTTTTATTTTACTTATAATTAATTATACAAACATATCAGCATAAAATTAACATATTATCTGAATTGAGCAAGATAATCAAGTTCGAGCGGGTGTAAATCGGGGGCGGGGATGACAAGGCTATGTAATGGCGGACCGAGGTCCAAGTGTTGCATCTCGTCTAACGATTTTACAGCTATCCTCTGATCCGTTGAGCCGACTCTGGATAAACCAACGGCAATGTTACTTTTCTGGATTCCTGTAAATACAAGAACGAAATCATTTAATTGCAATGTTAAAGATTATTGCGTATCTATCCCGTATTCGTTTCCCTAGGTCCTCCTAATCTTTTAAATCTTTCAAAAATAGTTGGAAGTTTGGTCTTGATAAATTATTTTTTGCTAAAACTGAAATGGAACTTTTCTATTGTTGCCTGTCTTAAAGCTCTTTATTTTTTATCATAGGGATTTTTTGATGGTGAACCCTTTTGAAGCAAAAAGTAAAGAAAAACATATTTTTATAATTTATATCGATATTTCCTTAGTTACTTGTGGTAAGCAACGAAACATATCTACTTAAGAAAGGTCGTGGGTTCGAGTCCCACCTTAGGCTAAGAACTCGCGGTGCGATTTTCACCCGCACCCGGTTGTGGAATTGCGGTCCCAAGCCGCGGTACAGAATAAGTAATAGCACCAGCCGCGGGCAACGAGAATCGTCTCGCATTTAAGCGACCCTACCCACAATATCTGTGACCCTACCCCATAAACTCGTCTATCATTTACCACAGATAATATAATACTAGTACAGATGCATCATCCCATACTCGAAATGTGGCCGACCTAAGTCTTGAAACTGCTCCGGCCCGTTTGGTTTCCTAGTGGTGATAACAGATCGCGCTAGTGTGCCGCAGCGGACTTGACCGTCCCGCGGTTTGCGACCCGCTAATGCTTTCTATTCTAGCAACTTGAGCGGAGTATTTATTTGGCGTGCTATGTCAAAAGATGGCGCTAAAGCCAATAAGTTTACTGCTTTGTTTATGAAGGAATGTAACTAAGCAAAAAACAGATTAGAGACGCTATTGAAAATTTCGACACGGTATAATAATGTCCAAGTAGCACAATGATCACAGCCGACGCTCAATATCCAGCAACCGTGGGTTCGTATCCCGCTACAAATTATCATCATAAAACTCCAAGTTGTTTTATTTTGTTAGGTATATAAAACAGGGCAATATCGAAACATGCAGTAATAAAGGTAGAATTATTATCAATAAAAAACTTATTTTTCCATAAAAATATTCAGAAATAATTATTATGTAAAAAAAACATAACCCTCCTTCTGGAGCAGTCAAGTAAATATCAAATGAACTGTTCGTAAAAAATACAAAATCCAGTTTTAGTTTTTCGTGCTCGTATCGTAGTTTATTCAAAAATATGCCTACATTTTAATCGATNTTAAACTTTAAATCGTTGGACTTATTTTAAATGAACGGACTAAGGGATATTTAATCAATAGTTTATGGACTTAGTTATTTTAATTTTGTACTCTTATATAATCACATAATATGTATTCATAAAATTTTCATAACTTAGGTTCACATTTTTACTTTCACATTTTTACTTACTTATCAATATTACTTACATATACAGGGTGACTGGAACTGAACCGGCCATAGCTAATAGGCGTATAGAGGAGGTCATTAACACTAGAAGTGCCGAAGATTACGACCCCCCTAAAAGCGCCGCTGGGTCAATTTTGTCCCAGCATATATTTTGTAACATTTTTTAGTTTCAGGCATGAACATTATGGTTAAAACTATTTGTAGTATCCTTAAAAAATGGTTTATCTATATAGTTAAATCAATATGTACTTGTTTCTTTAAAAATATAAATGTATTCAATTTTAATTTTGAATTATTAAAATACAGATATTTTTGGTTTCATATAAAAATAGTCACATATTACATGGTGTTATACTGTATTAAAATTATGAAATTACTAATTTAACTATTCATTATTCTTTTTGAATAAATAATAAATATCTTACAAATAATAGTGCACATTTTGCACNGCTCGCATTCGTCCAAGACAGTCTTGCTAGGAGCGGTGTCTATGTGTGCGTGGCTCGAGCGCGTTTAGTATGGAGTTTGTCTTCTGTTATATTTTGTGTCGAAGTTTTGTATGACAAAATATTAAGCAAAAAGAGATTTAAATTATTTATTGCTATGCTATTAAAATTATATTGGTGCAAGTTTAAAGAGATTCAGGTAAAAATTGCACGGTTAAGTTTAAAAAAAAATTCCAGTAAAAACCTAAAAATCCTCAAATAATTGTGTTTACGCTATACGAATTATGAGTGTTAAATTACAACACAGACAAACCCGCGTATGCGATAAGATTCAGACACAAAGACATTTTGCTCCAACCTTTTTGATAATGAAATGAGGATACGGCTTATGATATGGCAACATCACCTCACCAAATTCTATATTGTCTATTACGGCCNTGACTTTTTACAAACGTCTTCAGAAATTCGATACTTATGTCGCCATCTAGTGAGATTGATTTGGAATGATTCAAGATTTATAGGCATCGGGTTCCCGTGCATTTACCAAGGGAGGGGCCAGGTAAATACACAAAAGAACAAAGTTAACGACCCGATTGTACGAGGCCAACTTTACACAATAGATCCGAATTTAGCTAATACAAATAAATTGTTGTTTGTAGGCTTGAAACGGCTCGACCGATTTTGATGAAACTTCACTTGAGAATTGATAGATTCCTTTTTTATTAAGAACTAGCTGACCCGGCGAACTTCGTACCGCCTTAGCGTAGAGATTTTCTTAATATTTTTTTCCGTAAGAACCATCCTTGGACTTCCACAAACATTTAAAAAAAAGAATTATCGAAATCGGTTCAGCCGTTCACACGTGATGCCGTGACAACGCGAAACGGGTTTCATTTTTATATATATAGATATCTGAAGAAGAAGAAGAATGGCCGAAAAGCAGTTAATAAATATTACAAATTATTGTAATCAATGTTTTTGTGTTTTTAAAGTTAAAAGCTACTTTACCTACTATCCTAAATTCAAGAAGTCATAATTTGGGATCATGCACACCGCGTTTTAGGCGCGACGAGTACTAAATGCAAATTGGAAAAATGTTAACTCGTACACAGCGCATAATGTAACTGCAGCAAATTAATTTGGTCTCACAGTATCTATGTCGCGATCGCAAACGCACGTCGACGGAAACTGAAAAAAACGTGGTGTGCATGGATCCTTAGTGAGATGATAATTGAATTTGATATGCAAAAATCTCAACCAAATTACCTGGATTAGATTTATTTTCAATGATTTGGAGGAGCTGTTGTGCTGCTTCTTTGACAGACATGAACTTTGGGTCCATGTATTGGCGAACTTTTTTTGTCAAAGACTCTTCTGTAGGCTCTTTTACCTTGATGTCTGAAAGTTGAAATTATTTGTTTTAGACTGATAGACAGTTATTTACTTTGGTCTTGAAAAACATATTTTTTATTGGTTTTGACGCTTGATCCAATGAAACACCCAATTGAGTAATCTTGTTACTATGGGAAAGAAACTCCCATCCAGTCACAGGAACCTTCTCATTAACCTGTATTTTCTTGCTGTAAACTTTAGATTACTTAATTATTTTGATTTTTTATGTATTTTGTACATTGTTTCTTTATATGTAATGAAATATTCTTATACATATCATAGGTAGGTACTTATTGTGTGTGATCAGTACCGTTGTGACAGGATTTATTTATTTATTTATTTAAACTTTTATGCCAAAAATAAATTTGAACATAAGGCAAACTTAATGCACTAAAGCATTCTCGACCAGTTTACCTTTGGGTTGAGCAGAAAAGAAATTTGTTTGGCGGTACTTCTAGTGCAGGAAAGAAAAACAAAAACAAATATACTACATACATAAATAATATATTATAGAATATATAATAAATAAATACATACATAAAATAGATGATTGAGTTAAACTGAAATTACAATTCATGAAGATGAGATCATTTGGAGGAAGTGATTATGGACAGATTTTTTAAAAGAAAACTTACTCGACGCTTGCCTGGTCTCTTCAGGCAGAGAGTTCCAGAGCCTAATGGCCTGGAGACGGAAGGAGTCGGAGAGAAAACCAGTTCGGTGAAGAGGGGTGGAGAGAACGGACTTGTTGGAGGAGAGGATAGGATTTTTGAACCAGGGTTGAACCATATTTCATCACAATACAAATCATATTGTGATGAAAACACTACAGCCAACAATACAGTAAATGGTTTTGATTTATATCTAGAATTAATCTAGAATTCAAGAGGTTCAATTAATTAAACTTACCAAGAAGACATAATGTATGCAAATTCCTAGAAAAGTTATTTTCAATTTTTTCAAAGAAACTGTCAGGCTTCCACGTTTCTGTCCAATAAGGGATTGATACAGTTTCACCGAAATTATACAGTTGCAGACCACAACAGCTAACGGCATTCATTATGGAAGCATTGTGAACAATCTGAAAATTTATTAAAATAAACTTTATAAGAAAATATTAACAATAAGTTATTACACAAAAAATAAAATGTACCTATTATGATTTAACCAATTAATAGCTAAACAATTGTTATAGGAAATTGGTAAATATAGCTATTTTTATCATTTTTATGTTTTTAAATAAAAAAATACTCAGTATTATTGTAAGCTGATTTAAAATTGTTAGTATAAGGGTCAGAGGGGGTATATGAAAGGAAACTATGGACATTAAATTTCACCTGTGTTTTTACACCCATTTGATTAGCTCTCAGCAACATATCAGTGTGTGTGGTAGCTCCTAAAGGGTCTCCAACCACTAAAAGTGCTATTTCTTTTTCTTGTGCATCTTTTAATATATCGTCTATGTAGCTCTCACACATTTCTCGGTCAGCTAAAATCAGTGGTCTTCCATAAAAGTCTTCCTATAAGACAATGTTAACAGGATTAGTTTGATAATGAAAATATGGGTTACACTTTGTATTATAAAGGCAAGGGTTTGTGCACAATCTAGTAACGCTAGTTACGGATACTACTCACCAAATACTCTTTTCCAACGGTAAGTATTGAAGTGTAAGCTTCTAAATAAACCTTATCACATTTCTTTACTATTTCTAAGCCTTTTACTGTTATATCCTTCGCATCACCTAGTCCTAGTCCAATTAAATAAAACATTATTAAAGTGATGGGTACTTTATTTTTTAAAATTTCGTGATTATTGTTATTAAATCTTTGTAAATTTACTAAAATTTACCAAAATAACCTAAAAAGTTTTGACCGTGCGCGGTGGTTTGGTATTGGTATCAGCTGACATTGACAATGTCAATGCCAAATACTTTTCATAGAGCTTTTTTTTTTTTTGGTTTCGTTCTTGTGTCCGAATTTTTTTTTCAAAATCTTATAGCTGAAGATATACCATAGAGTAACTTGTATATGTCGCAGGCAAATTGTATGATTCCGCATTTTACAAACGGCGTCGTCGATTTACAAACGCTCGCTGTTCTATGAAATGCCGAAGGCAAATTGGCAACTCGTTCAATTGATAAAATTTCGACTATGATTGTTGCGATAGGGTGACCATCATAAAACACACGTTGGACAAATCAGACATAATTTCAGAAATCAGGTAGGTATCTATTCAAGTAAGACAAACCTAAAATACTTGCTACTCCTAAAATAATTAAAATATTTTCGTAACAAAAACAACACTAGAATAATTTAAACTATTGACGTACCTATAGGTAGGTACATAAAAATATGACATTAAATAAGTTTCGATAGTCAGTCCTTTAGTCTATATCCTATAAGTCTTATATTTTAATTATACCAAGAATAAGTCTAGAAGATATAACACAATATTTTTTATACCAATATATTCCGCAGCAGTCCTCCGAGCACCAGATTCCATTGTCACCTTAGCGTGTTTTACGTGCCGGATAACCTCAAAAACTATTTTATTTTTCCATAGCTTTTTCACTGCTCCTATTTGTGAATCGTAAAACTTTCTTAACTCACTAAGTATAATAAATGTCTTTTTTTGTGAAAAGTCCTTTGAATACGTAGAATTGCACTGTTTTCTGTATCACAGAACCACTATCCGACGCCATTTTTCTTGTTTTGATTAGCAGCGCCTCGCGTGGTGAGAAAAAGAACTAAATACTTCAATTTGCCGCGGCATTTTGTAAACAGCGATTGAATTGGCTATCAAATGTTTTGGCATATTATAAAGTGCCAAGGCAATTTACATTTTGCCTTCGGCATTTCATAGAACAGCGAGCGTTTGTGAATTGACGACGCCGTTTGTAAAATGCGGAATCGTACAATTTGCCTGCGACATATATACGGACACGACACGCTCTAGTTTACTATTATATAAAAAAAGAAAAAAGTACCTAGCCATTGGTTGATGCCATCGTTGATTTGAATACGAGCGCTATTGATTGGTCACAAATTATGTCAAACTTTTTCTATTGGTTGTTGGCTGCTGTAGGGTGATTCATTGGCTTTAAGGACCACATACTCACAGATGAGACAGGCACATACTCTCTAATCTGTGATAAGGACGGTCCGATGTTTGATTTTGATGAAAAGTCACAACTTTTTCGGTAGATTTTACAACAAATAATGCGAAAATCAGAATAAATGGGTGCAAATAAATAACATTTGTATTCAATTTTCTTATATTCATTAACTGCTAATTTCAAAATGATATCTCGCAAGGGACAAAAAGCGATCAATGAAGGTGTCGTAGGTAAATATATAAAAAAGGACACTCCGCCAGATTTGCCAAGTAAGTATGCCGTATGTAATAATCTTTAATTTTCATGTTGAATGCTTAGGTTGAATGTGTAATGTTCTTTATTAGGTATATAATGTAAATATATTTGCTGGCATCAGAGTAGGCATCCATTCTTACAACAAACAATTTGATAAGTTTTCCACATTTACTTGTTATTTTAGTTTTGCAGCAGGAAAACAGACTTGATTAACCACTATCAAACAAGCCCATAGTTTTATTTAAACTATGACTTATTTTACAGTAATAAATGTTTGGACAACGGGACATAACAGGAGGCCTCGCAGCCAACCATTTGGTTCCAGTGATACCAGTTCTCAAACCCATGAAAACAAATTTGGCAAAGCCCAAACCATGAGTGGCCATGCTGGAAAATATACACCAAGTGAATCAGTTCCAAATTTGGCTCACAGGTAAGAGATATTCCTGTATGTCCATGTCCAGACAGAATAGGATAATGAATACAGTCATTTACAATTTATTATAACTGTGCCAGGTCTACCGAGGATGTTATTGTTGTAGATTCGCTAGTTTATCAACAAGTGCCAGTGATACAGCAAGCACTTCAAGCAACTACAATTCACAGTTCCATTTGGATTCCAACTTGGTATGCACCATACACTTCAAATTTTATTCACAATTAATTCTTCACATTATTGAGTGTTTTTTTTATTTATGTTGCAGGCATCACACTCCACCTTGAATGATATTGATGACTCCTTCAGTAGGCAGACTAGTTACAGATATTACAGGCAACAACAACAGGAAGACCCAATATATCAGAATCAGCAACAGGTATTATTTGATTTTTTAAAATTTATTATTATACAAATAAATAATGAAGGAATCTTAATGCTCTGTAATATTGTAATAGGTTCAGCAACAAAAACAGCAGCAATATGGGTCAAGAGAATCCAGCATGCCTCGTCTCTCCTCGAATCTAAGCTTGACGCCGCGACTGCACCCACCATCCCCACATTCTATTCGCCTTCATGGCTGTACTGAGAGTATGTCTTACTGTTTTAATTTATTCATATAATAACACTGCATTATTTTTTATTTACTATCTATTTTAATCCAGAATCAACATTTTGGAAGTCAAAGTTTTTATAACAATAATCTATTGTGGGCCAGAATAGCTCCACTCAGTTTCAGTAATAATTTTGTGTTTTGTCATTCCAGCATATACATCAAGCAGTCAATCATCTCCAATTTATTCCAATTATGTTAACACATCCATATTACCTTATCCTAATAAAGGTCATGGCAGCAATATTATATCTACAAGTCAAGGTATGTTTCTACTTTTGATATATCAAACCAGGGTTCGAAAATATCCGATATTTATTATAAATATCAAAATATCGGATATTTATGATATATATCCGATATATATCAACTTTGATATATATCAATTTTGTATGAAAGCCATAGTATTATTTTATTGTATTATTCATGAATACTATTGCATATGTGTTACATAAACATGTTTTTAATGTTTTTAAAACTTAAAATCAGAAAAATAAAGCAAAAACATAAAATATCTTTGAAATACGGCAAAATCAACTAAAAAAAATAAAAATCTTATGTCAAAAAGTACAAATACAGTAACAAATTTTAAAAGTTGATATATATCATCAAAACCGGCCTGATGTATATCGGATATATATCCGATATATATCTTGATATATATCCCTTGATATACAGGGTGTTAGGTAAATGGGTATATGAGCCGACACTAGCCCATGTTAACATATGCATATAAATGGTATGGTGAAGTCAGAAAATTGATATCATCATTTAAATTATTTTAATTTTCATACAAATCTGATTTTACAAATTTTATTTTGTATGAATATTTAAAAAATTAAAATGGAGATATCAATTTTCTGACTTCACCTTACCATTTATATGCATATGTTAACATGGGCTAGTGTCGGCTCATATACCCATTTACCTAACACCCTGTATATCCTCGAACCCTGTATCAAACATGATGATTTTCTTTGTTCTTTTCTTTTTACACCCAATATCTAAGACTTTATAAACATTATTCAAATATGCAACAACACTAATGGATCTAGTAAAAAAAAAAACAGACACTGAAGCAGGTACAAAGGAGCTTATTGCTTCGCGTTTTCCAGTCGCGCGCCTGTGACTGTATCAATGCTGCATCGCGACTGAATCACAGCAAAAAGTCGCCATGTAAAAAGGCTATAAAATTTCCTTAATCTTCAACAAAACAAAAACAAAAGTTTACTTTCCTGATGACCTTTACATCAGTTTTTTAACTGGGTTGGCCACCGATCAGGTTCGGATGAATGCGAGCTGCCGCTTCCCCCCGGCTGGTCGGCCGACCGCACGCTGCGCGGCCGCCGCTACTACATGGACCACAACACGCAGACCACGCACTGGACGCACCCGCTCGAGAGCGTGCCTCGGCCCTGGCAGCGGGTGTCCACGCCGCACCACGGAGTTTACTATTTCAAGTGAGTAAGAGCCAAAGCCATTGGCTTATCAAATTTCTGACTTCACCATACCATTTATATGCCCATGTTAACATCAATAGCTCATATACCCATTTACCTAACACCCTGTATAGGCGCATGGCCAAAGCACACGATTCGTAGCGGCGCGGCGTCGCATCCCTCGTGTGCTCGCCACAGATTTCTATGTAAGACGACGCAGCGATACCGCTCTGGCGTGGGACCGCCGCTGCAACGCACCGTGTGCTTTGGCTCTAAGGAATAGAAGAATGCTGTAAACTTTAAAATAAACCAAACATCACTTTCCAATATAAAGACAGAGGCAGTCTCAACACTTTTTAGCCAACTATCATCTAGTGTCGACAGGTTCGGGAGGGTGATTTTTTCTTCTAGCTAGACTATACAGCAAAAAGATCACATTTAGAATATACCTTTTGATTTTTTTTCAGTGAGATAACTCATCAAACTACCTATGCACACCCCTGTCTGGTTAGTGGATGTTATTTGGTCAGCCCTTATGTTCCTACACTCGTTCCTCATTATCTACTTGAAGAAATACCTCATTGGCTGATTGTTTACTCTAAAGGTAATATCCTAAAATCATAATTTAAAGTATTAAAATAACATTAGTAATTTCCTGAAATGAACTAAAATGTTTATTTGCAATATTACAGCGGATCAGGAGCTGGATCACAAGTTACGGTGGAACATGTTCAGACTCAGTGAGCTGGATTGCTACTCAGATATGCTCACACGCCTCTACAAGCAGGAACTACAACTAATTGTCATGAAATATGAACAATACAGGTAAAATATCTCTTCATTATACCTTTAATAAGTAGTGTGCTAGCTTATTCAATGAAATGAGGAGTAGAACACTAGCTACTTCTAGAGTTTTCTAAAATCAAACACCTCAATAATACAAAATTATTGTCTTCTTCATTTCCTAAGAGACCACTTAAAAAAATATCTGCTTTGATTTCATATAATATATATTTTTTGTTTTTACAGATCAGCTCTACTGCAAGAAATAGAAAGGAGAAGGCATGCTATAACATACCATGGACACTAACTTAAAATTTTTCATTGTTAATCATTTGCCTTATTCAGCTGTGATCTAAATGAAAAGAATTGTGAATATAGAATATCATGTCTTTCTTGATGCATAGTATAGACTCTCTATGAAAATATTTATATTATACTTGTAGAAAATTAGCTTTTAAAATCAATTTATTACAATATCCATTGACAACTATTTTCTGGGTTGAAAATCCAATATTAAAATCTATTTCAGTAGGTAGGTACCATTTTTTACAATATTTTAATTTCCTACTATCTTGTCTTATTAATTATGGAAATCTTATTTTTAAGTATTGACTGTGATGATGACACATGAATTAACATTTTTATAAAATTTTAAATAATTAGATTAAGCATAATATTCATATGAGCTTTGAATAATTCTCATGAATTGTAATTAGGTAGATAACTTTTTTAAAATGTAACAAATATTTATCTAAAAGTGCCTTGAATTTAAAAAATATTTAATGAATATAAACTGAGCTTTTTATTAAAGAATAAAATTTACCTTTCTTGTTCATTTATGGTTTATGTTCTTTCTACATAAATACAGCAATTAATTTAGAATATATTGTATTTTTTAAACTAAACTATTTACATGATGGTAGTAGATCTTTAGTCATTAAGCATTTCTTCATCCTTGGTTTCAGGCTCGTTTTTCTGGTCACTCTGAGCTGCTTCTCCCTCAACAATATCATACTCTCCAACCTTAGTAAAACCAGATATTTTGTACACTTTGGCATTTTTAATCCCAAGAGTCTTGGCCCAGGCTTGCCCTGAAAGTTAAATTTAAATAAGTATAAAGTGCAAAGTAATTTAGACAAACAATAACTTAAATTCACGAGCTTACCAGGTGGAGTTGAGTGTTCTTCATCTGTTTTCAGTCCATAATAATGTGCCCAATCAGCTTTACCTTGGTAAAAGCTGTAAACAACTAACCCAAACGCATTCCATGCAAATACCGCGTAGGCCACACTTAGTCGGCGTTTCCATAATAAAGCTGTATCTGCAGGAATAGGTTTAGTCCTACGCCTCACAAATACGTGCCACCACTTATAAATCATTGTACTTTAATCAAAATTAATAGGAACAGAAGAAGGTTATATCATCGCTCATCGGTATGCGATGAGTGATCAAGGTGTGAGGTTCTAATATTGTCTATGAAATATTTAGAATTTTGATGATTTATCTCCTACTAGTAAGAACATTTTTAAATAATGCTATCACTGCTAAATTTTAATTAATTTCTATTTTTATTTACGCGTTTCCTGCACTCTGCAAGCGGTGACAGATGTCAATGTCATCCAGACGACTAATGTCAAAGTGTTTTCTCGGTCCGAAACAGTATTTTTCGGATCACAGTCCGAAAATTTCGTAATCGTTTCAATACTTATTTTTGAAAAGAGTTTCAATACTTATTTTTGAAAAGAAAAAAAAATGGATGCTCCAATTCTATAAATCACTAAGTCCATTTTTCCACTTTTGAGAAATGGCGTATTGAATTATTAATTTTAATACTGAAACTAAACTAATGGAAATTAAAATGAAATAAAAATGTATGTTTTGCTTTTATAAAAGTTCTTTAATTTCTAGGAACAAAATCAACAATATCTTAAATAGTTCCGATAAACCTTAAACTTTAAATCGTTGGACTTATTTTAAATGAACGGACTAAGGGATATTTAATCAATAGTTTATGGACTTAGTTATTTTAATTTTGTACTCTTATATTGTGCAATTGATTTTGTGAATTAAATTGCTAAAATATTTTTATAGTCGTGAAAGAAACGTGGTTCACAATGTGTTAATGTATTTGTCGAAGAGAAATACTATAGATAACCCACGCTGAACTGTCCCGCCAAACTCAATGACAGGGGGGCGCTACCATCGTTCAACTATATGGTTTCCAACATGGCAAAAATCTGAACCAGCGATCCGGTATTGACGGTGGCGCCTCACTGTCAATGTCATCGACAGGACAGTCCAGTATTTTGGAACTATAACGGTTCGGACAATATTTTCATTGAATAATGTTTCCGACAAAGGTTGTCAAATTGACTGACATGTTTATCGTATAGTACAGTCCACTATGAAAATTAGCTGTAGTCTGTTTCAACTACCTATTTTAAAGTTTTTTGTCACTTTCTAAGGTTTGAATTTTATGGAATTGGGAAAGAAGTACCGAGTTTGAAGCTTTCATGAGCAGACATTGCAGTTGAATATTCAAGTTCTGAATTTGATTATTGATGAATAATAAAATAAATCCTACTAGCTCGATTGATGGTTTCATTTAATTTATTTAAACCAGGTTACCTTTAATAATATTTTTTCGGTAATTTATGAAAATATCAAATTAGCCCGTAATCCTGAATCCTGATACATAAATTTAGCCTATTAATTTAACACATGTACGACTGTACTCAGTGTTGCACTATCAAATGCAATTGAGGCGCCTCTATGCCAGGGTTTTTATGTTCCTGGTCAGGCTATACATATACAGGGTGACTGGACTGGAACTGAACCCGCCATAGCTAACACAGATGAGACATAGCTAATAGGCGTATAGAGGAGGTCATTAATTTGCTAATTATTGAACCTTACTTTCTATGGCTAAAGTTTTATAGTTTAGGAGATATTATGTCAATTTTTATACTTTTTTCAGATTTTTCCGAAATTTGACCTAAAAACTGCATTAATTTTTTTTCTCGCGTGATTTCAACAATTTTTTTTATTTGATATTAATATCGAATATGTCTTTATTCAAATAAAATAAATTTCTGATCCAGATAATGATTGAATAGCTAGTTAGGTACGAGCCGCCAAAGTTAACAAAAGTACAAACCACGATAAAAAAATCTACTTCAAATTCAATTGAAACAAAAATTAATGGTGATAATGGATTGCCAATAATCTTAAAAATATCGCCAGCTTCTCTTCTTTCCAATGATATTATATCACACGTTGTAATTGGATATTGAAATTTATCAAAAATTCAAAGTTTATGGAAGAAATTGGAGTAATAATACAAAAATTATCCATACAAAGTTGATTTTGAATTTTTTGAATTTTTTTTTTCTTTATAATGTGTACTTTTAATTTACGTTTTTTTTCTAAACCGAATAGTTTGCGTGACAGACGCTTCCAAAGTGGAAAAAAGTCGCCCACTAACTTCTAAAATAAGAAAATGAAAAATCTAAAAAAAACATAATAATATGATGATGNTTAATGGTGATAATGTATTGCCAATAATCTTAAAAATATCTCCAGCTTCTCTTCTTTCCAATGATATATCACACGTTGTAATTGGATATTGAAATTTATCAAAAATTCAAAGTTTATGGAAGAAAATGGAGTAATAATACAAAAATTATCCATACAAAGTTGATTTTGAATTTTTTTAATTTTTTTTTTCTTTATAATGTGTACTTTTAATTTACATTTTTTTTCTAAACCGAATAGTTTGCGTGACAGACGCTTCCAAAGTGGTAAAAAGTCGCCCACTAACTTCTAAAATAAGAAAATGAAAAATCTAAAAAAAACATGATGTACATTACTATAAAAACTACCAACGAAAATTGTTTTGAACGAGATCTAGTAAGTAGTTTTTTTTAATACCTCGTAAATCGTAAACCGCTTATTACCGCGTAATCTTTCATACAAATAACTTAAATTTAAAAAAAATACATATATTTCATAAATCAATGGTACAGAACCCTTTGTGCGTGAGTCCGACACACTTGGCCGGTTTTTTTATTATTTAGGATGTAATCATTTAAAGCTGAAATAACTTCATGAGGTCCTTTTAATGCATATTGTTCGGTGTATACAGTGTGTCCGGGCATGTAGTGATCAAACTTTAAAGGCGTAATCTATGAACAATTTTATCGATGAAAATACTTCAAATTTGGGGCTTGACCCATTTCTCGAAAAATTACATCGATTTAAGTTTTTAATTTTTAGTTTACATCTCTTCTTTAAAAAACAAGTGAAAGCGTGGGTAGCTTAACATTAATAGGCAAATATTTTATATCATGCGATAGCCAATAAAATTATCTATTAGTAGAAGAAGAAACCAGACACAAATTTCATACATTTTATGGGAGTAAGAATGGATTGAATTAGAAAAATACATTACTTTTTCACTTCTTTTTCAGTTATTTTCCAACACAAGAAAAACCAGGTCGTTAAGGTATGTTTTATTTGCATTGTATTTTTAGTATTTGAGCTATTCTACAAAACGAATGTAAATTTATTAGTCTACGTCTATTAGTTTCGACGTAATTGTTGAACAAAGATACCCCTTCCCAGCGGTTTCCATAGTAATCGGAATAGGTTGTGTGATTCTTTCAGGCAGTGCATTTTCGCATGTCGCGTGCGCTATGAAAACCGTTGGGAAGGGGTATCTTTGTTCAACAATTACGTCGAAACTAATAGACGTAGACTAATAAATTTACATTCGTTTTGTAGAATAGCTCAAATACTAAAAATACAATGCAAATAAAACATACCTTAACGACCTGGTTTTTCTTGTGTTGGAAAATAACTGAAAAAGAAGTGAAAAAAGCGTCTTCAGCATCGTCAGCTGACTTTGATCAATAGAGTTGTCTCTTTCAAGTTATTTGGAACCTTGGTTTCGCTCTATCGCCTCTTTTATACTATGTGTATCAAAGTAGCGAAAGAAACACAACTACGTAAAAATGAACAGAAAAGGTAGAAACAAGACAACTTAGTGTTCACAAATGCAGTCGGTAACATCAATGACTAGTTTTTTTAGTTGGTGATATGTATTTGATGCTTCCGACTGCATTTGCAAACACTAAGTCGTCTTTTTTCTATCTTTTCTGTTTATTTTTGTAATATTTGAATATTCGAATACATGTTAATTTACTATTCGAATAATAATTTGAAATTAAAAATTCGAATATTCTAATATTCGATTGCAATCTCTAATTGCATCAGAACTTTTGCTGATATAAACAACAGGTTTGTTTATTAGTAAACGCCTACAGTGAAGCGCTAATGTCGCTTGCGATAACAAGTGCGGTCGCTTGCGATAAAATGCATGTGTCGCTTACGTTAAGTTTTAGAAAAAATGTGTATTCACGATAATTTTAGCACTTGCTGTAACTTTGTAACGGTTTTTTTTTGGCGGGAAACACCAACAGGGATGGGTCCGTTACGGTTTAAAATACTAGAATCGATAAAAAACGGTTTTTTGACAAAAGTGTCGCTTACGATAATTTGGCGGTAAAGGCTCGATATTAAATATTAAAACATTTACAACTGAATCTATCGAAATTCAATAATACAATGATACAATGTCACAGTTTCTTCCTTTTCTACACCTGTCATTATTTTCTAAATTCATTCTATTGCTGTTTACTTTTAAAATAAAACCTGCCAGCAACATGTCATCTCATGATAAAATTCTATATCCTAACATTATGTTGGTAGCTCCGCCTGTAGTTTGTGCGGTTGGTAAAGATTTGCGGGTCGTTCTCTAAAATGCATATGTGTGCGTGAGCTCAAAAAATATCTATGGAGTGCCGTCTCTTACTCTTTTATGCTCTTTGATGGCCGCGGTTTGTTTTGGGTTTTGTTGTTCATGTTGTAGTGCATAGAGAAATGTTGTAGTGTTTTGGCGTAAAAACAGAAAAACCATTTAAAACAGGTTTGAATTGGATGTTTCTCATTTCCTGCAGCATTTATTGATAATTCAATACCAACAAAGTTAAATAAAAAGAAGTTTAAGTTGTGGTTCAAGTGAAAGTTTGTAAATTACTGCCGCATTCCAATCCGCATTCATGTTCTGCTACAAATAACAAAGTTTATCACTTAATCACTGAAAAAATGATTCTGTAACGCAACAAAGTGAAATCATAGTTCGACCATGGATGTATCTGACGAAAAGAAAGACGACCTAGCCTCTAAATTACTGTGCAATGGGTGCCTGTGCATGGGGCGGTCTTTACACAAAATTACTGAGGAGAAACTGGTCAGGTTCTACAGGGATGCCTTGCGGGAGATTCCATCTGAGGTATTTATTTAGTTTTAACTACAACCTTCATTCATTATTTTGTAAATGAGTAAAAAAACCTATACAAAACTTATGTACCTATCAGAAAATTTTAAACTCTCCAATCACCAGTGTCGCTTCAGGAGGCCTGAGGCTAAGACAGGCTGCTGGCATTCTGGGGGGGTTCTGGGGTGGTTGAAGTAGGAAGATAAACCACAAATCGCGCACAATAGCCCAATCATGAGGCTAAGTGCGGTACTCGATTGCCCTGCAAAACTATGTTAGTAACTAGAAAGTAAGAAAGCAGTCTAAATAAGACAGTTAAAAGACTTAGTAGGCCTTACAAAGTTTTCAGGAAACTGCTCCTTTCAATGAGCCAATTGAGGGAGCCTATGTTCAGCAGTGGACGTTCTGAGGCTGTAATGATGATGATGAACTCATAACAATACTGCTATCCCACCAACTGGTCATTATGAAAATCTTTGGGGGAGGCCTATGTTCAGCAATGGGTGTCCTATGGCTGAAATGATGATGATAACTTACTACATTATTATTTGAATGGAAGTATCACTTACTGCATTCAGACAGCAGAATAGTGATCTTTAAGTAATTTAAACCTTTATTATTGTGTTACAGACAAGTATTATAGTGTTACAGACAAGTATTATTGTGTTACAGACAGGTATTAGTGTGTTACAGACAAGTATTATTGTGTTACAGATGGGTTGTGAGCAAACAGAATTCCCTAATGTGTGCTGGGAGTGCAAGGCGTCCTTAAAGAAAGCTGCTACATTCAAAGAGCAGGTTCAGGACTGCCAAAGGATCCTCCAGGCTTATACTAATGAGGCAAGCAAATAAAATAAATCAATACTTCATACTCACATACATGCGATGCAAAGGAGTGGTAATGAGCTTAATTTGGATTAAGAGTTGCAAGTTGTGGAAGTCAACTTCTGCAAGTTTTATTGCTAGTCTAAACCGTAATTCATACAAAATTATTTAAAACATGAATTGCCATGCTTAAGGCTTGGAGAACATGGTGGAGACAGGTCACAGATAAATAATTAAAAAATAATTTAAAGTAATCAACTGTGTTTTGTTTATTGTACACAGGCAGGCAGACTTAGATCCATATTATTTTTTATTTATGAGTGTTTTAATGTAAAAAGTGTATCAAAATTTCTATCTGCCCCTAACTAATGTATGCTCTAGATGCCTGATCAATATCTCTACAAAATGGATGATTGATTATAATTAGAAGTACTAAATGACATTGCTTTTTGTCTGCCATCTTTACAGAGTCTCCGAGAATGCCTTGTAAGTGACATCGTCAGATCGTCACGGCTTCATCTACACCACAACACTCCCATATCGATCGAGCCAGTGACCCAGATGATAGAAATACCATCCAGTCCGCAGCGAGACAGACTAGACACCGAAGAATGCGTTTTCTTCAAAACCGAACTAAAAGTAGAATACTCAGGAGCAGGTTAGCTAACTAATTTAACCTTTCGAGTATCATAATCGCATTTAACCGCCTCTGTGGTCTGGCAAGACCACCTGCTTCAGACGCAGAGGTCCCGGGTTCGATTCCCAGTGGGGGCAGATTTTTCTGTTCGGTTTGGTTGGTGGTAGGGCTTGTTCTAAGTCCGCCTGGCTAGCTACCACCATCTTACCTAAGTCTGTCGCCATAACAACAATGTTAACAGCATTGTTGTGTTCCGGCAGTTAGAGGTAAGATAGCCAACTCGATCGAGCTGCGCACCTCACTGGAATGCGACTAAGATTTAACTAAATGTTAAATGCTCAATGAAACTTGAAAACCTATGTATGTTGTAACACAATTATTACAAATAAATATATTCTATTCTCACTCGCCCGTCTGTACCAGAGTGATGTGACGTCACGATTGTCAGGAGCGCAGTTAACTCGACCGGGCTGTAGGCGGCCATTAATAATGCACTTGACATTCGAGATTTTGCAATCTGTCAGATTCCTGAAGGGTTAAATAAGATTTAGAGCTTAAGGCGATTAGAGTCCTCAATGACCTTGGGCGTTTGACCTTCACGCCGCGAGCAACACCCGCGTACCCCGCACCAAAAACTCCGATTTGACACCGATCAAAAATACACGGGCATAGGTAGATACAGAATAGAAGCTCTTTCTTCATACATTACTGCCTATTATTTTAAACTTAAATTGATGAACCTTGATGTCGGTGTCATTTAACTCAGGCGTAAAGGTATTTAATAAAAATAACAAAATCCATGAACATTTTGTACGGGATAAAATTTTATTTTATTTTTCGTAAATTTTCTAATGCTTTTGTCGGTTCAGTCGTTCTCGAAATTTGAACAAACCCGACTTTATTACAAGCTTTTATTTAGCTTGCAATTTATGATGTAAAAATTACCTATCGATAGCTTACTTTATTCTGATGAATAAATGTCATTACAAGTTTTTCTCTAAAACTGATAGTTTGGCTAGAAAAAAATATTTTCTATCCACGCAGTACGCCGGCAGCGTTCGGATCGGATATAGTGACGTCATCGTCCCCGCGCCGCGCGGTCAGTGAACTTTTTTAGTAATTTGGCCATAACTTCGTCAATTTTTGTCGTAGAACAAAAATTTTTGGACTGTGTATTAAGGATTTCTTAGCCCTATAAATCTGCATTCACAGATAAAAATCGAAATGATCCTCATTGGCGAAGGTAATATTCGTCGCCAATATTTGTTACGGGGTAGATAGTGGCAAATTTTTTTGATAGTCAAAACAGAGGGATAATTTAATGGACTTAGGGATTTGTTAATTTGAGCCGACAGGACTAAGGGATATTAGGACATAGTGATTTCTCGAATTGGAAAGAGAGGACTTAGTGTTAAAGTAATTCACAAAATACACGGAAAGGGATTTTTAAGTTAAAAATTAATTGCGCCAGTCCATAGAGAAAAAAAAGCTACGTTGTTCAGTGTTGTCAGTTCAAAAACTATGAAAATGGACTTAGTGATTTCTAGAATTGGACCATCCAAATACGTTCTCGCGTAAAGCTTCTTTCTTCCAAGAATAAATTAGAGTGCAATCAATCTCCGTTTAGTATTCCGTCGGAACTAAATCAGCCGCGTCTTTCCCACTGCAGTAGTCAGTAAATAACGTGCGTGCTCAGGCGGTCAGGCAGGCCCCCTCGATCATGGGAGAATCCCGGTCATCTACTCAAAAAGAAATTGTAATGACCTTGCTTTGAAAGGAAAACCCCTTGATCCTTAAATGCCCAGGGTCCCCGTATCACGATACTTAACTGATATAATTTAATAAATAACTTAACTTTGCAGTTTGCAGCCTAAAAGTACCCCCAGCTTCGCTCAGCAATATGTTATACCCTTAGATTAATAAAAGTTATACCTACCTACAGTTTTCAGTAGGTTAGTCATCTATTTTATAATAAACAAAATATTTTATCACTAAAGGCATGTTTTAAGCTCAAGCTTAAAGGTAAGTCCTCCTACCTATCCTCAGTAGGTAGTCTACCCGTGCCAGCCAGGCGACACCGTTTTATTGCCTATAAATTATATAAAATTATTATTTGAATAATTTAGCAGCGAACGACTTTGATACAACATGTATGCATGGTTCCATTACTCAAATATTTATTGCATTAAGGTAAAGTTAGATTTTTTAGGTCACATCTTCCGCGGCTGGTTTGAGTTTTGTCCATGTTTTGTCTCTACTACACAAACAAAGATGCATACATGAAACATGATTAGTCGAGATGTATGATTGTTTGCGAGATCCAGGTTCCAGGCTGGGTACCTACATGAACATCCATGGACCCTGTCGGGCACAGACAGCATTCTCCTACCTATATCATAGGCGTAGGCCTCTAATATGACCATGAGGATTTAGGTACACTACAAGTCTTAGTATTCTTGGTCTTTTTAGGTTTGTGTTGTAAGTTTTCGTTATTTTCATTAGTTTGTCAAAACTGAAGTGATTTTGTCAGAAAACATCAAACCCATAAAAAGTCAGTCAGTTTTAGTTACATGCTCAGTAAAAAAATACAGTGTTATAACCGTTATAATGATTCCGATGGCTTGGAAAGCTACTAAACGTTTTCCTAACGTGCCTATCCACTCTCACCCCCAGTGAGTACTTAATTCAACACATGCAGCTCGAAGCGACGCAATGCGATGCATGCAATGCGATGAGACGAGGCAGGCACCGAGGCACGATGCTACGTGTGCAACTAATGTGCCTACGTAAACTAACAACCTAATTTATAAAGCTTGCCAAACCACATGGCAGTGATGGCAGCTAGACCCTTTAGCAAGGGATGGTATTGTTTTATCGCATCGCCAACCTATACATGTCTCTGACGCATTTCGCTTCTTAAAAGTTTGAAGATTTTACGGATCTCTTCAAGATCCTTAAATTAAAAACTCGCTAATACCTTATTATAAGTTACCTATACTCAGCTTAAAAATGATTGTAATTAATTTCAAAGAAAACAAATTTTCAATGCACAGGGTGGGGCAATAACAACGGATTTCAAATTTTCTTGATAAATATAACTGAAATGCATTGGCAATAAGCTTGAAGGAAACTGTTGTCGTGACCCAACTCAATAAGCAAGGTCGAAGGTCATAAGACTGACGCTGTTATTTAACCTAGCTGACGTTACAGCAGGTACCAGCCACTGCCAGGCAACTTACATATTTGGCGTACCTATCAGTATCAGTTCATTTTATTCTACCAAAATTCACGGAAACAGCAACTTAGCAACGCTTCATACATAAATGGTCTAGTTATTCCAAGTCTTTTATTTAATTTATAAGATTTAAGTTCTAAGAAATCTCGGATGTGTAAAGCAGCAGACAACAATCAGTGTAGTTTACCGAAGGCATTATCCTCAAGACCCTAAGCGAACGCCCTCGCGATGCTTCAGGGCGATGATCCCGGGCACATCCCGGGCCCCCCCTGAATAATAACCCTAGATATGCCCAATGCCCATGCCCATTGATTTATCAGCAATATTTTTATTGAGAGCGAGCGTTTAGTTACCAACACACCCAGACGCGTCAGACTGAAAATGCGAGCACGATAATTTATGATTAAAAATAGAGCATTGTTTTGGTCTCCAACTGTGTACAAAGCGCAATTCCCAGTAGCATGCAAAATTATGTTGATATACCCACCTACATATAGGTACACCCCAGGCAAGCAGCGAAACCTTCTCGAAGGTCGGTACGGCATTGCTTTGTTTACATCGGTACCATGCGCACCTCAGTCTATTTTTAAACGGGAGTACGTTGAGATTTTCAAAACATATGGGGAAATCTGACAAAAAGTGAGTTGACACATAAAATTGTTGGTATCTATCTATCTTCGATTTAAGATAGGTACTCAACAACACGCGCACCCTGTGGTTGTTTAAATAGTAAAAGTTAACCAATTTGCCTTATTTATGTTTACAGAATTAAATCAGATCGGATAAATTCACTGAGAAAACAATATGATGCCTTCTTGGAAGAGGACAAGAAAAGAAAAGAAAGAAATGAATACATTTTGGAGAAGTTGGATAAAATGCGCTATTGCAATGCTGTGGTGCCCGTTCGTCAAAAGGTAATCATTATCGACTCTGAGATAGGTACAGAAATAGGTATGTCTAAATTACTAGTTTTACTTATGTAGTCATACTAATTCAACGTGCATATTTTTTCCAGCCCACTGCATTCTCGGAAACTCGCGCAGTTTCTTTCTATAATCCACCAAAGCAAGCTGTAGAAAGTCTCCCAAGCGACCCTTACAACGACCAGCGCCTCCTTCAGCGGCCTCTAGAGGTGCCAAAACAACACATTGACGAAACGATCCTGCAAGAAATTAGTAAAAAATACATTCTTATCCCTAAAGTAAGACCAGCTCATGATGACTTCGCTACAGAAACACCGTCTAAAATAGAAGATAACACGGACTGGAAAAGCAAATACCAGATTTTGGAACAGATAAAGAAAGAGGAAAAAGAACAAGACAGTCCTACGCATCACGAAATATTGCAAACTGCAAATAACACTTATGAAGAAACGATCACTAAAGATAAAGAACATCCAGTCACCGAATACATTAATAAAATTCCAGACAATATCATTTCTGAAAATAAATTATCTTATAATTTACAAACTTATCCCAAGGATAACGTAATAGACGAACAAAGATACTATGATAATAACATCGAAACACTGGAAGTTTCCAATGACAACTTAGATAATCCCAAAAATAACATCGAGACAACCAATCCTCATGATACAGTAAATGACAATTTTGTGAATTACGAAAATAACTATGAAGATAATGTTTACGAACAAATGTCTATAAATAATATTACAGATATTTCAGAAAAAAATATAAATAACTATGAATACACTCAAAAGTTGGATGAAAGTAGAATTAATAGCACAGAAGAAGATGCTGTTATGAAAATGAGCGGCGAAAATTCTGCGAAAATATATCCAGAAGCTGACTCAGATCAAACTAATATTCCATCTATTCCGTCCGTACCACCTGATGCTGACTCTAATGAGCAACCTAAAAGAGATAATGAAAACCATCAACAAGTCTATACCAATCAAGAAATTTATTTAGACAGAGAAGAGGTAGCCCCAGTGCAGGATATGAATGCTAGCGATTTCGTTGACGAAATAAATAATGTCGTCCCTGAAAGCAACCCCAATATGGCCGCAGATACTGAATATCCAATTGAAACAATTAATGTCCAAGATTTTACACCTCATGATGATGTGCAACTGCAAGACGGTATTAATATTAATCCCCAGCCACAAGTGTTGGTTGGCCAAGATGACCTGACTTATCATTATGATCCTGTAGTAGAAACTGAAAACGCTATCGACGGCACAAAAACGTTCGGAACCGAACAGAATCAAGATTTTTACAATGAACATGGTGACCAAAATTACGATTATACTGAGGAGGGCGTTGCGGATAATTATAATACAGAACAGATAACACCGAACGAAAACTATGAACAAAATGAATATGCGTATTATGAAGGAGCTCAAACAGAACAACCTTATCCGGAAGCAAATGATAACGAAGTAACTTCACAACGTTACGACCAAAACTACGAGCAGCAGTATGGTGTGGCTTATGACCAAGAAGCTTATCAGCAGCAGGGGTACGCGCAAGGGCTCGAACAAACGGAATATGCTGAACAAATGCAACACTATGAAGGTCAAGATCAAACACAACAAGATTTCGAGAAAGTCCATTATGAAAATCAAGACAATCTTACGCCACAATACGTCGAGCAACAATTAGATAATGAGCAAGGATTCACCGAGAAACAAGACGAAAATATTGAAATTACTAACGTAGAAAAATCTGGAGACTTTCAGCAAGTTGGCGATCAACAAGTAATACAGTAAATTTAATATTATTTATTATTGCCTGTGCTATGTATATCGTAGTTTATTGCATTTGCCTCGATAGCCTAATGTTATTAACTTTCTAAACAATAACGTTTATGACTACATAGAATTTTTCGGTAGTTTGATGTAGGAAAGGTTTATGAAATAAAACTTTAAATGATGTTGTCACTTCACAGTGTTTTATTTAACTGAATTACGAATGCTACAAATATACAATTCTTAAATAGATAACAACATGATCACTCCTGTAAAGGCATTTTTTCTAATACAGATGCTTGTTCTGGAATAAGGGGTTCTCTGGGAATTTTCCAATGGTACTCTGTCCAAGGCAGCCTATCCAAGCCAGTTGCCCAATGATGAATACGACACCGAACATTCACTTTCTCGGTTTTATTGATCTGTAACAGTAACAAGTACCATAAGACCTTTGTACCTTTGGTTTCAAAGCTTGATTTTATGTTTATCATTTATGAAGAAACTTACTGTAACTGTAACGTAAAATTCTTTATCCTGCAGAGAAAGATCTGGCCCTTTTATTGTTACGGGCGGCATTTCGATGGCATCTTCAGGAACCACGAAACCAGCTTTCCGGAAAGATGTCCTAATATGCCAGGGTTCCAAAGTCCATGGCACTAGTTTATTCATCGTAATTTCCAACACGAGCCGTGACAAACATCCAATAGTCTGAGGAAGATACAATTAAGATCTAGTCACGTAGGTAATCGAAATTGAGTAATAGGAACGTAGAAATAAGGAGATCCTTATCCATACATTTTGATGATGTGAGACATTGTGTGACAACAAGCCTTGTGGTGGCAGTTCTTTCATATTACAAAGCAATTTTTGCGAAAGTAGAGCAAAGTTAGTTTTTCGAAATTATTTCGAGTTAGGTTTTGAAACTCTGTCATATTATGTTAGATTAGCTTTTTAGCACCGTGTACTCAAAAATTATCTGTTGTGCTCAAAGTCAGCTGGGAGAGAATGCCATGCCATATCGTTATTAAAATTTATTAGCGAATTGAGTCGCTTCTCAAATTAAATTCAGGAAGGTCGTGGTGTGGTCGTGGGTTCGAGTCCCGCCTTAGGCAGTTCGATTTTTTCAAGTTGTTTATTTAAAATTTAGAATGCCATATGGCATTAAGCTCGCCTTTTTTTGTACGTATCATTCTTATGTGTGTGCAATAGTTTTTCGGAAGTTAGATTAGTAACTTATTCAAAAGTTAGATTATAGTTAGTAAGATTTTTGAAAGAAAGATTTTCGGTATAGAAATTTAGAAATTTAGGTTTTCGATGTTTTCGAATGTCAGTTTAAGGCTAAGAATTTATAGCGCGATTTTCAGGCTTATTCCACTATTCCCCGTTGACAATCTCCAATTTGGCGTTAACGGGGAATAGTGAACAAAAAGTTCACTTATCCCTGTTGACGGGGATTGTCAACGGGGAATAGTGGATTAAGCCGATTTTCACCCGCGCCCACGGCGGTTGCGGGCCCGCAGCTACTGTAGAATTCAGATACTTATGTAAAAACTAATGCACATCTCACGACGCGGTTTTCGCCCGCAGCGGGCGCGGTTGTATGCGGGCGACCATTTTGTACCAGTGACTTAGCGCACGGCGCGATTTAAAATTGCGCCAAGAGTTCAATAACCGCGCAAATACCCGCTCCTGTGAGTTTTGAAATAAAACCGCAATTCCACAACCATTAGAATGTTAGGCCTTCGAAAGTTAGGTTTCGAATTTTTTTTTTTTCATATTGGGTTTTCGTAATATTACGTTTCGAAGGTACAGTTATCGTAATTAAATTTTTCAAGTTAGGTTTTCGTAAGTTACATTATTTTAAAGTACCTAAGATTTTCATAACTTCTAGGGTTAGGTTTTAAGTTTTTCAAGTTAGGTTTTTTGATATTTTTATTATTGGAAAAGTTAATTTTTTGTGTGTACCTACCTAACATTTTTGAAAGTAGGCTAATTAACTTTTTGCATACCTGGTCTTCAAATTTGATTTCGGTTTCCGAAATTTTATAATTTTAGGTTTTCAGAAATAAGTTTTTCATGTTGTTTTAGTAAGTTAATACATTATTGAAAGATTTTTAAAATTAGGTTTTTCGAAAGTTAGGATGTACTATCGGGGACTCGGACGCCTTGACACTTTAAGGGCCTAAATTGTTTGCACACACACGCTCGATTAAGCTACGCCCCCATTCATTCATGTTACGGGTCTAAGCAGCGTCGGCGCACCACTGTAGATGTTTGCCCTAGCAAACCAAGCTTTATGTAAAGCGTTTAGGATTGAGTATTGCTTAGCTTACCCGCATCCGTAGCGCTCGTTTGGCAACGTCGCATTTTAGTAAATTTGAAACCCAATAAAGAATCGCTACAAAATGTTATATGGGGCTTCGTGTAAAAATTGAACTAGCGATTGCCCGCTCGGGTCACAAAATTGCTATCGCACATTCCGAGGTAACTGTGCAATTTCCTGAGAAAAAAGTAGCCCTTTCTATAATTATTGTTGATATTAAGATTGTAAATCTCATGATATTAGTTTAGCTAGTTGAGGCGAGAAATGCGTACAAAATCATACAGTCACTTTCGAATTTTACTTGTTTAATAGGTATTTAATTTATTCGGAACTTATAATTTATAAACTATATGTTATTGAATTAATTAGGAAATAGTTAAGGAATATTTGTGGCTTAAAAACAATTATTGTAAGATCTGGCTACTTATAGTTACGGTCAAAGTTAGGTGGTGCAACTCAGCCTAAAACTAAGAAAGATTGAAGAAAAAGAAACATTTCGTTTTAAACCTTAACCGTATGACAATAAAGTGCACAATGGTATTTCGTATTGCAACCTAAGCCCTGATTGTCTCTTATTGGTCGTAGTAAAAATATAGTAAAATGCGTAACCAATTAGAGACGGGGTGACCACGTGACCAGAGCGATGCGCTTACGCTAAAATTTCTACAAAGTGGTCAGGCGGAAGAGTCCTCGATAGTACCTAATAATTCAGTTTTCGTAAGTTTACGAAAGTCGTGTTTTATACTAGGTTTTTTAGTTTTTTTATATTAGGTTTTCGAAATTAAGTTTTTGAAGTTAGCATTTTCGAAAGTTAGGTTTTGAAAAGTTAAGTTTTAAATAATTTTAGACTTCGAAATCAGGTTGTCGAGTTGTCTTTGAAAGTTAGGTTTTCTCACAAAATTTTTTGAAGTTATTGACTAATAAAAGAAGAAGAAAACTTACTCTATGTACGTAGGGTGAACTGTACTGGTTTTCCTGCTTTGGTTTGTTGGTCTCACTTTTGTACTTTTCAATATTATCAGGACTTGCATAAACTGCAAGTCCGGGTAACAGATAATCACGGTATGCTATTGCCGAACGCAAAGTTATCAAATCACCAGCTTTGCCAACACCTAGAATTAAAAAAAACTAAATAAGTAACAGGCATTCTGCAATAAGGGAAATAACTTTGAAAGTTAATTTTCAAGTAGGTGACATTAAAATTAACTTTCAATGTACTAGTACTATGTGGCATCATGAGTACATTATTACTTATTTTTAAAAGTCAACGAATATTCTTACCATCAACAAAATCTTTCAATATTACTGTCATATCGGGCTTTTTCAGTGTGTTTGTATCTTGAACCAAATCATATATGAAGTGTCTAGCTCTCATTTTAGGAACCTTGCCTCCTTGCTTGTGAGGTGGTGGAGGAAATCGCCGTTTCAAAATAAATGTGTTCTGTAAAATAACCAAAAAATGAAGACATATGTTTATAAACTTTTATAAACCAATTTTGCAGAATATTTTAATAATGGCTGGGCTGGGACCACTAAGTGTCTTGTGACTTAAAGGATAATAGGTACTACGGTTAAGCATCCGTGTAATGTAAATGCTATGGGATACGATAAAGTAAATAATCACTACATTCACCGATGCAGTTGTAAGATTATCTGATCTTACCCTTGTTTGTTGTTTCAGCCAACTTTGTCCCGGTGAGATTGTTTTAGATAAAAAACCACTTAGTCCTAACATTTTTATTAGTTTTATATTGTTTGCCGTATGTTAGGAAAATAAATTATAAAGAAAAGATACAAATTGGCATTATTGGGTAACAATTTGAGGTTAGAATTTTTTTTTAAATAATTTTTGACATTGACAGATATAGGGATGTCGAAATCCTGGGAAAATGTTGGAAAATATGGGAAAATGACCGACGCGTTTCATAGATCTTACAACACCCTATCGAGCTAAACTCTAAAGCCTTGTTCACACCAGTCAAGTAATCGGAAGACTGTGGTTTGTTTATATTTGTCTATGGCTACTTATAGTTTTTTTTAGTCTGTGACAGTGACTGACACTGTCTGTCCTGTCTCTGTCTGTGAGGACTTTTTGGCGGGCTTTTGAACGCACTAGGCGCGATTTTCGAAGCCAATTTTGTATTTTTCTCTTTTTGTGTTATAAATAGTTATCTATCTATTGGAAGTCGTTAAGTCAACTTAAAACTCGACTATGCCGGACGGGGACGGTAAGGACCCGCCCAGGGGCAAGGAAAAAAGGAAGGCACCAAACAGAGATCACACCTATACGAGTGCAGATGAAGATTTCTACAAACCGTACGTAAAACCAGGGTATAGAAGGCTATTCGCGGAGAACACGGTGAGTGGCGAGTTTTCTGTATTTGTGGAAAGCACGAAAGATAATGAGAAGATCGGGAACAACAATCCCATCCTGACTACCAACCTTTTCAAAAATGAAATCAAGGGCATTACCAATCTTAAAAGAATTAACGCCAATAAAATATGTGTCACATTTTCCCAGTCCAGTAATGCCAATAACTTCCTGAAAAACGATCCCTTCCTAACCAAACACCAACTCAAGGCATACATCCCAGCCACAGCAGTAGAAACAGTCGGCGTGCTTCGCTTTGTACCCACTAGTATCAGCAATGAGGAACTTTTTAAGAAACTCTCGTAACCTCTGCATTTTATGATCCACAACTTAAACTTACTCAAAGTCATAAAATTGAAAGCCACTGTAGTATCTTTACTGCAGAAAGTTATGCTATCCTCTTAGCACTTAAACATATCTGTACATGTAATCCACCATCTGACAATATTATTATTCTAACTGACTCTAAAAGCGTATTACTAGCTCTGGAAAATAACTCTTGTAAATATAATTTGAATTATATAATTTATGATATTAAGAAATTAATTAATAACATATATAGACTTACTGGTAAGACACTGCTCTTCCTTTGGGTACCATCGCACCGTGGCATCAGGGGGAATGAAATTGTTGATCTGGCTGCAAGGAATGGCTTTGATGTTGACCATTCTACGTTGTTGAAGTTACCTCACACTGACTATCAAGCCGCAATCAGTCAAGACCTGAAAAAGATATGGCATGAGTACTGGACTATTACTAGTATGGAAAAGGGAAAATGGTATGCTAAGATCCAAGGAAGCCCGCCCGCCAAACCTTGGTACCATCGGAGGAATGAGAATATAGATAACAGGAAGTTCATAACCATAATAAATAGGCTGAGATTTGGCCATTGCCACGCTCCCACTCACCTGAAGAGGCTTAACTTGATTCCGAGCGCTGAATGTACATATTGCAATGAAGAGCTTGCCGATATGGAACACATAATCCTGAAATGTAGAAGTTTTGGAATCCAGAGACTGGTCATGATCGATGACCTTCAATCTATTTGTGAACGTGTACCACAGTCGTTGGACGAACTCCTCAAGGATCCGAAACTTTTCAAACCCTTATATACTTTCGTGGTTTCAACTCTGGGAACTATTTGAGAAATTGAGAAGAGTAAGAACTAAGAAAATATCAGTGAATCACAGTGAATCAGTGAAGTGAAGTGTCAAACACAGTTGTCATGTGTCAAATTCAAACAAAAGTTCAACGGACTTCAAAGACTGGCTTATAAGGGCATGCACCCAGAGCCGTGAAAAACTATATTAAAAAAAAAAAAAAAATCTGTCTGTGATTTTTTTATTCGGTTTTTCGTGGCGTCTGATGCATTGCATACAAAATAATTTGATCAATAAATATTAATTTCTAACATCAATATCTCCGAGATTCGCGATTATATCTTCCCAAGGGAAATAACTTAATATGGATGATGAAGTTAGTTCGGATTTACAGGTAGGTAAAAGACAAAATGAGGTTAAGTAAGTACAGTATGGAGATTTTTGGATTTATGTTGTTTGTCATTTTTCGTATTGCAGAAGTGTTTATCAGAAGACGGGCAAATGGAAACGGATGAAGGACCGCTCATAAATGAAAATTCGAATGGGCTTTCGCACCTTCTGACAGAGGGAGAGTTCAATAGCGTGGATGCCGTTGTAGCGGACGAGTCGTCAACGTCGAACCAAGGTTTTCTGAATGCGGTCGAGTTGTCTGCGGGTAGCGTGGGGGACTACTTGGATAACAATGCGGATGGCTTTA
This sequence comes from Ostrinia furnacalis, assembly GCF_004193835.3. Classification (NCBI taxonomy): domain Eukaryota; kingdom Metazoa; phylum Arthropoda; class Insecta; order Lepidoptera; family Crambidae; genus Ostrinia; species Ostrinia furnacalis. Next base: position 6,933 of record NW_021131538.1, on the reverse strand, counting down.
ATACTGACTCTTTTGATGTCGGGGACAACGCGGTCACTTTTCCGAGTGATTCCTTGAGTAACGTGCTCTCCGACGGTGACTCGATGCCTATCGATCCTCAGTTTAAAGCGACCGCTTTTGACACTGATGGTGATGTTACAGACAGTCAGAAGACCAAGATGGACACTGATTTTGAGCAGGAGAGCATTAGTGAAATGTCCAATGACGTAAACTCGGAGAGAGTGGAAGAAATTCCAGCTAAGATGGATGACGAGAGTGCTACCGGTGATGATAAATTTGCGGAAAATCTTGAGGCCACTAATGATAGTACACTTGAACAGGATACTGAGGCCGTACAAAATGATACACTGGTCAGTAACTTCATTAATTCTTCTAACACCTGTATGAGCTTGCAGTAACTTCAGAGAATATTTTAAATAGATGCATCTTAATATCATAATTAATTACAGAGTAAAATAATTCAATCTGCCCTTACAATAAACATGCGCAGTGTCTGCTATAGTCATGTGGTGGCTTCATGTTTCACCAATAACTTAGAATGTGTGCTGCATGTGCTATGGCCCAATATATGCTTAGTGTTGTGAAAATGTGCTATAAATGAATTGATAGTTTTATGCTAAAATATTAATAAAAAATAACATTGTTTTAGGATGAAGCTTCAGAAACAGCTCAACTGGAAATACCTGAATCAAATAAATTGGAAAAGGTTAGATTAAACTTAATACTTATTTAGTCTAGATCTTTTAAAGCAGTTTTTTAAATTTAATACATAATATTCTTGTCAAAATTGTTTCTACTCTAGTAATATTACATATTATTTTATATTTTTCATGCACAATTGACTAAATGTTCTCTTTTAATAAATTTTTAACCAACTTTTGTATGATACTCTTAAAATGGACACAAAGGTATTTGTAAGTTTTAAATAATTTTATTTTTAAATACTTGTATGTATTACATAAAAATAATATTAACAGAATCAGCAAGCTGACCAAGTGGTGGTAAAATCAGAGCCGGATACAGAGAATCCTGAGAGTCCCCTCAAAGAAAAGTTATCTATACAGATAAAGAAGGTAAAATTTAAATTAAACCAAAAGCAACGCTTAACTATAATGACCAATAACAGATGGATTATTCCACTTTGCTCACCTGGTGATATCATTTGCGTGATCAAAGTCACTAAAAACTCCTAATAGAAGAAAGTTATATTTTACCTAGAATTTTAACAACATATTGATATTTTCTTGGTTTATTACATAGGAAATTAAAGATGAAGATGATGACTACATGGACCAAAAGCCAAAAGAAGAATTAAAGGAACTTAAAGATGGTTCTGTGGACCAAAAGCTAAAAGATGAATTGAAGGTGGATATCAAAAAAGAAATAAAAACAGAGGTAGGAGTTACTAAGAATAAAATTGTTATTTTAAGATTAACCAAATGTTTTGTCTGTTTATATTTCTCAAAATGACAATTAAAATTAACTATTAATTATGTACAACTATCTCTTACAAACTTAATTTAACCATAATTACTGAATAAAACAGGGAGGAGGGGCTGAGGAAACCGAAGTAGTTTCTGAGGATGAGCTGCCAACTGTACAAAAACCAAGTGTCAAGGATGCAGAGAATGTCTCTGACGATGAGCTTCCAGGTCCGAAACCAGCTGACTTACCTGCCGATACAGAGGTTTGTTTCAAACATAAGTAAATGCTCTAAAATATTTACACCAAATTGTCACTGTCAGTTCCATAAACCAGTAGGTTTTCAGAAGATACAAAAAACTGTATAATTTTTAAGTTTGGATTTGACATACATCCTTTTGAACTGACAGCAACGAAATTTCTGTTAATTATAAATGTGTTTGTGTTAAAGGTGGTTTCAGAAGATGAGCTCCCTGCATCTAAAAAAGAGTCGCGTAAGAGAAAGCCCGATGAAGAAAGAGATGGATATGACCCTGGATCACCCACTTCAGAGAGTGAATCTTCTAATAAAAAGCAAGCTGTGGCTAAGGTAACACATAGTTTGAATGAGGGTTTGCGCGAATGTAAAATCCGCCAGATGGCAATACGTAGACGCGAGGTCCAAATGCTGTATGATTGGTTATTTTTGACATGACATTGACAGATAATCCACCAATCACGCAGCAGTTAGACCCCACATCCACGGCCCGCCATCTAGCGGATCTTTCATTCGCGAAAACCCTCATTTAATGCATTTTTGAAACGCAATAATTGAACAAAGATTGACAATTTTATTTACTTTGCAGAATGGTGAAAGCAAACCTGTCCCTGCTGAAAAACGTTCATCCATTGATGAGAAACCCAAGAAAAAGACCCTTCCAGAACTTGACAAGTATTGGAAGGTCGTCAATGATGACCCCACTGATTTCACTGGCTGGACATATTTACTGCAATATGTAGATCAGGAGGTACTTACATGAATAACTTTGATAATTATGTACTTGTATGAATGATAAGTTAATACTATGATGAATAACTTTTGCTAATCTTATTGCTTTGTGAAGCGATGAGAACTGAATCTCTATGTAGATTGGCAAGGGCCAACTGAGTGACACTATACAAATAAATATGACAGTAAGATGTGTAAGCTTGAGCTAAGGAGCGTATACTGTTGCTTGCAGAGCGACGTGGAGGCAGCGCGCGAAGCCTACGACGCGTTTCTGTCGCACTACCCGTACTGTTACGGCTACTGGCGAAAGTATGCCGACTATGAAAAACGTAAAGGAAGTAAAAAGAAGTGCCTTGAGGTGAGTTCATACCTCTAGTCACAAATATATTATTATTTAAGTCACTTGGTGAGTTGGTAATGCTTAATACACCTGACTGATGACATATTTCAATGTGCCTTCTTAACACTTGGATTTTTAATTGTTTTAGTCATAACTGGTATTTTGCAATTATTTTTTTTCCCAACAGTGCGTCGAGGCCCACGATGTTCGTAAGGCAAAGCCGCCCGTTGGCACCGGAGCGTTATATTACCATCGCATAGAATCGTTTTTAGTGGTTCATTGTTTGTGCTGTATATTTGATAGATCAAATGCATTTATTTATGATTCTTTGTACACGCATGATATATTGTAATATTTGTACCATGTATATTATTTAAGTACGTGCATTGAGTGGACATACTTAAGATGTATTATGTAAACTAATCCATGTTAGCATGGAGCGCAGCGGTCCTCGTATTTAGCCATTGAATGGCGTTAGGACCGGCCGGCGGCGGCGGCGGCGGCGGCGGCGCGCCGAGTGCGAACAGGTGTAATATGCCAAGACAAACATTTTATACATATACATAGATCGGCGAGGCGTTGCGTATCCGTGAGCTCGCTACTCAACGTCTCGCTTTTTCTATTCAAAATTATATGAAACATGAATGCTATTTAATATTCCCTTGCTTCATAGTGTTGTCGCACCGACGGCAATGCTTGTTTTTTCAGGTGCTCGTTTAAAGCTTATCATGCATTTCAGGTATTGGAAAGAGGATTGAAAGGGATACCTCTGTCTGTGGACTTATGGATACACTACCTGAATCACATTAAATCAACGAGAGCTGAGGACCACGCCTTTATCAGATCGCAATACGAGAGGGCAATTGGTATGTTGTGTAGAGATATCAATGGTTTTTAAAGATAGTGAATTTATACTAACTGTCTAACTGTAACTTTTTATTTTGTGCAGAGGCTTGTGGTTTGGAGTTCCGTTCAGATCGCCTTTGGGAATCTTACATCAAGTGGGAGGCTGAAAACGGCTCGGCTCTCAACGTCACAAGTATCTACGACAGGCTGTTGGCCACGCCCACCCTCGGCTACACCTCACACTTTGACAAGTATGTTACCTATTGTTTTTACAGTATCTATGATTGCTTTATTGTGTTAAGTTTGGACTTTATGATTGTAGTGCACTGATAATTTGGTCCGCTTATGTGTGTAGCAACACTAGGGGCGCCTTCAAATTAGGGACGTGAGCAACGTCACTATCGTGGTAGTAGTGATGATACAACTGCGCTTCTAGAAATTGTATGAAAACTAAAGTCCGGTCGCCGAGCAGATAGAATTTCGTACAATGACCTCAAGCTACCCATCCTTATCGCTCGCGCGTAATTATATTGCTGTCGCTCTCGAATACTTACCTACTATGCGACGGGCGGCTGCAGCGAGTGTGCGAGCGCGACGTCACGCCCGCCAAGTGCGCACTGAACTCGATCGGGTTGTACTTCATTGAGTGGTTGTGTTTGCAGTTGATTGCGTACAAAAATGTCATTAAATGTATGACAACTTTACAGCGCCCCTAGCGGTTAAGAACTAAAATCATAATAGAATTTTTAAACTCGTGGTAAGCACATTGTACTACTTCATTACTGAGTGGTGGCGTGTTTGCAGTTTCTAAGAGCACGTGATGTCGGAGCCGCTTTCCAAAGTTATACCTGAAAGATCAGAGGTGGAATTGTGTAAAGCAATCGTAATCATTTGACAGTTCATAACGTACGATAAAGTCAGTTAAACAAAGCGTTTGACAGAATAATCGTACGTTATGAACTATACGTTATGTGGGCGGGAGTTTGCATCGTGCGGTCCACACAGCTTATGACCGCAGTCTGTGGAGGAACACTATCTGTGGTCGCGATCCTCATCAGTGAGGGACCGAGGAAGAAGAAGAAGAATGAACTGTCAAATGATAACGATTGCTTTAAACAATTCCACCTCTGATCAGACGCCAGTGCTTCATCGAGTGTTGTGTAATTGTGTTGCAGTTTCCAAGAGCACGTGATGTCGGAGCCGGTGACGGGCGTGGTGACGCAGGCGGAGCTGGTGCGGCTCCGCGGCGAGGTGCGCGACGCGGCCGGCGCGCAGCCGCAGCTCGACCTGCCGCCCGGCGAGGACGAGCCCGTCGACCACGTGGTCAGTACCGCACTACACTACACCTCCCGGAGCACGCGATGCGGAGCCGGTGACGGGCGTGGTGACGCAGCCGCAGCTCGACCTGCCGCCCGGCGAGGACGAGCCCGTCGACCACGTGGTCAGTACCGCACTACACTACACCTCCCGGAGCACGCGATGCGGAGCCGGTGACGGGCGTGGTGACGCAGCCGCAGCTCGACCTGCCGCCCGGCGAGGACGAGCCCGTCGACCACGTGGTCAGTACCGCACTACACTACACCTCCCGGAGCACGCGATGCGGAGCCGGTGACGGGCGTGGTGACGCAGCCGCGGCTCGACTTGCCGCCCGGCGAGGACGAGCCCGTCGACCACGTGGTTAGTAGTCCACCGGACCGGAGCGGAGAGGAGTTCAAATCTCTGTTTTAGGGGAGAGAAAGCTCACTTATGCCCGTTTTCACCATCAATCCCTAATTTTTAAGTGACCCCTATGAGAACAAAATGCCTGTTATGTATTACCATAGGGGTCACTTAAAAATTAGGGATTGATGATGAAAACGGGCATTAAGCTGCCTAAAAGCGTTTCCATCGAAGCAGTGAGGAGACGAGAGCAAGCACGAACTAAAATTCGTTATTTACACGTCACGTCTCCGCTCAGCCTAAGGAACATGGTTTAGCAGAACGGGGAAAGATGTGCACGAAGCGGGATGGAGCTCCGCGTTAATAATGGATTCTTAAATTAGGTTATTGATGAGTTTTTAGGCATAGCCTTTCTAAAAAGACAACCTATCCTCAAATCAGTAAATAGGCCGATTGAGTCGGAAAAAAGTGACGTCATAAATTTTATCTTTTTCGTTAGTCATATTTTGACAGCTTTTAGTCACATTATGTCAATCGCCTGGTGGTGTCAACTTGACACTTGCCTATGTCATTCTAGCACATGGTGTCAATAACGTTAATTTCTCACTACAGGCTTCAGAAGAAGAAGCTCAAGCAATCAAGGAGCGCATCATAGCAGCGCGGCGGAAGGTGCACAAGACGACCGGCGAAGAGGTCGCCGCTCGCTGGGCGTTTGAGGAGGGCGTGAGTATATTCCCGTTTTTTTAAACTAGCGATTGTTTAAGCAGTGCGATTGCATGTAAAACGGCTAAGTTAAAATTGTGAGCAATAAATACGGCATCGACGAATATACTTTAACCATCAAACCCTAAGCAGTCGCATGAGACCGCGGTAACAATTGGTTTTTATTGTCTCGATTCGCGGGTATATACAGGGTGCTAGGTAAATGGGTATATGAGCCGACACTAGCCCATGTTAACATGGGCATATAAATGGTATGGTGAAGTCAGATATTTGATATCATTTTATTTTTTTAAATTTTCATACAAAATATTTTTTATAAAATCCGATTTGTATGAAAATTAAAATAATTAAAATGAAGATATCAATTTTCTGACTTCACCATACCATTTATATGACCATGTTAACATGGGCTAGTGTCGGCTCATATACCCATTTACCTAACATCCGGTATAGTATTTGAAAGGCTACAATATAACCCATAGATCAATGGGATGAGAATGAGTGAATGATTGCACTATGCAAGTTACCGTAATCTGACGTCAATCAATGGCCATAATAATGCTTTGAACTGAAAGCATGGATGATCTGATTTAATTTATTATTTAATGGTTTTGTAGTTAGTATGATGGTATATTATTTTTTGCTCCCAGATCAAGCGTCCGTATTTCCACGTGAAGCCGCTGGAGCGCTGCCAACTGAAGAACTGGAAAGCGTACCTGGAGTGGGAGAAGCAGCACGGCTCCTTCCGCCGCGNCTGGAGTGGGAGAAGCAGCACGGCTCCTTCCGCCGCGCGCTCGTGCTGCACGAGCGGTGCCTCATCGCCTGCGCGCTCTACGAGGAGTTCTGGATGCGGGTGAGTCTAGTACTGAACTGGAAGGCGCACCTGGAGTGGGAGAAGCAGCACGGCTCCTTCCGCCGCGCGCTCGTGCTGCACGAGCGGTGCCTCATCGCCTGC